>NC_140178.1:68443809-68598809 GCF_963971535.1 Notolepis coatsorum | reverse complement strand
TTGTTTGTGATTTAAATAACTAAATATAAATATGCTAATTATTTATGCAAATGACATGTCGTCAGCTTGTGACTGCAACTTGTTCCTGTTTGCGGACGACTCAGCCCTGCTGGTCTCTGACAAGAACAAGTTACAGGTTGAAAAAACCCTCAACTCGGAACTAGGCAAAATCTGCATATGGCTTGCTGATAACAAACTATCATTACACATGGGCAAAACAGAGTCCATTCTCTTCGGTTCAAATAACAAACTCAGCAAGACCGACGGCTTCTCAGTTACAGTGGGTGACAATATTGTCACAAGGAAAGATGAAATTACCTACCTGGGCTCCATCCTAGACCTAGAGGCTAATCTTTCCTGTGACAAAATGGCATCCAATGTAATAAAAAAAAGTCAACCAACGAACTCGATTCTTGTACCGGATCTCCTCTCTGGTAAACAAGAATACCCTGAAGACTCTGGCAGGAGCACTCATTCAAGGATACTACGACTATGCTTGCACCTCATGGTACCAAAGCACCTTGATAGTATAAAACTGAGTTCTTTGGATTGATATGATGAGCCAGGAGACGAAGGTGAAGTCAATCGATGGTATTTATTGACAAGAACACAGAGAACGAGGAACAGTCCTGGAGACCACAGCCCTCCATGGGGGCTGTGTGGCTCTAGAATGATGACACAACCATGCTTTTATACTATGTGGGTTCCAAATTTAGCGAGCCACTGGTTAATAAATAGATGATCAGACAGGCTTGGTCGTATATGGTCATATGTGGGGGTATATGTGAGCTTCCCCCCCCCCTCCCTCCCCCCCCTCCCTCCCCCCTCCCCCCCCCCCTCCCCTTCCCCCCCCCCTTCCCTCCCCCATCTCTCTGAGTGCCCGTCTCCTAGCGCTGACTAAGGTGATGGATGCCTCGGGGTCTTGGCCATGATTGCAGTGACTGCTCTACATGCACCACCGAGGCCTTGGATCAGTTATCTACCGTCGTCTGTCCGTGGTCCTGTCAACTGATTAACAGTATTAACAGACTGTTAACAGATTAACAGTCAACGCGGTTTCATTGCTGGGTTAAGTACTTCTATTCTATTCACATAATATGCTTACTTCATATATCTACTCCATTCACATATATGCTTACCACTTGTATCTATTGCTATGTCCGCCCACTACAATCACATGAGCTGTCTAACGCCTGTCCCGTCTCCCTGTCCCCCTGTGAGTTGCCGTCCTGGAGTGCTGACCGGAGTGTCGGACGTCCCGTGATGAAGGCCGGGAGGTTGCGACCCCCTCTGCGTGCCCCCCTGTCTCCGGAGGTCTCGTAGTGGTGACCGGAGTGCCAGACGTCCCGCGATGATGTCGGGGAGTTTGCGACCCTCTCTGCGCCGCCCCCTATCTCCCTGTCTCCGGCTGTCCCTGAGCAATGACCGGAGTGTTGAATGTCCCGTGATTAAGACGGGGAGGACGCGACCCTCTCTGCGCCGCCCCTGTGCCTCAAATAGATTCGCAATCAGCTCTATCTTCAATCTTTCAAAATGTTCAGTTGCTATCGCTATCAGCTCTATCTTTAATCTTTCAAAATGTTCAGTTGCTATTGCATGCACTCATCTGTGTTTCACTACACACTTGAGTGCATGCTTACCAACTGTCCGTCTGCAACACTACTATCACCGACATCTAAGAAGGGAGATCCCCCCTTGAATGGCCCTTCTAAGGTTTCTCTCCTCCACACTGCCTGTGGAGCATTTTTACTAGGGATGTCCGATATTATCGGCCGACCGATATTATCGGCCGATATCGGCAGTAAAATGTGATATCGGAAAATATCGGTATCGGTTTAAAAACAAAAAAAAACAATAACAATATTTGTTATATATATATCCAGTGAAATTATTAGTTACCTGAAATTATTCAGTTTTTTGGACGGGGAAACCCTGCATATATCGGTATCGGTTGATATCGGTTGATATCGGTATCGGAAATTAAGAGTTGGACAATATCGGAATATCGGTATCGGTAAAAAAGCCAATATCGAGCATCCCTAATTTTTACCTATTGTTAGGTTTTAGTGAGTTTTTCCTTACCTTCGCGTGGGGTATGTCTGGGAGTGCTTGCATTCTTTCATTTATTTGCATTTATTTTAAATTTGTTGGACCTTATGGTGTCCTTGTTCTGTTCTTGACTTATTGTTATGTTTTCTTCTTGACTTGTTTAAAGAAGACCTGTACGGCCCATGGGGACATTAACGTGTGTTGTTGGGCCTTATAAATAAATTTGATTTGATCTGTTGCTGAATCTGATAATATGTCCATCTTTGCTCCTCTCACTCAGTGGCCTGTGGCCGGATACAGAGGTCACACAGGTCAAGGTATTTTGGGTTCCTGGCTGGCGTCGTCACTCGACCCATTGGCACAGTGGGGGAGATTATGCTCTCACCAGAGGATCTTAGATAGAAGAGCTTAGAAGATATTAGATATTAATGATTATATTAATGAAATATCTATCAACCTCAAAGGCACTAAAAACAAAATTACAAACATCTCAAAACAAACTGGTCAGACTACTGCTTGACTTTACTCCTAGAACCCACCTCACCCCTGCCCACTTTGACAACCTAGGATGGCTTAGAGTAGACGACAGAGTAGTAGTAGTGCAGTACACTAGGATGCACGCACGCCACTAGTGTACGTGTGTGTGTGTGCGCGTGATGCAGGTGAGGATATTTTCAGTTTAAAAGCTAGACTGCATTACTCATCAAATAGGCCAACTTGGCTTTACCCTGACAGCCATAACCTACATGTCCTGCAGCCTGTTACCCCTTCCAAAATGTAGCATGGTAGTAATTTAAAAATGGTAGTTTTATGGTACTGGCCATTGTATGAATTTAATTTACCAGGTCATGGTAAAGGTCCTGTGTTGCCATAGTACTACTTTTGTACTTAAATAATACCATTATAACAATATACCATAATACTTTTTTGAGAATACCATGATACGTTTATTCTGTACATAACCTGACATATCAGCGTTGAGAATGTACTGCTACAAGTAGTTCGTCAAATATTTGTAAGGCTACAAATTCTGCTAAACATGATATCGGCCGCTACAGTTGTCATAGAGGTGTTATCTAGTCTTGTATATCTGTACAAACATTTGTGAGCAATGGGTTAATGTTACTGGTGATGCTTTTCTCAATATTCCTCCTGATATGACTTTTGTTAATGCAGATTAGAAGCAGTGCTTTTGCCCATGAGATAGGTTGTCCGTTCAACTTGAACATGGAACAAGTCTTCTTGGATAAACTGGCCAAGCTATAGGTCCTGATATTTCACAGCCTTGACTGGGCCATAACCTCACGGTCAGTGGCTTGAGGACTGTACTGTCGGGGAGGAGGGCCAATAGAGGAGGCAAGCAGCTGGCAAGAGAAGGAACTGTTCAATCTTTGTCTGGCAGAGACAAGTTTCAAGTTTCTTTAATATTTGTCATACAGAAGTACAGAATACTTTTATACAAAATGCTTCTTACTGTTACGCTCCAGAGACTGTGCAAGACAAGATAAGTATGAAATAAAATAACATAGTAAAATTAGAAGTAAAAAATGAGGTCACAGTGTTCAGTTTAGACATATGTACAATGTTCGATGCAGAATAGACGTAGTTACCATACAATATACAATACTGTGCAGTGTACTAATATACAATACTATATAGTGCAAGGCAGAAATGGGACGAGGTGCAATTTAGGTACAATTCACAGTAGGTGTACGAGTTGTAGTGCAAATCCTTTATCAATAAATATAAAGTGTAAAGTGTGTTTGTGTGATCTAAAGTGTGGAGAGTGGGTGCTGCAGTGTGTTGTTTGTTTGAGTGAGTGTGTGCGTGTGGGTGTGTGTGCTGTGTGCATTTGATGGTTGTTGCATAGTGTTTATTGTTCGTTTAGCAGCCTGATGGCCTGGGGATAGAAGCTTCTTCTGAGTCTTTCTGTGCTCGCCTTAAGACTCCGGTATCGCTTGCCTGACCGCAGCAGTTCAAAGAGGCAGTTGTTCGGGTGGCTCGAGTCCTTAATAATTCTCTTAGCCTTCCCCTTGCACCGCTTGTTGTAAATGTTCTGGAGGGTGGGAAGCCCCCCTCCAATTGTGCGTTCGGCTGAACGTGTCACTCTTTGTAGTCTGCTACGGTCTTGTGCAGTGCTATTCCCAAACCAGGAGGTGATGTTGCCGGTCAGGATGCTCTCTATTGTACATGAGTAGAAGTTCCTAAGGATCTTCTGACTGACTTGGAACTTCCTTAGGCGCCTGAGGAAGTAGAGGCGTTGTCGTGCCTTCTTCACAACACTGTCAATGTGTGTGGTCCATGTCAAGTCCTCGGATATGTGGGCTCCGAGGTACTTGAAACTGTTCACTCTCTCAACCGGTGCCCCGTCGATGCTGAGGGGGCTGTAGTCCTTGACCCCCGACCTCCTGAAGTCCACAATCATCACTTTTGTTTTGCTGACGTTCAGGGAGAGGCAGTTCTCCTGACACCACTGTGACAGGTTCTCTACCTCTTCCAGGTAGGCCCTTTCGTCGTTGGCAGAGATCAGGCCCATGGGCCATATTCACACAAGGCTTCCCAGATTAATAGTCCTGGTCATGACTTTATTCAAATTAACAGACTGAAGCTGTCTCTAGATCAGTTATCCCACATTGAAAGTCTTTGTGAATAAGGGCCAATATTGTTTGTATTTTCCACTTAACCTCTGCACAGTTCTATGTGTGTGATAGGCCTACAATCTGTGGATTCAAATGATGAATTATGAATGATCCTGCACCAAAATAAAATGTATGTTTGGGGGAAAAGAAATTATCTAAATAACTGCTGGTCCATATTCTAACGTTAAATCTTTTTTTTAGGATACACACCCTGGTGATAAATTCTGCATGGTGGTGCATACTTCTAGAGTGGTCAGAGAGCTGCATGGTGGTGCATACTTCTAGAGAGTGGTCAGAGAGCTGCATGGTGGTGCATACTTCTAGAGAGTGGTCAGAGAGCTGCATGGTGGTGCATACTTCTAGAGAGTGGTCAGAGAGCTGCATGGTGGTGCATACTTCTATTCTAGAGAGTGGTCAGAGAGCTGTATGGTGGTGCATACTTCTAGAGAGCTGTATGGTGGTGCATACTTCTAGAGAGTGGTCAGAGAGCTGTATGGTGGTGCATACTTCTATTCTAGAGAGTGGTCAGAGAGCTGTATGGTGGTGCATACTTCTATTCTAGAGAGTGGTCAGAGAGCTGTATGGTGGTGCATACTTCTATTCTAGAGAGTGGTCAGAGAGCTGCATGGTGGTGCATACTTCTATTCTAGAGAGTGGTCAGAGAGCTGCATGGTGGTGCATACTTACAGGGAGCTGCATGGTGGTGCATACTTCCAGGGAGCTGCATGGTGGTGCATACTTCCAGGGAGCTGCATGGTGGTGCATACTTCCAGGGAGCTGCATGGTGGTGCATACTTCTAGGGAGTGGTCAGGGAGCTGCATGGTGGAGCATACTTCTAGGGAGTGGTCAGGGAGCTGCATGGTGGAGCATACTTCTAGAGAGTGGTCACAGGGCTAAAGAATGTGTGGAGGTTATGCCCTGAAATGCATTTGTGACAGAGGCACGATAATGTGTGTGTCTCTCTCTCTCTCTAGGCCCCTGATCAGCAGATAAACAATCCATTGTGGTGAAGGCTACACAACCCCTATCTTCTTGATTGTTTGTATTTGTACGTTTGTCACATGCCTGTATGTAGTTAGGAATAGTAGCAGTGGCCAGAGGCTTGCCAAGACTGGCCTTTATGGCAGAGTTTAGCATGTAATCCCCTTGTGTGGAGAGTTAGTTTATAGTGGGGCAGGCGGAACTCGCTGTTATGTAAAAGCTATTAGTGGGTTGGGGAGACAAAGCCCCATTAATTATATTCTGGCAAGAGGTCAGAATGTACATTTGGGGACTGGGGTGCTCCCTCCAAATCAGGGGAGACTAGATCTGAATCCATCTGCGCTCTGTGTTTCACTATATGATGAATTGAAAATGGGGGACCCTGATGTACTGTAAACAAGACAAAAGTCTTTCTCTGGTCTGTATCCCCTTAACAATTGTGTGTATTGAGCCATACTGTATTGTACCCATTCTGCAATCTGTTAATAAACATTTCAATCAATCAATCAATCAATAGGAGAGATATCCCTGTCATGCAGTATTGCAGCAGGATAGTTATGTTAAACAGGAACACCACCCAAATAAAGAAATAAAATACATTCCATTATGTTATTTCCATGGCCTAGGAACGTTCAATCAATATTTGTGAACATGACCTACTCTCTGTCAAAGCCAGAAACCAGAGAAGCAAACTTGTAACGTCATCAGGTGTAAAATTCAAAAGTCTGGAGCTGCTCCATTGACAATGAATGGGAGACAACATTTTTTGGACCCGCAGAATGTTTAGGCCTGTTTTGTTTTTAATACCCAAATTACCTTCATACCATAGTAATTTTAGTTATGAAACAAAATATGTATCTGTACTCATTCCCCTGGGTGTGTCCTCGGTGTCACCTTTTACCATCTCCCCCCAATTTTTTTTTATTTGGTATCTTTATTTCGAACATGTAAATACAAACAATATAAAAAAAAAAATCATTGATCTATAGCAATGAAATGAAATGAAAAAAAAAAACATAACTCAATTTACATGTTCGAAAAGGAGTAGGAAGAAGTATACACATATTTAATCCTACCCCTTTTCCACTACTCAAATGAATGTACTAATTTAAAACCTTACAAAACAAATATATATGCAAAACTAAAAAATTACATATGTAAAACATGAAAGAAATAAAATAAAAATGTAAACACCCATGAATGTCAAATCCCTTCCTCATCCCTGTACCTCGTGAAAGTTATTTCTTTATAATTCAGTTTGAATTAGGTTACCAGTGATGTCATCGGTGACATTGAATCCTTGTGTTGTCGATTACAGCTCCATGAAATGATGTAGATGAAAAATAGCAATTCCTATAAGGGTCTTATTGCTTATAATCTTATAATTTCATTGAGCTGTAATTAATACAATACAAGGATTCAATATCCCCGATAACATCACTGGTGGCCATATTCAAACTCATTTGATTGTCAAACAAAATGAATGTATGCAACATTTTGCACGTTTTTGGATGTGTGTGAGATTACTGTACATGTATGTGCAAAACAAATCAGTATTGTTTTTTGGTGAAGTGTTCTAGAGACAGAGACCACAGAAAAGGGTAAAAACATGTGTGCTTTTATTTGTTAATTGCAAGCAAGACCATGGTCATCATGGAGGACTACTATTGCTCTAAAAATGCACATAGTCATATTTTACTGTCCATTATTACCAACATAATATATCTCTCACATAGGGAGGTCATCGTTTGCTGAAAAGAATAGATTGGATTTAAAGTCAGGACCCACATTCAGATCAATGTACAGTACGTCATTGTCATGGATTGTCATTGCTAGAATAGTACAGTAAGCAACAGCTTGATGCTAATCTCAGATTAATCCTGAATTATAAAAAGGTACGACAAAATTCATGATATCCATTACTAACTCAATTTAATTTCTTGACCGTTTTTATTTAAATATATATATATATATATATTTTTATCTCTACGCAGTATTTCATTGACAAGAAACTGCCTCACAGTTCAGCAACCATAGGCTTACTAGCTCTTGTGTCTGTTCTAACTAGGGCTGGGTATCGGTCTCATTCTCCAACGGACTTACGACAAAAAGGGCTTTCTCTTAGGGCCATTTGAGACCTTTTCGGGCAAGACATGAATATAGACAATATATTATAATATAATATTAATTATATATGTTTTATTGGGACGGTTGGTGAATCCCAAAATCGGCCCGAAAAGGTCTCAAATGGCCCTAAGAGAAAGCCCTTTTTGTCGTAAGTCCTTGGAGAATGAGACCCTAAAGTGCTTCTGTTCAACCACAATCCAAAATGTAACAAAGCCTCCGATTGGCTCACACAGCACACGCAACGCACATAACTCCGCAAAGTAAGGTGTAGAAAAAGGTATTGTTTTGGTATTGGCACAGTTATCGAAAATCCTCAAACGACACCCAGCCCTAGTTCTAACACAAATTGTAGCGAAAAGATTAGAGGGAAGAACCGTTACTGACAATTGTTTTCCCTGTGTCTGTTTTTGCAGTTTCACAGTCTTGCCTGAGAGAGATAGGAATACCTCATTTGTTGTGGTGTTCAGGGCAAGAAAGTGCTGAATCAAGGAGAACGTATCAATTAGAACAAGTCTTGGCTGACTGAGATAAAAGGGGAACATATTGCAGGAGAAAATTTCTGTTCAGCAACAGGAATTTGTATTCTTAGTATGTATTCCTTTCAATGACATCACTTTAGCTTTAAAAAAGTCTTCAGTATTGCAAATATATAATAATAATAAAGCACCTCATTATAAATTTGATTTAACTTCCAGTCAATTTCATGTCACCAATCTCTTCTGAATCAGTATGTAGTTACAATAATCACATTCTAGATTTGGAATACAGTGACAAAAGACCAAAAATGAAAATAAATAGCATTGTATTATCTCTACATATGTCAAAAATAAATAAACAATAACAAAAGATGAACTGTGAACCGGTCATACAAAAGTGCAGAACTGTCATATTGGCATATATTGTACATGGGACTATATGCAGGTACTTGTCAAAGCCTGTAAAAGGTACAGCCATGATAACTGAGGGTGCACAGAGTGCCACAGCTCTGCCACTCCTCTGGTAGTGTGCCAATGACCCCCGGACTGGTGAGTCAGGCTAATTAACTTACACTAGCCGCCGAGCGAATTACCGCTAACTAACACTTCCTTTAAGTCCTTCACCTAACTTACACAATAGCTATATTCTTTCATCCTACTGCCTCTACACAAAGCTCTCTATTCAGTCTAGTCCCAACATCTCTTCTTGCATAATACATAAGCAAAGGCTACACCCATTACTTTATGAATGGATATACAATCTAGTACGGCTTTTCTCTATCAAAACCAAAACACCTAGCGATGGCCACAGTGACGCCTCATGGACAGGAGTGAATACTGATGTACACTGTGACATAATACTTTCAGGACAGTCTGTGTATAGAGATACAGTATGCACATACGTATGTACTACCACTTTCCTACTTTCTATTTTCTGTGTACGCACATTCTGAATACCTTCTCTCAGATATTTTTCATCATAACCATTCATAACTACTTGTTGGCTACACAGCAATTTGGAGAATAACCTACGGTACAATTCTACGTTTCAGGCCACTACATGTCCACCTACTGTACATAATAACCCTGGATGTTCACATCGATGCACCCACTGTGGTTTTGTGTACATATTCTCAAAACTGATGAAATATCTGTCTGACAGACAGGACCCCCAGAATATAGTTTTTTATATCAACCAGTCAATTGACTGATATGACAAGAGTATGAATCACACTAAAGCAGAGGATGGATTTAGGACGGAATGAAGGTAGAAATTGGAAAAGTGCTTGGTGACGAATTGTCAGAGCTTTTTGATTTTTTTTTAAAATTTTGTGTAGACACACGGATGTTCCTGTGTGCATATAAACGCATACATACACACGCACTCGTGCGCACATATCTACACCGCACCAATGGGGTTTCAGGTTGTTTCAAAGCTCCTTTCACAGACAAAACAAAAGACAGCAGACCTCATTCCAAGATGGCAATATAAATAATACTGTTGGGCGCAGTCTCTTGGCAGAGCACCCGCAGAGTCAATGTCCCTGACTGGACTGCCTGTTCCCACTCAGGTCCTCTTTGGTTTTCTGAATGCAGGTGAAGATCTCGTGGAAGAGTGCTTTGTACTCTGGCTGCTGGCCATCTCCTGAAAACACCGGCAGCTGAGACGCGGCAGGCGAGCCGGTGAGGTGTCGTCGGGTCCGGTTGGCGTTGTAGGGACTGCTGGGCGTCTGGATGGCCTTGTGGCCAAGCCCATCCACCCCCTGCTGGCAACGCCGCAAAAGCTCCTCATATTTCACCTGGACAAATATGGTGTTCCGTCACTAATTGCACACGTACAGGGTGGAGGCAGGCACAACAAGCATAGGAAATTCACTGTGTGTGCAATTTACTGCTTGCGTAATACGCAGCTGGAAAGCTCCAATTGTTGTACCGGCTGCCTGAATGCCTTCTACAACAGAACTGCGTTTCCGCGTCTCTGATTGGCCAGGTAATTTCTGGTCATGTGACATGTACGCCCAATCGTGGGACCGCAAGTTTCTACACTGGTTAAGCTTAGGCGCTCGTTCGAAGTTGGTTATGGTTAGAGTTTGTCTTAGAGCATAGCGATAGAACGCCAGGTAGTTTGCAGGCTGTTAGACCCGGAAATAGGCGCAGAACTTGCTGTCCCACGATTGGCGCACATGTCACATGACCTGGCCAATCAGAGCGCAAAACTCGAACGCGGAAACGCAGTTCCGTCGTAGAAGGCATACACGCGTACCGGCTACACCAGGCATGCAGGTGTGATCGGTGTGATCACATTGCGAGAGCCTTGCATACGCTTGCTGTAAAATAGGAAAGGAGTCTATTTTTCCACAATTTGTGCGCATATACAGTGTCCAAATATTTTTTAAATCTTTGAATAGTTTGGCATATCCACTTATTTTCATTGTATATTATATCAACAAAACCACGAATGACAATATATTTTATCAAAGCAAAAGCATTTCAAATTCAGCAAATAAATTGTCAGATGCCCAGGCACAGTTTGGGGAACTGCCAGCCTACTATTGACAACTGTCTGCTAATTTACGTGGTTGAAAACCATAGGCTACTCTTTTAATACGCTCCAAGAGACCCGGAGTACAAAGATAAAGCGGCGACGGAGAACATGGCAAAGCATTGCAGCAGCACTCTGAGAAACAGGTATGTTGACAACGCCAGGTGTTAAGCCACTGCACTCAGATAGTTTCAAGATAGTACCTTTCTATACGACAGTGTGTGATAGTCATCTAATTGTTGATGGTTATTGTATCCATATCACTAGATGACTCACCGCGCTGCTGGCCAACGGAGACAGATGTTGCCACATGGCGGCCATCTTGCGTGGGTGGAGCACGCCCACTCATAACATGCATGTCTATGGTGCATGTACTATTGAAATAACCATAGCAATTTTCAACCGTTTGGTTTGTTAAAAACGTCAGAGATGTAGTTATCATACTGCATACTAATAATGGACTTTGATATAAAAAAATTATTACAAAAGAAATTCTTCCAAGCAAGAATCATAGCCACATTAATAACGTTTGTAATAAACCAAACCGTTTGTAAATCAGTCAAGATTTCAGCGACTTAAGAGTATTTTTTTTAAAGCAGTAGTCCACTCAAGCAAGATGGCCGCTGGTGAACTACTATTATAATAAAATAATAATTGTATCTACCTATCTGCGACGTGTGGAAGATGTCAACAACAGATGTCAATACTGATTATTAACAAGTGTAGGTTATGATGTAGCCTACAATACACCCACCCATATTCACATGGATGAGACACGCAATTGTTGTTCCTGGTGTAGCCGGTAGAATTTACATGCAAGAATATTATCACAGGCTGCGTACACAAACCTTGGTGTACCCCTGCTTTTGGGCTGTGGGCTCTTTTAGCATATTTCTAATGTCGGTCTTCTTCATATTTTAGTTAGAAGTATGTTTTTGAAACTGTTTGCAAAACACTTAGAAGTGAATGGAGGGGGTCTCCACACACCAACAACAGGAGCAACTGGTGAAAGAGTGGCAGTATATGGACTTATATCGGGGTAAGGAACATAGTCAAATGTTCTACAAAACCACACAAAACACAGTAGGAATCAACTACCTGCAGCGCACTGTACTGGGCGTCCACCTCATTGAGCAGAGAGATGCCCCTCTCCTTCACCGCCTCTGATCGTCTGATGCACATGCGCTCATGGCTCCGCCGAATCTCCTCTGCGGTGGCTCCCCTCGGTCCGACGTCACTGCTACTCCTCTGCCGACTGTTCCTACCCTGCTCAATCACCTCCTCTTTCTCTTTCTCCTCTCTCACCTCCTCCTCCACACGCTGTCCTGGGCTGGGCTTCTCCTCTGGGCCAAAGAATATTGTTTCGGGCAACAGCAGCCTGTCTGGCCTCCTAGCACTGGTAGCGAATGGAGAAGTGGGGATTTATTGACACAGGCACTTTACTGTGCAGTAGCAATTATACAAAACATCTATTATAGCCAAGTCCATTGTAAATTAATAATAATAATAGTTCATTTAATTTATAGAGCGCTTCTCAGAAACCCGAAGTTGCTGAAAATTACAACACCAATTCATAGACTGAAGATATGAAAAATGGCAGTGACTGGCCATAGAATTAGAGGCCGTCTGCGACCTTCGTGCTACGCTCAGATCTAACCTGTTTGCATAGTCTGCACGCCACAGCAGCCGCAGCTCCTCCACCTCTGCCTCCAGTGTCCCCTGCCTGGCCCGGCAGCCCTCCAGCAGGGCCAGCCTCTGCTCCAGAGCCCCGTTCTCCCTGGCCGTCAGCTCCGTCTCCTGCTCAGCGGCCTCCCTGCGGCTCCGCTCCGCAGCCACCTGGCTCTGTAGGGTCTGGATGGAGTGCTGGAGGACCACCTGCTCCTCCTCTGCATCTTGGTCTCGGTCTCGCTTATAGAAAGAGGTCTGAGGCGACCAGGCCCGGTCCACACGCAGGCTTTCAAAGGCTAAGTGTCTGAGGCATGGGGAGAGGGATGTCATTTAGTTAGCGAGGATTCAAGGAGATCAAATGTTTTTGTTAATAATAAATATCAGAATTCTATTACAGTGGGACATGTCACTGCTCGATTAATAGATTGTTTCATGCCGACAGCTGCCATTTAGTAAACTTAAAAAGTATGCATGCACAGTTGCAGGGCTTCACAGACTTATCCATTTGTGGCACAACTACACAAAACCCAAACATTTAAAAACATGCCTAATTATCCATTCCTTGGACATTTCAATTAAAGCCTGCTATGATCACATATGAGAAAATTAAGAGCCAGTAGCCGAGGACCATACCCGTCTCATTTTGACTTCTCGCCATTACTGGAGATTGTCTTTAACAGATTGTGTGTTTTAGCCGATATCAGCTTACCTTACTAAACGCCATTCAAACTGCCATTGATGTTGAAAAGGGGTGGACAATACTCCATGAGACATGAAAGTTGTCTGAAGGTTGCTAGGCATATGTAACTCAGCCATCTGAAAACCACTGTCCTGATATAAACCCTCTTTAACTACTAAAAACAAGTCTAGTACTTCTACACTTCAGTTGGCTGTGCTTGTTATTTGCTCACGGTTGCTGCAGGAATTTGAATGGCTTGCAGCAGAGTAATACAGTAACGTTAGGGAGCATAAGGGTGTAGCAGAGTAATACAGTAACGTTAGAGAACGTAAGGGTGTAGCAGAGTAATACAGTAACGTTAGGGAGCATAAGGGTGTAGCAGAGTAATACAGTAACGTTAGAGAACGTAAGGGTGTAGCAGAGTAATACAGTAACGTTAGGGAACATAAGGGTGTAGCAGAGTAATACAGTAACGTTAGGGAACATAAGGGTGTAGCAGAGTAATACAGTAACGTAAGGATGTAGCCGAGTAATACAGTAACGTTAGAGAACGTAAGGGTGTAGCAGAGTAATACAGTAACGTAAGGATGTAGCCGAGTAATACAGTAACGTTAGAGAACGTAAGGGTGTAGCAGAGTAATACAGTAACGTTAGAGAACGTAAGGGTGTAGCAGAGTAATACAGTAACGTTAGGGAACATAAGGGTGTAGCAGAGTAATACAGTAACGTTAGAGAACGTAAGGATGTAGCAGAGTAATACAGTAACGTTAGAGAACGTAAGGGTGTAGCAGAGTAATACAGTAACGTTAGAGAACATAAGGGTGTAGCAGAGTAATACAGTAACGTTAGGGAAAGTATGGGTGTAGCAGAGTAATACAGTAACGTTAAGGAACGTAAGGGTGTAGCAGAGTAATACAGTAACGTTAGGGAACATAAGGGTGTAGCAGAGTAATACAGTAACGTTAAGGAACATAAGGGTGTAGCAGAGTAATACAGTAACGTTAGGGAGCATAAGGGTGTAGCAGAGTAATACAGTAACGTTAGGGAAAGTATGGGTGTAGCAGAGTAATACAGTAACGTTAAGGAACGTAAGGGTGTAGCAGAGTAATACAGTAACGTTAGAGAACGTAAGGGTGTAGCAGAGTAATACAGTAACGTTAAGGAACGTAAGGGTGTAGCAGAGTAATACAGTAACGTTAGAGAACGTAAGGGTCTATGACACTGTGTCCTTGTTTGTTTTCTGTATGAAAAGTTGAAAATGTATTTGTTAATACCTCTCATTTAATTTGGAAGAAGGAAAGATCTGTAAAGATTGAACTAAACACAAACCTTTAAAAAAATATATAAAAAATTTACTTTTATTTATAGCATTTTCAGCTTTTTGCGGCCACGCAGGACCGGTAGAGGGAGAGAGGGAGAACGGGAGGAGAAGTAGGGAAGACATGCAGCAAATGGTCGCCGGGACTGGGAAGCGAACCCGGGACGACCGCTTCGCGACTCAGTGCGCTATATGGTGTGCTACTAGAGCGCCCGCACATTTTATTTTAACAATATTACCTTAACCTCAAAATAAGACAATTCTGTCTCACACGAATACGGAGCTTTGTACTGCCACAGGGTTATGCATTTACCTTGCTATTGTTGTGAGGGATTTAATCAATTCTTTACCAGGGGAACTTTTGCCGATAATAATGCATTAGTAAAATGCTTACTGTAAATCCGCTATTAATATTGGTTCACTGCTATAAATCAGTCTAGTAGTCCTAGTTAGCATTCTAGTGACTGTAAGGGGGTGAAGTAAATCCCTCATCTCTGCTGGAGATTATATAGTCTGGGTCATGGTGACCTGACTGAGGATGTCTAGTCAGCATGCGGGGGCTAAGCAGCCAGTGGAGCAGTGCCAAGTATCATACTGTACCAGAGGTGGGACCAAGTAAGTCTCAAGTCCCGAGTCAAGAGAGGCCATTCTCAAGTACGTCATAAGTCTTAAACTTTGGGTTTAGAGTCCTAAACAAGTCCTTATGGGTTATTTGCCAAATTGTATGTAATTTCAAAATTCAAAATTCAAACCAATAGACTTGGCTAATAGTAAGTAGCAGTGATAAATATAATGTTCATATTACTCATTACTCTCAATTAAATAAAAGTATAGCATGATTAATGACATTGTTGTTCATAGTGATGTGTTATGAACTCATATTACTCTTGCCTGACTTTCTGTAATCAGAAAGGTCTTTATTGCCAAGTATACTTTTCACATACAAGGAATTTTCTTTGGACGTTACTGGTGCGACATTAGCGGACAGACATTAACAGACAGATAATACAATAAAGTGGTGGAGTAAAATAAAATGAAATATGAGCCAAGTTAAGCACAGTAGAATAATATATTTATGAAATAAAATATAGGCCAGGGCTGTAAGACTGTATATAAGAGGTTGAATAAAATTATATGGGATATAAACTAAATTAAATTAATTTAATAATAGTGAGGCCAAATCTTGTCATAGGCCTAATCATTTCACATTAATCTAATGTTGATGAGGGCCTTGTGATGAGCTCCTTGTGAGGAACGGGCATCACAGCAAAAGACAAAAGTCCTGCACGTCGCCTTCACTTCACACAGGTGCCTGATGAACGTCAAGACGACCGAAACAAGTTCAATGTAAGTGAAAATTGTCTCTTTATTTAGTGTATTCCCTTTAGGATAAATACATATCACAAAAAATAAATGAAGGCAAGAATCAATTGGGGAGCCATAGGCTGTGGGACACCAATAGGCTTTAAGTGAATTATTTTGTTCTTAAAAAAAAAAAAAAAAAGTGGCACTTCACTAAAAACAATGCAGATTTATTTTGTACATAATCTCACAAACCCAAAAACTCTGAAGTTTTACACACATTAATTTAGTTATATTACATTAATTAATTAGTTATTGAGAGTAAATTAGTTTGAATATGGCCACCAGTAATGTCATCTGGGACATCAAATCCCTAAATTGTGTTAATTACAGCTCGATAAAACGATAAGATAGCAGTCCCTAGAAAAGGTTTTGCTATTTTTACATCTACAATAATAATTTACATTTCACAGAGCTGTATTTAACACAATACAGAAATTCAATGTCCCCAATGACATCACTGGTGGCCATTATTCAAACTCATTAACTGTCAAAACTAAATGAATGCGTGCAAAGTTGTTGGATGTGTGTGAGATTATGTTCAAAATAAATCAGCATTGTTTTTTTTTGTGAAGTGCCCCTTTAAAGGACTAATGCCATCTGTTGTTTGTTTTTACGGCACAGGATATACTGTAGCCTACATTGTAGGAGATCCATTGATTCCCACACTTTTCTCTGCAGCCCAAAGTTTAAATCAGGTGAAAGAACGAGAATGAGAACGAGAACGATAAGAGACTGCGGAAACTTACTGTAAGCTATATATTTTATCACTTTGTATTTCTACTCTATTGTCTGTTTTATGTGTTCATTGTGTAACCTCTGCTGCCATGTTTGGCCATTTTGTATCTCAATGGGACTTCCTGGTAAAATAAAGGCTAAATAAAATAAATACTGTAGGTCAGTAGTGTAAAGACAGTATTCAATTAAATATCCCTGAAATATTTTATAGCCTAGTCTGCCCAGCAAACGTGGGTGCCGCGGATCTCAACCATGTCCTCTGCTCTAGCACCGACGGACTGCGGTGTCTGAGCCATGTTCTGTTTAGAATTCCTAATCCCTTCCCTAGAGGCCTAGACCACTCGCCCTTGCTCTGAGGCACAGAAAGGATTTCCAGAATACTACAGAGGGCTCACTTAAAGGAAGCCAGGAAGAAAGAGGGGACATGAATGTGAAAGACAGAAGACGACAGCCTAGTTCTCCTCTGCCTACTCGCAAAACGGTGGCAGGCGCCAATTACAGAGGGAATGATAAAACTTAACAATCATTAAGAGTTCATTCTCTCTACTAAAAATGTACTGTATTGTTTGTTTGAAAGTGTCTTTGAGCATTTGGAAAAGCGCTATACAAATTTGATGTATTATTATTATTATTATTATCATTATCATTATCATTATCATTATTATTATTATTATTATTATTATTATTATTATTATTATTCGTAGTACACTTTCTTATGGAGACATGTTTTTATTGTTTGGCCTTGGGTAGAGTATCAAGTCATAAGGCTCAAGTCCAAGTGAAGACATGAGTCAGGTGTTAAAGTCAAAGTCGAGTTTCCCATTTTTATTTTGTGAAGTCGAAAGTCATAAAATTTGTGACTCGAGTCCAAGTCACACCTCTATCATACCAAGGGCCACCAACAGAGGAGCACACAAACAAACCTGGTGTGATCCTTTCAGTTCAATGTTCAAAAGTCCCCAACTGTTTTATTTTCCTTCATCATTTACACAGGTATTACACTGATGGCAAAGATAAACTCAATTGCACAGTGGATATCCAACATGATACTATTGGTGTAGGTAATTCGTCTCAATACTGCAATCCTATCAAGAGAAAATTCTTGCAACAAACTTTTCAAGGTAACTTCCTATGTTTATCTCGTGTTATTGTGTTGTATGCAATTTCCTCCTCCAGGAACAGTTCTTCTCTCACATAGTACTTCCGTTATTAACATCGGAGAGGAAAAGCACACGCACGCATACCGGTCATGGTGCAGGTCGTAGAGCTCCTTGAGACAGGACACACTCTGTGCTCCGAGGTTGCGTCTCTGCTCTGCCAGCTCTCTCTTGTTCCGCTCTACCTGGGCAGTCGTCAGGTCCTCCACCTGGGTCTGCAAGCCCTCCATGTGGCTCTGAAGCCCATCCACAGTCTCTGTCAGACTACAAGTGGAAGAAGAGTGATGTGAACCATGTGGATTCTAGAATGCAGGCAGCAGGCAATATCAAAGTAGTAAAAAATTGCCTGAATGCAAAACCATTTGTAATATTCTGCTCAGCACCTGATAAATATGCTTTATGTATGAAATCGTATAATTCTACACAATACTCGATAGACTAACTAAATGTGAGAGTTCATGGTTTGGCTGATTTTAGCAAAACGATAATACAAAATATATTGACAAAATAATAAGACTCGAGATTCACTAAACACAGTAGATGGTTCATCTGGTTTTGATCAGCGGACTCCCAACCTGCGAATCTTCTGCTGGGCCACGCGGTTGTCCTGCACCAGACGGTGGTTTCCCTGCTCCATGTCACCGGCTGCCACGTCGAGCTGCTCGTACACCTTGGCGTGCTGGTCGTTCATCTGACGCAGCAGCTCCACCTGTTTGGTCATGTACTGGACGAGAGAGAGGGTTGGAGGTTATGTACTGGAGGAGAGAGAGAGAGAGAGGGTTGGAGGTCATGTACTGGACGAGAGAGAGGGTTGGAGGTTATGTACTGGAGGAGAGAGAGAGAGGGTTGGAGGTCATGTACTGGACGAGAGAGAGGGTTGGAGGTTATGTACTGGAGGAGAGAGAGAGAGGGTTGGAGGTCAAGTCTGTGGATGGACAGACAAGAAAAACAGAGCAGACCAGACACGTATTTGAGCAGTGAGAGAGGTCCAGCTATTGCCAAGGAATAAAACATTCTTTATATCTTCAATGGAACCATCTGAAATGTAGATTGTTGTTGTTGTTTTTCCTCGTTGTTGTCATTGTTTGTCACATCCTGTCACTGTACAGTGTGGGACAGAAAACCACTTCTAACAATCAACTAAATGGCCTAAAATAAAAAAATATATAAAATGCTTGGTATAAAATAAAATGCTGTTTACATAATTACTGTATTGTACATTTAATTGCTATGCCCCAGACAATGCCATCTTATTATGATACAGCCGAGTGCCTTCCTCTGAAGTGGACAAGTCGAGCACAAAACCACCAATTATGGGCCGGCAAAAACATTTTGGCTTTGTGACAGGAAATGTGGGCATGAACGTGTGAGCTGGATTTGCATGCCACTCCACTGTGTACACTGTGTCCAGCAAGCAGTGCCAGCCAAGGTTCACTGCCTCGTCAAAATAACGCCCATGTTACCTGCCATACAATTAAGGAGTGTGAATCACTAACACTAACCAAAATAGATTTGAGAATGATTATGTGAATCATCTGCTCCCCTCTTCAGAAAATATAAAACTTTTATAAATGTTTTATGTACACATATACCAGACTTGAATATTCATGTATAAATATGTACACAGAACTCATGACTTGCCTAGCGCTTTACACCATTTTCCTCAGACACTCTCAAGGACTTTCATCTTTGGACGTCCCTTAAATCAATGTATTGAAATACAGAGGACCATCTCTTTGGAACAATTTACTTCCATCACCTACAGTCAACATCTACATTATCATTATTCAAAAACGCATCTGAAAAGGATTCTAATTAGCAAAGATTTATAACATTTCATGGATTTCATTCTAATGCATCACAACTTGTAAACAAAGTTGTAATTATGTAATCCATTTCTATCAATTGTGTATTACTGCTTAGTCTAAATGTTTATGCAATCATTGTTTTTATCTTTTTATTGTTTAAGTATGACTATTAATATTTATATCAAGGGAGGTATCTTCATAAGCCATGTTTGGCTTCCAACCTCTCCTGTACAATGATAGAAATGTTAAAAAATGTGTATTCTTAGTCTTTAATAAATTAACTAAATTAAACTAGTATTAGGCTTTTGATATTAACTATGGCTGTCTGAGCAGGCTTAAGTTAAAGCCACTGGCTGCATTCTGCACACAGCTACTTGAGAAGTGCCGGCTGACGGTGATGTAAGTGGAACTTTAAAAATAACATGTTTTCATAATGAGTGCCAAGAGAACATTGATTTACTAAGGTCCCAAGTCAAGGGCATGAATTACACCAGTAGTGGAAAGTGTATGACTGAAGTTGATCACGCTTTTGCTATAGGGTAAAATCGACCACTCTGCCTGAGAAACTTAGACCAGCACTACAAACTGCCATTTTTTTTATCTCTCTTATCTACCATTTCTTACTTGTTTTATAGTTTTTCGTGAGCAATGTACTGTACTCTATCTTATACAGTATGAGCACTATATAAGTTCATTATGATTAGTATTATGATGACAAGCCACATACAGTATAGATTGGGGTCAGTGAGATGCATGGGATTACCCTATCAAACTCAAGTAGTACTCAAGCCAAAGACACTCATGCTGCAGTGTAAACACATTGTGGTTCTTATCTTCATTGACCTGCTGCCAATGTAACCTGGGTAGATCAGTAGTGTCTGGTTATGTCAATATTACACTGAACTAACCATATTCACATAGTGTACCCGAGCACGACATAAGAGCAAAATAGCCGCCATGTGAATATGGTCAATGGATGATGTGGTCTAGACAGGGTTGGAACTATTTTTAAGCTACTGCTTGATCACATTATGTGTAAAGCCAGGCTCTACACAAATATGTTAATCGTCATGTGAAAACAAATTTACATAATAGCCTAATTGTTCATAACCAGGAGTGGTGAAATTGTGCGATTTAGAGATCAGATCAAATCAACAAGTAGTTATTGTATTGCCCCAAGGTTACTTATTGGCAGGATTCTATAGCTAGGTGGAGCTCCAAAAGCCTGCCTACAATATTGGTGAGTGAAAATAGTAATAATAGGACAGGGACTAGTGAATGTTTCCCTATAATTAGGTAGGCAAGTACCAGGCCAACAACATGCACCATGCCAAAGGATCATCAGAGAGACTTGCTTCTACTCTACCATTTAACACTTTGAATGCAGACGACGTGTATTCTCGTCTTATCAGACCCCCCGTTGAGTGCCGACGACGTGTATTGTAGTTTGATTTTTTTATTATCGATCTGAATTCATATTTCATCAACCGAGTCTCCCGTTGGTACAGCAGCTCCTCCAGGAGCTCAGATGGGAAAAAACCGCCCCCTATCGTCTATCCCTGTGTAACTGCAGGTCAGTCGATTATACTGGGAGATCCCTGTGGGATCTGTAGAGGTGGAGCCAACTGGCTCCATTATGCTGGCGAGCCGTCTGATGATGAGGGATCTGATCACGAGACGGAAAGCAGCCTGGAATATATATTTACAGCAGCCAATAATCAATCAATAAACGCGATCGATATTTGGAATGGCGATCAGGAATTGGAATAATCTTTTTGCAGAACATCTGATCTAAGGTAAGGAGTCTATGTTACCAGTCTTGGGGTAATCGGAGCTGTATTCACTGAGATATCAGCATGTGCCGTGTGTGTGTGTGTGATCTTGAGGAAACGAGAGAATAGATTTTTCAGCCCGCCTCTATAGCGTGCATAAATACACATATACTATCGATAATCTAGCGTTTATTTGAAAACGATTCATAAATAGGCCGACAAATGACAACGTGTCTAGTGTATTCGAGAATATTCCAATAAATGCCGTTTATGGGGGAATCTTTCAATTTTCCGAATATTTTCGAGAGAACGATAGCTTTTCGAAATGCTATAAAAAGGATATGAACCGATTAAAAAAACAATCCGTTTCGACAATGTTGACTGCAAACAAGTCATTGATAAGCGACAGGCAGATTAGACACATAGCCATAATTTAACACATAGATTTATGCGTTTTTAACGCTAACATTGAAGTGGATGATGGCATTCAACAGGGTAAAAAGGTAAACAAGGCCGGCATAGAAAGTGTTAATGTAAAAAGGAATTCACAATGAGAGGTCTCTGCCAAGGAAGGAAATCTTATCATGGACTTTTCTCAATGAGGCTCTGAATGTGGATTCATTCGGGTAAAGTAATTTTCTTAGTAATGCTGCAGCAATAATATTGATGTGATTCAACACAGGAAGCACATGGAGGTTAAACAAATCAAAGTTTTCATATGTTTGGTATGTTGGTGCCTGCAGGAAGACTCCCAACAACAACAATTAATTAACAGATAATTGTGTCAACAGAGTGACCTTTGTCAAGAGGAAGTTATTCACACACACAAGGCCAATAAGTTTGATAAGGAAACTTTTCTTTTGCTTGGTGAAATGGCAAATAAGCCTCACTAGTTCACTACCTATAGAACAAGTGTGGTGCTGCTGCAGTGTGACAAACACCTCAATCTCTTGCAGCTGTTCCTCGTTAGTGGAGTACATCTCCTGCAGGCCCTGCTCCAGATCATGGTTTCTGTCCAGGAGGGTCTTTCCCAGCTCAGCTGCCAAGTGGAGGTCTGTAAACACAACGTATGACTATAAACATACAGGAAACACATAGGACTGTAAACGCACAGGAAAACGCATAAACACAACGTATGACTGATTGACTGTAAACGCACAGGAAACACACAGGATGACTGTAAACACACAGGATGAAACACACAGGATGACTGTAAACGCACAGGAAACACAGGATGACTGTAAACACACAGGAAACACACAGGATGACTGTAAACGCACAGGAAACACAGGACGACTGTAAACACACAGGAAACACACAGGATGACTGTAAACGCACAGGAAACACAGGATGACTAAACACACAGGAAACACACATGACTGTAAACACACAGGAAACACACATGATGACTGTAAACACACTATATGACTGAAGTGTGAACACACAGGAAACACACAGGATGACTAAACACAGGAAACACACAGGATGACTGTAAACAAACACACAGGATGACTGTAAACAGACTGTATTCTGAAGTGTGAACACACAGGAAACACACAGGATGACTGTAAACACAGGAAATACACAGGATGACTGTAAACACAGGAAACACACAGGATGACTGTAAACACACAGGATGACTGTAAACACACAGGAAACACACAGGATGACAGTAAACACAGGATGACTAAACACACAGGAAAGACAACACAACGTATGACTGTAAACACAGGAAACACAACACAACGTATGACTGTAAACACAGGAAACACAACACAACGTATGACTGTAAACACAGGAAATACAACACAACGTATGACTGTAAACAGACTGTATTCTGAACACACAGGAAACACACAGGATGACTGTAAACACAGGAAATACACAGGATGACTGTAAACACAGGAAACACACAGGATGACTGTAAACAGACTGTATTCTGAAGTGTGAACACACAGGAAACACACAGGATGACTGTAAACACAGGAAATACACAGGATGACTGTAAACACAGGAAACAAACAGGATGACTGTAAACACACAGGATGACTGTAAACACACAGGAAACACACAGGATGACTGTAAACACAGGATGACTAAACACACAGGAAACACAACACAACGTATGACTGTAAACACAGGAAACACAACACAACATATGACTGTAAACACAGGAAACACAACACAACGTATGACTGTAAACACACAGGAAAACACACAGTATGACTGTAAGCACAGGAAACACAACACAACGTATGACTGTAAACACAGGAAACACAACACAACGTATGACTGTAAACACAGGAAACACAACACAACGTATGACTGTAAAGTGTAAGGAAACACAACACAACGCATGACTGTAAACACACAGGAAAACACAGTATGACTGTAAACACAGGAAACACAACACAACGTATGACTGTAAACACAGGAAACACAACACAACGTATGACTGTAAACACAGGAAACACAACACAACGTATGACTGTAAAGTGTAAGGAAACACAACACAACGTATGACTGTAAACACACAGGAAAACACAGTATGACTGTAAACACAGGAAACACAACACAACGTATGACTGTAAACACAGGAAACACAACACAACGTATGACTGTAAACACAGGAAACACAACACAACGTATGACTGTAAACACACAGGAAAACACAGTATGAGACTGTAAACACACAGGACAAAGCATACATTTACACAATGTATGACTGTAAACACACATGAAGAAGCATGAACACAATGTATGACTGTAAACACAGGAAAATGTGCAAACACAACGTATGACTAGGTGCACAGGAAAACGCATAAACACAACTTATGACTAAGCGCACAGGAAAACGCGTAAACACAAGGTATGACTGTAAACGCACAGGAAAAAACTAAAACACATTGTATGACTGTAAACACACAGGAGAAAGTGTAAACACAACACGACTGTAAACAGTACACACAGGACAAAGTGTAAACACAACATATGACTGTAAACACAGGAAAAAGTGTAACACAACGTATGACTGTAAACGTGCAGGAAAACAGTGGCAAAATAACATGGTCCTCCTGAGTGTGTAGTGTACTCACACGCACAAGAACATGGCAAGTGCACGCACACACACACACACACACACACACACACACACACACACACACACACACACACACACACACACACACACACACACACACACACACACACACACACACACACACACACACACACACACACACACACACACACACACACACACACACACACACACACACACACACACACACACACACACACACACACACACACACACACACACACACACACACACACACACACACAGCGTTATCAGTGGTTTGTGTGTGCCTTGGGGCTTGCCTAAAAAAAGTTTCAGTTAAACAATAACCCACCACCTTTTTATCAGAAGTCACTCTAAGAACCTCATGTTCACTTGCCCCTCCAAATTGACGCAATCTGGGTTATCGGCCAGCAGCTGCGTTTGCTGGCCCTGCTTTGATACAACTATTTATTTATTTGGCTTTATGTGACTAACATTTCCAAGAAAATATGTAATTTAGTTTGCTTTGGAATTGTGTTGCTTGTGTGAGCAACGGCCGGCCAAAAATACTAATGTTGGCAGTATTACTGTGCATTTAGACATGCATCAGTCCACATACAATCAACACAGCTGAAGAGACAGTTTGACAACTGAGCCTGGTAATTTCTCTGTATTTTTACCTTGTGACAACTGTAATCAACAAAGTAGACTATTGATTGATTGATTGAATTGATTGATTGATTGAAAACTTTATTAACAGATTGCAGAATGGGTACAATACAGTACAGCTCAATACACACAATTGTTAAGGGGATGCAGACCAGAGAAAGACTTTCGTCTTGTTTACATCAGGGTCCCCCATTTTCAATTCATCAGGACATATATGACATACATGACATACACTGTAAGAAAAAAAGCTGCAAGAAAACGGTAAATGTCTGGCATCAATGGTTGCCAAATACGTACTGTCAAATTACAGTAAAATCAACATTTACAGATTACAACCTTTATTTAATGGTTAATATTTTGATAAAGGTAATTTACTGTATTTGTATGGTATTTACACTTAAAGTAGAAAAACAAAGGTAATCTGTAATACAGTGAATTTCCCCTGAATTAATTTTTATTTTTTACAGTGTAGGCTATTTTCGATATTTATGAGTGGTTTAGGGCTTGTGTTATGTTATTTTACTGTCTTTATGAAACAGCAGCTGCATCGAATAACAAGCAAAAGGAAACCAGTCTGTCAATTGATATTATTTTACTACCGGCATAAACTATGCTGTGTATAGGTTCCATTATGGGTAGGTACTAGGTAGGCTATGACAACGTTATATTTTTTCCATAAATGAGCAGTAGAAGAAAAGAAAAAAGGTATTGCATATATATATAAATAAAAAAAAACGATTCATAATCTGCTGCCTTAGTTTTGTAGATCAATTATATAATTGCAATTGTAGGCTAATTATAAACATGATAGAAGCCTGTATGTAGAGTCAAGAGGTAAGACATGCAGCGGTTGTTTAGGGCGCGACCCGACAGTTACAGACGGTCCTTACCATGTTCGAGGTTCTGCTTGTCATACCAATACTCTTCATCCTTTTCAAACTCTTCCACTATCATATCAGTGAGCATTCTTCCAAAGAGTGCAAACTAAGACTCCACCCGACTGGTTTTTAAAACACAGGTATCCTTAGACAGTTTTGATTTATGTCTACTGTCCCTGACATTAGTGTACATCCTCTGGTAGTGTAGTCCGTTGTCTACGGCAACGTGGCAAAAAACTCTACACTCGCTGGACATAAACTGAACCGGTGTGACGTAGATAGAGTAAGGACTCGGGCCGTTTATTGACAAATCATTAGAAGGAGGCGGAACCAACGGACTCTTACGTCCAATAAATTGTTTTGTTTTGTGTAGTAGTCCCGCCCATTTCCGCATAGACAGATATGTAGTTTGACAGGAGTTGTGGGTTAGCTTAGCTAGTTTAACAGCTGGTAAAATGATACGATTGGAGACAGCTGCATCAACGCAAGTAATTTTTATGCTCCATTTATTGTTGCTTGGGACTAACTAGCTACTATCGTCTGGCTGTTTCTACAACATTCGTGTTAAAACGTAACCTGTTTTTATTTATTTACAGCAATATTCTTTTAGTGGAACCAAACAGATTGACTTAATAGAGTCAGTATCACCTGTACCATGGCCGTGGACAAACCTGCCACCGGTGCACGCACATATGGAGGCGGAATCGTGTTGCTATACCTGGCGAGTTTCGGGGTCCATCCCGCTGCAGTGGCTTACTCCATGACCACCCTGGGAGCTGGTATGATGAACAGTATATTCAGCTTTTACTATGTAAAGCTGTTTCTCAACAAATACAAGATATCAGAAGGAGCATTTCACCAGTCACAAGTAGGTCAATGTATGGTGTAGCAAGCTTTATAAATACGAATGTTCTATTCACACTTATTCAGGGAAATTGATTGATTGAAAACTGTATTAACAGATTGCAGAATGGGTACAAGTTACAACAGAGACAGAGTACAGCTCAATACAACAACTGCTAAGAGGATGAAGATCAGAAAAATACTTTCCTCTTGTTTACATAAGGGTCCTCTATTTTCAATTCATTAAGACATTTAGAGACATACAAATATATACAATAGGCCTACTATGTAAGAAAGGGAGAACATCATAAGATTTTTTTTTATCAGAAGGATAAGAAAATGTACATTCGAGGGGGTTGGGTGGGGTCGGGGAGTGGGGGGATATTGACATTTACCGGGGCCAGTTTCTAATTGCAGCCACCCGTAGGTGTTCTTTGAGAGAGGTTTTGAATTAATTGCAAGATTTATATCATCAATCATAAACACTGGTCGATTGGGTTATTGAGAAATGTTTCTATCAGTTGTGAAAATCCTGTTGCTTTCATATAGTTTTATTATCACCATTGCAATCTTGTCCCTCACAGATAGTGTACATGGTGTGGAACGCAGTGAATGATCCTCTGTTTGGCTACCTGCAAGACAACTCCCGCGTGCCTTGCTGCTCACAGCGTCGTCTTTCCATCCTATATGGGGCTCCGCTCTACTCCCTGGCCTTCCTGCTGGCCTGGTTCCCATGGCGGACTTACTCCTCTGGCGACTGGATGAGTGGTCTCCACTTGACGGTGGCATTGTGTGCTTTTGATGGCATGCTGACCTTTGTAATGCTAGCACAGTGCGCCCTGTTTGCTGAGATCTCCGGGCATCACCAGAGCCGCCTGAGACTCATCAAATACAGCCAGGTAAGAATGAGAATTAGTAGTAGTGATGGTGGTGGTTATGACTAGGGATGTCCGATATTATCGGTCTACCGATATTATTGGCCGATATCGGCATTAAAATGTGATATCGGAAAATATCGGTATTGGTTTAATAATTTTTTTTTTTTTTTTTTTTTTTTTTTTTACATTTCTATAACCTTTATTTACCCAGGCAAGCAAGTAAGAACTAATTCAGATTTTATTTATTGTCAAAAGTATGCATAATGTTGTGTTAATTCCACAACAAGAGATATGTAATGTTAATTACCTGAAATTATTCCATTTTTTGGGGGGGGAAACCCTGCATATATCGGTATCGGTTGATATTGGTTGATATCGGTATCGGAAATTAAGAGGTGGACAATATCGGTATATCAGTATCGGTAAAAAAGCTAATATCGAGCATCCCTAGTTATGACCATATGGCCTAGTGGTTAGAGAGACCGTACTGTCACAGGTTCCCTGTGGCCATGACAGCCAATAAGCACTGCCAACCCCTGTTAAATTGACCCTGAGCAAGACATTGAATCCTTACCTGCTCTAGGGTCGCCACAAAATGGCTAACCCTGCACTTTGTCCCCACCGGTGAAACCAAACGCACATGAATGTGTTTCTCAGAAGGATATGTGAAGAAATTAATGCCTTTTTTAACGTGGCAATAGAAATGCTCTAAATCCAAACTCTGAATGGATAACACTGCATCTGCTTTCCTCCCTATGATATACCTCCCTTGTCATTCCCTATATACCCCTCTGTGTCCTTCCCAGGTGGCTTCTCTCATCGGCTCCTCCAGTGTGTTGTTCTGTGGCCTCTTCTCCAGCAACATGGATGACTTGGCGGCCTTCCAAGGCGTCACAGTGCTGATAGCTGTCCTGGCGTGTGGCTGCATGCTCTATACAGGCTTCCACAGCGAGAGCCGCTTCGATAACAAAGGATCCGCTCCAGGTTCACCGGGGTCAGTTCACCAGACTGAGCAGTCAAGCCTCTCCTTCTCCGCGGTGACCTCCATGACGTGGCAGATCTTGACCAACAAGAACTTCCAGTTCTTTGTGCTCATGAACTTCTTCCAGGTCTTCATGGTGGCTTTCTGTAATAACTTCACCATGATATTTGCTGAGCACCTCATTCCCCCCAATGTGCTGCCATCGCTGGCTAGGAGCTTGATGTATGGAGCTGGATTCATCTGTCCACAGGTATAGCGCCACATGGTCTTGGTTTCAAAGATCCAGAGTATATGAGAGGTGATTGATTGATTGAAAACTTTATTAACAGATTGCAGAATTGGTACAATACAGTACAGCTCAATACTAACAACTGCTAAGAGGATGCAGACCAGAAAAAGTATTTCATCTTGTTTACATAAGGGTCCTCCATTTTCAATTCATCAAGACATTTATGACATACAAATATACGGTACTGGGAGGTAGTTTGGTCTCCGTTCCAATGATCTCATTTGGGGGCATGCAATTCTGGATTGTTTTGCTGACTTTGATCACTTCAAGTTGTAACTCATGGTTTTTACCTTCCTCTCTCTCTCAGATCTTAGTTCTGAGCAATCAGAGTCTTCTCCTCAGCGTTGGCTACTACAGGATCATCCTCTACACCTTCTACATAGAGGCCAGCATGGCTGCCGTTATGCTGGTACTGGGTCCCCACCACTACTACATCCTGGCATTTTTCCTCATCACCAACATGTAAGAAATGAGATTTCTAACTGGGCTGAAATTGCAATATGTAATTTGAAAGAACAGTATCTCTAAGGTATATTGCAATAGCTGCAATATACTATAGGTATTTTAGAATTAATTTGTATAATGATACACACAATCACTGAGTGAAGTCGTGACAATGTGTCTAGAAGACCCGCCTCCCTTAACACTTTGATTGCCTAAGGCTAAATTCATGATATACCATAGGTTGCCAGCTCTATTTGTCTATGGATAAGTACCCCTTCTTTGCAGGGCTATAACTGTTTAAATTCTATTGCTAAATTGCCATTATTATGGCCCATTCAAAGTCCTATATGTATTGTTCATTGTGTAGCAACGTTAAACTTTTTCATTCACATATTCATAGTAAAATATGGTCTAATGTATAAGTATGTTTTCATCTCTTTCTGCAGCTTTCTCCAGAACGTGATCTATAGCCCCAAATGCATTATATTGATGATGAAATACAGTTTGATGGCAATCGGCGCGATATAAAAAATTTCAATTGGACGTGGTTCTAGAAGTTACTACGTATCATCTGATGATGACCGGATGGGCGGGGGATCGTTTATAATTCCGTGGGCAGCGTTACATCATTCATCTAGTGTGGGTCATATGTTCATCAGAGCAGTTTATATCGAACACGTTCAAAAATAACGCTGAATCTTACCGTATCTTCCTCGCGCCGTTGGACGATCAGCGTGGTGTAGACCATTTTCGATTATGGGATGTTTATCCTGAAGAACCATTTCCAGGTTGTATACTACTATATACGTCCAAATAACGTTGTTTATTGAGTTAGGGCGAGCGATTGATCATCCAGTGTGTTGAGATGGAGTCCGGCTACCGATCGCGAGTGCCCGGAGCACATAGAATGAGCACTTCCTGTTTGGCGAGCCCCTCCCTCTTGGCCGATCTGCCGATCGGCCACCAGATGGCACTCTCGAACCGTTAAACAGTTGATGGGAGCTCACCAGTACATCTCAGGGCTCCGGAAAGAAAATATGATTTCGATCACAGATTTTTGAAATATTGATATCAAAGACGAGTTACGGCGTCCTCGGCAACTTGAGCATGGCGGGGAAGGACGCCTAAAAGCGTCTTCCGGCAGTTAAAGTGTTAAGCACTGAATACTACCGCTAGGTAGTAAGATTAGTTATCATGTTTGAGGGGAGATATTACTACATCTACCATTGTAGATAGCTATTTAAATTGTATTAAGACTCATCAAAAGGTAATGCCATATTTAATAATAATAATAATAATAATAATAATAATAATAATAATAATAATAATTTAAGTAATACCAGAGATTGCCAGCAACTACATATGTATATGTCAAAATGATTGCAATGACATTTTGTCCATATCATGCAATCCTAATTTCTCTTTACTGCAATACATTTAGTTGTTTTACATATCAAAGATGTTAAAGAGTTTATAAAATAACTGAACTTTTAGTTTATTCTTTTACATTGAAGTAATGTGATTTGTTTTTTTATGGCTAGGTTACGAGGCTGCTTTCTAGTATCACTACTGTTTAATTTGTATGTGTATCTGCTTTTAAGATGCTTTCCTTATCTGTTTGGATTGAAATCTTATTAGATAGGGCGATTTCCCTATCTATAGATCGCCAGAACAGAGTGGCTTCTATGACACACTTGATGGGTGTTTAGCTGGGGTGGAGGGTGTAGAAAAAATTCTTATTGGGGACTGGAACACGGATATGCTACGTAAAGCGGCACCCGTCTTCAAGGCCTTCAGTAGGTGTTCTGATCTGTACGGTTTCAGCCAGCTAATCACCCAACCCACACGTGTATGTGAATCAACTCAAGACTCATTGACCTCATCCTGACCTCTTGACAAGTCCAAGATCTCCAATAAAGGGGTTATAGCATGCGGGTTAAGTGATCATTATATGATATTCTGTACCCGCAAAAAGCTAAAACAAAAGGCTGGCTGTCACAAAACAGTCACATCTAGAGACCTCAAAACCTACTCTAGCGAGGCCTTTAACCTTGAACTGGAGAGCCTGGACTGGTCAGATGAGCTCAATGGTACACTGGTTGAAGAAACATGGCTTGGTTTCAAAACCAAATTTTCAACAATACTAAACAACATGGCCCCCCTAAGAACCACCAGGGTAAAAAATCGCACTGAGCCATGGATGCACACTGAAATACTGACCGCTATGAAAACCAGAGACAAAAAATGCTGTGAGTTTCGTAAAAGTCAGTCAAAGCTTACCAAAAGCACGAGCAGTGAACTCCAAGCCCACGTGACTGAACTCAAACTAGAAAGAAACGGACTAAGAAATGACGTAAACTCCATGATCAAAAACGGCTAAAAGAAATTCATCAATGACAAAACTGAGGAAAATAAAAACAAACCTTGTGAACTTTGGAAATTACTCAATAATCAACTAGGCTGCAGTAAAAAACGTAAAACCAGATTCTCAAACATAAACATAAAGACGGACAACACGCTCAGATGTGGCCAATTACTTAAACACTTTCTTCACAAACATAGCCACAACACTGGTAAACAAACTACCCTCCCACTCAGGGCATTATGGGGTAGAACACATAGTAGCATACTACAATAACTTAGGGGTCCACAAAGACAACTTCAAACTGGAAATGGTAACAACAGATGAGGTACTCAAAAAACTGAGCGCCCTCCAACCGAACAAGGCCACTGGCCATGACAACATCCCCTCCAAATTCCTCAGAGACTCAGCAGCCGCCATCACCCCAGTCATCACACACATAATAAACCTCTCCATAAAACAGGGACACGTCCCCAAGGACTTCAAAATTGCGAGAGTAACACCCCTGCACAAAAATGGCAGCAAATTAGACCCAGGCAACTACCGCCCTGTTTCTATCCTTACCTCCATCTCGAAAGTCATGGAAAAAATAGTATACGAACAGGTCGAAAAGTACCTCGCGGGAAAAAAATCGAATCTACGAATTCCAATCTGGCTTCAGAACATCCCACTCCACTGACACATGCCTTCTCTATTTAAACGACCACATCAAACAAGAGGTGGACGCGGGCAAATACTGCGGCATGGTCATGCTGGACCTACAAAAGGCCTTCGACACTGTCAATCACTCCATTCTGATTGACAAGCTAAAAGCTATTGGTTTTGATAGTTTATCAGTGAGCTGGATGCAATCCTACCTTGAGGGGAGAGAACAGATGGTGGAGGTAAACGGTACTCTATCCCCCCCCCTCACAGTGAGCTGTGGTGTTCCACAAGGAAGCATACTAGGACCGCTACTGTTCCTAATTTATGCAAATGACATGTCGTCGGCTTGTGACTGCAACTTGTTCCTGTTTGCGGACGACTCAGCCCTGCTGGTCTCTGACAAGAACAAGTTACAGGTTGAAAAAACCCTCAGCTCAGAACTAGGCAAAATCTGCATATGGCTCGCTGATAACAAACTATCATTACACATGGGCAAAACAGAGTCCATTCTCTTCGGTTCAAATAACAAACTCAGCAAGACCGACGGCTTCTCAGTTACAGTGGGTGACAATATTGTCACAAGGAAAGATGAAATTACCTACCTGGGTTCCATCCTAGAGGCTAATCTTTCCTGTGACAAAATGGCATCCAATGTAATAAAAAAAGTCAACCAATGAACTCGATTCTTGTACCGGATCTCCTCTCTGGTAATTAGAATACCCTGAAGACTCTGGCAGGAGCACTCATTCAAGGGTACTACGACTATGCTTGCACCTCATGGTACCAAAGCACCTCAAAGGCGCTAAAAACAAAATTACAAACATCTCAAAACAAACTGGTCAGACTACTGCTTGACCTTACTCCTCGAACCCACCTCACCCCTGCCCACTTTGACAACCTAGGATGGCTTAGAGTAGACGACAGAGTACAGCAACTTGCAATGGGCCTGGTCCACAAGATACACTACACGACCAAGGTACCCATGTACATGTCAAAATACTTCCCAAAGGTCAGTGAATACCATGATCACAACACCAGAGGGAGCTCCACACATCATGTTAAACCCAGATTTGGCTCAAACAAGGGACTAAACACATTTCGCAATTATGCCACATCAATGTGGAACGCCCTACCCAAAGCTGTAAAGGAATGTGAATCACTACCCACTTTCAAAACCACTCTCAAAGAACACCTACGGGAGACTGCAATTCGAAACTGGCCCCCGAAAATGTCCTAACCCAACCCCCTCCAATGTACAGTAAATGACCAAGTATGGTTCTGTCAATATTCCAATGTACAGTTTTGCTTGTACAGTTGTACAGTGTCCCCCACCCACCCCTCCTACCCAACCCCCCCACCCCACCCACCCAACCACTTCCAATGTACAGTCCCCCCCCCCCCCCACCCACCCACCCACCCCACCTACCCAACCTCCTCCAATGTACAGTTTCTACGTCAAATGTATATACTCTCTTTTCTAGACTATTTTTTTTATCACAAACGGTACTGTATTTGCACATCTGGTATGTCATAAATGTATAGATGTAGCAGTACTGTCTATCTGTAAGTTGTGTATGTCATATATGTTATGATGAATTGAAAATGGGGGACCCTGATGTAAACAAGACGAAAGTCTTTCTCTGGTCTGCATCCCCTTAACAATTGTATGTATTGAGCTGTACTGTACTGTACCAATTCTGCAATCTATTAATAAAGTTTTCAATCAATCAATCTCTTACACAGGGTCATTATTCAGGCAACCTTTAGTCTAGTATCACTACTGTTTAATTTGTATGTGTATATCTGCTTTTAAGATGCTTTCCTTATCTCTTACACAGGGTCATTATTCAGGCAACCTTTAGTCTATTCAACTTGCCTCTGGCCGACATCATTGACTCTGACCTGCAGAGGTACAATCGCAGGTAAACAATGATTCCATACCATAGATCCACTATATACAAGTCCATCACATGCAACAATAGTAGCTGTCCCTCAGGTGTGTTTTGTTGTTCCAGTACTAGATTTGCTCCGTTTACAAGGGAAAAAATGTGCCAACCATACGCTTGGCTGTACCAAAACCATACTTTTAAAACGAACTTTGGTCATTAAGCCTATGAGTAGAATGCTTTGGGGAAGTAGAAAGTTATTATGTATTGCATCCACTTCTAACATCATTGGACTGTTAGTTATATGTCTTAAAGCTATTTCCCTGGTGTCTCCTCCACAGATCCCCTCTCTCCTCCATGGTGTTTGGGACAAATGCTCTGTTCACTAAGCCAGCTCAATCTTTCGCCCCTATGCTGGTGGTCACCATCCTCAACCAGTTTGGTTATGAAGAGCTTAAGGAGGGAGGGAGGGACGCAAACCCAAGGTGAGAAAAAGAAAAGTTGTAATATTTGCATTGAGAGGGTGGTGGTGATGCACCTTATGCAAACTATTTTACTACAAGTTAATGAGCAGATGTTTGCTCCCCCTAGTGACGACTGTTGGGAGGGGAGGGGTGCTTTTGCTATTTTGCTATTAGTAGTGAAAATATGTAATTAAACTAGTAGTTTACATTACATTTTGCAGTAGCTTGCTAGAAGTTCAACTAAATTCAAATAGTGATTTTAGTAGTTAATTCTGGCGTTACAAGTTTGCATTTTTGCACCTTTGAAAAGTTTGAATGGTATTTTTGCTATCATGTCACTTCATTCTGTGTTAGCCTATATGTTATATAAGCAACACGCCATGGTATATGGTTGTTATATCGCAACTAAGGGGTGTAGTTCAGCTACCTGTTTTATAAAAAAACAAATTTGACCATTTATTACAAACCTTACCATCACAATGGAACTATCAGCGTGAGCACAGGATATCTTGTACAACAGGGGGAGGGGAAGGGTTGGTCAAAGGGGGTTCACTCAATTATTTAAAATAATTTAATTACTTTCTTTACTAGTGGCCTCCAGCCAAAAGTTCCAGTAGTTAACCCCACCTGTCAAAAAAGTAATTAACTACTAAAATCACTATGGCAATATGAATGAAATAGCTAGCAAGCTACTGCAAAATGTAGTTAAACTACTAGTTTAATTACATCTCCCCATCAATCCATGCTTATGTCAGACGTTATGTCATATTTATATCATCCTTATGAACAACCCTTCAAATGATTTGGTAATACTTTATTTGAAGGGGTGTTCATAAGGTTCATAACTGTTCTGACAGGTGGAGTTAACTACTGGAACTACTGGAATTTTGTGCATTGCAAAACATTCCATGTTTCTGGGGCACAGAAGCTAAAAGCAGATTTTCCTAATTCAGTGCAAATTCTAGGAACTCAAGGAATTCTTAAGTGTAAGCCAATCACCAGAGCGAGTATGATAAGGTCCAGAACTCTAATCCAAAACTGATTATGATAATCAGTCTTATTATGAATACATTTAAAAATAAAGAAATATATACATACTTGAGGCCTAGATGGATAATCTTCTAAACGTCTTAACAGTTGTCCTCCTGTCTTCCCTTCAGTGCGTTGGAGAGCCTCGGTGGTGCCATGTTCTATATGGTGTGTCTGGTGCCCCTGTGTGTTGCTGCCATACAGGCGCTGGTCTGGAGGCCCTTCTCTATACGCAGCAGTCACACAGTCGACACAAAGTATATAGACGGCTAACTTCAACAACAGCTCTGGCGTGGCAAGGTGATCACTTTATTCCGGGGCTAGACCTTAAGAGATCATTTTGGCTTCGGTACTGATTCCCATATTCGGGAGCTTATTATTCTGATAACCAGTGTACAGTATCTGCTGATTATATGGAAAAATGTATTTGCCCACTTTTTTTTTATTGGAAAAGAAAATCTGTCTCTTGCAATAAATAGCTCGAAATAAGAACAATGGTCCATATTCACGAAGCCTTTCAAAGTTGGGAGTATTGATCTGGAATCCGCTTCAGTCTGTTAGTTTGAATAAGGTTATGAAGTGTTCCTGGTTACTGATCCCTGATCAGCACTCTTACTCTAGGGAGAATATGGTTATTATTAGGGATTATATTATTATGGGAATTAGTTGCATTGACATGTCTTTTAACACTTTGATTACCAGCCATGCGGTGCACCTTACCCACGTTGAATGCCACCACCCACTTCAATGATAGTGTTGTGAACGCATAAACTATGTCTTAAATTATGGTCTAATCTGACCGTCGCTTATCAATGACTTGTTTGCAGTCAACATTGTCGAAACGGATTGTTTTTTAATCGGTTCATTTCCGTTTTATACCATTTTGAAAAACCCTTGTTTTCTTGAAAGTTTCAGGAAAATATAAAGATTCTGTGATAAACGTCTTTTACTGGAATATTCTGGAATACACAAAAAAATACTGGAAATATGTATTCCACGCTGTTTTGCGGCTCTGCAATGACTTGGATCTCTTCGGATGGCTTGCCGGAGAAGTAAAATGAGGAAACTGGATCCCCCCCCCCCCCCCCGATTTCATTCAGTCTAATCCAATGGGGTGCAGTACAACAGGGAGAGACGATAGGGGGCGGTATTTTCCCAATGGAGCTCAGAGAGAGTTTGCAGCACTAACGTGAGACTAGATTGATGAAATATGAATTCAAATCGCTAATAAAAAATAAAAGACAAAATCGCTATTTGTCGTTGCTGGCACTCAACGGTCGGCATAAACTAACTACATATGTTGGCACTCAAAGTGTTAAGGCAAAGATGGCAAGTAGGCGTGTTGTTAGACACACCACAGGGTTATGCATTTATTCTCCTGTTGTATGACATTCTATAAGTGCTTTATCTCAGCGGTTTTGCCAAAAACAATGCATCTGTGAAAGGCTATAATCGATTTGATATCATATATCTGTCTAGCCCTACCTTTATTCTTTTGGTTTGATCTTTGGGAAAGTTTCTCATAATTGTCTGGTGAGGATGATGATTACGAAGCTGAAGATGTATGTTTTATGGCTTTTTGTTGCACTAACATTTTAATATTACTTGGTGGAACTGGAAGTTATTTGTGTAAAAAGAGGGAATATGTATGGTGTGTAGCAAAGCACTTGAGGGAATACTCTAGCGCAGGGGTTCTCAATCTCTTTTATACCACAACCCCATTTTATTTAGGATTTTCTTTTGGCGACCCCACACTTAATGTATTGTGTAATTTCAACATGGAATTTTAAGGAATATCAAAATAAAAGCACACGTTGTTGAACTTGATCATGCATATTTATAGGGAGGTGTAGTGGTTATGTCATTGTTGTTTCCGGCCGGTCCACCCTGCTTGAAATTGCAATGTATTTCCAATGGACACATTTCTAAATAGTCTCATTTAAAACAAATAAAGCATGAACATTGGCATGGTGTACCTTTCTGTGTGTATTCATCCACAATCTATAGCTCAACATGAAACGATTCACAATTAATCGTAAAATAATTACATATACTTTTATTTCAAACAAAAATGCTTAAACAATAATGCTAGTGATAGAAGGGAACTAATTTTGTGCAAAAATGGAAAGCTTGCCAATGTTCATGAGGCAGAATTATTACAATAGCCGATAATAAATGTTCCCAGTGATAAATCCCTATACGGGTGGACCGCGCAGGAAACTAAAGTGACGTCAGACTACACCTCCCTATTAGACTATTTTATTACAGCACTATGTTATCAATACACATTTATAAAACGAGGCATATTTAGCCAAAATATGTTGCCAGAACATAAAAAAAATGCCACTTGCCAATGCACGACCCCACTAATGTGACCCGTAGTTTGAGAACCGCTGCTCTAGCGGGTAGCAAAACACTTCTCTACATTTACTATTGAGGTAATTTGAAATGTGTCAAACTGCAAGTGCCTTTTATTAATCAATGCACTACAATACATGATTGTAGTAGTAGTTACTGTGAACCGTGTAACCCTGAGGTTTCTGAGTCACTCTTATTGTACAATATGTGATTTAGTTTTGACTTGATAGTGAACGTGAGATAATACAACAAGCTAGCTAGCTGGCTGCTGTCGTTGCTAACCGCTAACACCAACGTCCAATGACCAAGCTACAGTAGCGTACATCACTGATGCTTGTAATGTGTAAACTTTAGTGAAACAACATGGCAAACGTACAAAATGTTGCTACCATCATACCATGCAACATCTCCAGTCTCTCTTTCTTCATCTTTCTTTTCTGTTCTCTCAGCTGTTAACAGACTGTTATGCTACTGTACCTGGCTAAGCCAGGTAGCAGGCTGGCTAGCTAGCGAGCTGTACCCAGCATGCCGTTATATTCATTTTAGACTAAACGATATTCGCCTAAATCAATTTGTTTCTAATTTCACGACTATTGGAATATTAGAAAATCGATGCCCATCCCTATTATTTAGACATATGCAATGTTAGAATAAAATAATAAATAAAATTTAAAACATGCAGAAAAAAGTTCAATGCTGTTTAGCCTTTAACCGTGGTGGTTTTTAGTTACATAATTAACCACCTCCCCCACCCTCTCCTCTCCCTCGTTCACTCAGAGGAGAGGAGGACTGATGTGCTAATAGTGTCAAATCAACTGAGCCAGTTTTTCTTGATGACTTTTGTCCCTTGAACAAATTATTTGCGGATAAAACAATACAAAGTTACTGTGATGTAGGAATATGTAAATGTGTTAGTAGCCTAAATGGCAGTTTGCTCCGTCTCTCCTCCCGTTCCTTCACCGAGAGCACGCCTTCATTGACACGCCAATTCCAGGAATATGATTTATAGATATAATTTATCTGTTCAAAAGTTGTCATGGTAATTGCCATAACAGCAAAACTGGGGATAGGGGAGTAAAGTAGAGACTAATTTCGCACAAGTGCGCAAGGCCTGCTGTTCTATTAAAGGACAACTTCAATCATTTTCAACACAACCAAGATATCAATTGGGATGATGCCAGATGAAAAATATGGTCCATGTTGAAAATAAGTGGAGCTATCCTTCAAAGGCGATATATAAAACAGATTTGTTTACTTTCTTACTTTTTGAGATACTGTACTGTATTGTATCGTACTGTATGTATATGTACAGTATGGCTACTGTGTACGCATTATGGGATCATTGTCATTGTAGCTTTTTTTTATTCTAGTCCATTATTGAGCCATGTCATTAATGATTACTCATTTCTGGTCCAATATGGTCACCAGATTGATTTGAAGGGGAATGTTTTCTACTTGTCTTTTAATACTGCTTTTTTTTATTAAATTATTATTGTACGCAACCATGCTCAGAACTTCTGTTTTATACTGTATTTTCACAGACATCAGCCATTCTCTTAAAGGGGTATTTAAAAAACCAATGCTGATTTATTTTTACACAATCTCACACAACCAAAAACTCAACTGTTTTGCACACATTCATTTAGTTAGACAGTTATTGAGGGTAAATGAGTTTGAACATGGCCACCAGAATATTCATGAATGACAGTTACAGGTTTTGATAGATGTCATCAGATGAAGGGCTGGACTGGGGACTTTCAGCCTGCAATCAAATCAATCAGCATTTATTAGATTAGATTAAAATGTATTGTTATTATACAGCACAAGTACAGTACAACAACGAGTTTGGCATCCAACCAGAGTGCAAATGTAACAGTTAAGTGCAATAGTAATATAAGATTGGTATTCAATAGAGTACTATTGAATGTAGTGCTAATCAGATATGTACAGAGTTGTAATACCAATATGTACAGTGATACAGGTATAAAGACAGTATGGTCGTAGTCATACTTGCCAGCAGTGTAACTAGAGTAGGTAAGGGATATGTACAGATATAGTCTACAGATATGTAAAAGGATTATGTGCAGGTATGTACAGACAGGTGGTTTAGATATACTATATGGTAAGAATATATATATACGGTATATGTATATAGGGCAAAAAACGTTTGTTTAAACAGCTAGACACAAATGTATTCGGTTGGTATATCTTCACAGATTCTAACCAGAACATGCTGAAATCAAATACTGTGTTTTACCGTATTTTGGCCACGGTGGTCTGAATCTGGAGTGTTGTTTTGTAAGTTCCTTCTACCATGCAATTCTTGCACCACGGCATGAAACCGCATGGTTTTTGTTGCATTGTTATTCTGCAATAAAAACAGTAAAAGATGAAAATAGTTAAGTACCAGTATAATGGCTTTGCGTTGTAGAAATTCTCTCCTTTCCATTCTATGTTGAAAAGATAATGAATTGCTTTGTCATTTGTAGTTTCATTTTCAAAGCAGTGATTTAAGGACTTGGGACTGTTGTTGCTGTTCCTCATTTTGCCTCCATGGAGTTTCCCAGATGGTCAAATTGCTTATTCTAGAAGTTACTAAAATCCAAAAGCCACATTACTGACCTGGTGAGCACTTCTCCATGCTTCTCCACATATGCTTATATCCTTTCCAGTCTGCAATGCAAAAATCAGCTTATCATAAACCAAAGGTGTAATAATACAACCACTATGTTTTTTTTGTTCACAATTTAAATGCTGTTTTGGATATTGAAATATACACGCAAATTCAAAATAATGTAGCCTATGTATATCTAACTAATTTACCTTCTTACGGGTGATGAGTATTATAATTGCCAGGCTATAGATGGCCAACAGGACACACAGTAACCACAGCAGAATGTGCCACACTATCCACATACCTTCCCCTGAAAGCACAGTAACGAATTACACAATGGTATTACAGTAATTTAACTATATTAAACTCTACCCTCTTTTCTTGATCCTCCAATCACAACTGTTGCTAGTTAATTAATAATAATAAACAATTCAATAAAAAGAACAATTGTAATACATTACAGTTACTGTAACCAGATGTACAAGTCATTGAAAAGGTGTGATTATGTGTTAAATTACTCGGAAATGAAAAGGGGTGTCTAGGTTGTGAAATGATAGACCGTAACATCAATATACTTTTTCATTTCTTATAATATTGATTGACCATGGTTGTGGACTTGTGGATAATTAATTGAAAGCAGGCAGTTACGTTACAGAGTTCTAATATCCCAGTGGACTACATTACTGATTACAATTTTAAATAGGCAATCTGTAATGGTTATATATTTGAAGGTAATTAACCTCCCCCACCAGTTCAAATCTTTGACAGACACTCCCAAAAAACCCTGCTATGGCTGACCAGAGGACTCTTACCCCTCACTGCAAGTTTAGTGCCTCTTCCAATCTCCTGTGCCCCTGGGAGTTGTACTGCAGGGAACACTGCTGCACAGTGGTAGATCCCACTGTCATTTACACTGAGCACGTCGATGAGCAGCCGTGCTCCATCCATGCTGTACTTGGGAGGATCGGTTCCCAGGTCAATTTGATAGTGGGAGTGCTCTTTGAAGACAAACCACAGGAATAGAGAGCCTGAACAGTTTACGTTGAAGTAACAAGGGAGGGAAGCAGATTGACCCTTATTCCGCCAAATAACCCTGTTTGGCTGACGTAGGTCCAGTGACTGGCAGTTCTTTGTGTTCAGCACACTATCTGGAGGCAATAAACAAAGATAGGTGTGAGAGGAATACATGTTATGATACTTGAAAACATACTATCATACCTACTGCTTTGTTCAAACCCATGATAAATAGCCTAAGCAACACAACTAGCCTATTGCCTCAAATATGTATTGACAAACATGGTCAAGTTTAAAGGTGCAGGATGTTGTTTTGGGGGATACATTTTTCAACTCAAAGTTGTGGAAAGATTCTATGGCATATAAAAATATACATTACAATAAACTATACTCAGGGAAAAACTGGGTCCCTGGGATACTGAAAAGTTACCATTTTACTTGTTTACAATCGCAGGGCCAGTCATTTTGTTTACAAATATCTTTACTATTCAAAGAAGCATATATGTTAGGCTTCTGTTTGTTTTACAGTGCTTCAAATCTTTCTTAGAATTTATGATAAAATGAGATAAGACTTGAATTGAAATAATTACATTATAGTAGTAGGCTCTGCAAATGTAAACAATCATCTCTCTCAAAACTACAATCACGCATACATTCATTGTCTTACCTGCCATTGGGATACAGAGTGTGAGAGAAAGCCAAACAGACCAGCTCATTTCTTTAGCTTTTGGGTCTATGAATGACTCCTTTTGTCAGGCTTTCTAAATCAAATGAGAAGTAGGCATGTTGCACTTCCCTATGATTTCCTTCTGCTTCTGTCATGTCTGTGTGGGTGGAGTTACTGTGGCATTTTTTGTGTGTGCTGTATGTGAGTGCGTTTGTTGCCCAGCGCCGACTCCTATAAAACATGCTCTCATTGCATTATTTGGCCTGACACCGGAAAACACCACGATATCCATTGGGCAATCCAATGCTATGGCCTTTGCCTCACTTATTGCCAGACGTCTCATCCTATTCAACTGGAAGGCAGCCACTCCCCCTTCACATTTGCACTGGACGAGGGATGTTATGTCTCTCATACATAGAGAAAATCAGATTCACAACACAAGGCCACACAGATACTTTCCATAAAACATGGCAGCCCTTCCTACTTCACTTCAAATAATAAGTAAGGGATAATGTATAGCTACGAGGTCATTGTCGCAAAATAATTGAACTGGCGAGGTGTTTTAAACGTCAGTGAAGGTCAATTATTTTGCAACAATGATCGAGTATAGCTATACATTATCCCGCTTATTACATGGCTAACTTACTAACAATATACCTAATTCATTTTACATCGACTCGCAACACTGGTTCTGGCTCCGCTCGTTGCTCCGCCCTGTCATCGCCGGCTGCTTCCCCGGCAGCCGGCAGTGTCTGATTGCACTGATGTCAGTGGGCTTGATTGCGAACAGCTGCGCACAGCGGTCATTATTGTTCCACAGAGGTCCGTTATCGGGCAATATCGGACCTCTGACGCGCGCTATTGACCAATCACAAGCAAGCATTTCGGCGAATGTGAAAACGCCATGTAATAATTGAAAATAATATTATTACAATGACTTTGAAAACACATTTTATTTGCATGTTTTATGTTCCTCACTTTCTAACTAACACATTAAATATACAACATGACACTGTTACTGACATTTTAAGTTAAAAGAATAAAATTTTTAACATTCAACTTTGTGTTTTTCTGAACAAATATGGCACAGAGTAGTAGTATCACAGTAGTTTTACGGGTACATGAGTAAGAATACAGTGTCGGACCTGGTATGGGGACATCTTTAAGTTGAAAAAAAAAAAAAAAAAAAAAAAATTGAAGTATTTAAGTATCTCTTTTATTATGGCGGCTGGGTGGCGTAGCGGAGATTGCTGTCGTCACCAATGCAAGAGCCTTCGGTATCGAATCCCAGTCTCAGCATTGCCTTCGACTTGGGCCGGCCGTCGTACTGGCTCATTTCGGAGAGTCAGCGGGAGGGAAGTCGATGGGTGGGGATTGGACGTTGTGGACAGCGACTCCTACAGGTCGGTTGGGTGACGCCTGCACAGCAGAGACGGGAAGTATCAGGGGCAGCGTGAGCCTCCCACGCGTTACTCCTCGCCACTGAGAGTCCGCGCTGTCTAGTGAAAAGATGCGACAGGCTGCCTCCTCGTGGTTGCCTTTAATATTCACGCGGAGGGGACACGTGATGCAAGGCTTCTATCCTCACTACAACCGACCAGTGGGGGGCATAGTCTAGCAACGTTCAAGACAGGGGAGGGGAGAATTGGCAATGCGAAATTGGGATGGGAGAAAAATAGAAAATGAGGAGACAAAGTGGATTAAAAAAAGTATCTCTTTTATTATTAGAGAAAATGCACACACAAGAAAACATTGCAAGGGATAATAATAATAATAAACTTTATTTGTATGCTACCTTTCATACAAGAATTCAGCCGAAAGTGCTTCACATCAGAAACAAAATACACATAGGCATAGAATGAGCATAACATTGGCATAATTATAATAATAAAATGGCTTTAAATGTGATGAGAAGTATTTTAAATTGTATCCTGTATTTGATCGGAAGCCAATGGGGGTCGTGGAGGACAGGGGTGATGTGATCAGAGCGACAGGTGGAGGTGAGCATGCGGGCAGCAGAGTTTTGGACATATTGGAGTTTATTGAGGATAGTGTTTGGTGAGCCGTAGAGGATGCTGTTACAGTAATCCAGTCTTGATGAAATGAATGCATGAACCAGTGTTTCAGCAGCGGAGAGTGATAGGGAGGGGCGGAGACGAGCAATGTTCCGGAGGTGGTAGAAGGCCGTTTTGGTTATGTGGTTCACCTGGGGGAGGAAAGAAAGGGTGGAGTCCAGGATGATGCCAAGGTTACGGACGTGAGTGGCGGGGGTGACAATGGAACCATCAATATTTAGGGAGAAATCCTGGATGTGGCTGGTGAGGGATTTTGGACCGATAATGATGATTTCTGATTTATTGCAGTTTAGTTTGAGAAAGTTATTTTGCATCCATGTTTTGATGTCTGTGAGGCAGGTGGTGAGGCTGGAGTGATAGTCTTGGTGGAGAGGTAGAGCTGAGTGTCGTCTGCATAACAATGGAAGCGGAGGCCATGTTGGAGGAGAATCAGACCAAGTGGAAGGATGTAGAGGATGAAGAGCAGGGGACCAAGTACTGAGCCTTGGGGGCAGTGGGGGATTTGCAATTGTTGATGGAGATGAATTGGTGCCTGTATGAGAGGTATGATTGGAGCAAGGTGAGGGGGATTCCGGAGATGTCAACGGAGGACTGGAGACGAGTGATGAGGATGGGATGACTGATTGTGTCAAAAGCAGCGCTGAGGTCTAGGAGGATGAGGATGGAGAGGGAACCAGAGTCGACAGAGAGGAGTATGTCGTTGGTGACCTTTAGAAGAGCAGTTTGGGTGCTGTGTCTGGTGCGGAATCCGGATTGAAAGGTATCATAAAGGTTATTGTTGTCAAGGTAGGATTTTAACTGGGAGGCAATGGCTCGCTCAATGATTTTTGAGAGGAAGGGAAGGTTGGAAATGGGGCGGAAATTATCAAGGGTTTCAGGGTTGAGTCCGGATTTTTTTTAGTAAGGGGGTGACAGAAGCAATTTTGAGGGCGGGGGGGAAATAGGCCAGTGGTCAGAGAGGAGTTTACGATGGAGGTGATTAGGGGAGAAAGGGCAGGGAGACAGGCCTTGACTAGGATGGAGGGGATAGGGTCCAGGATGCAGGTTGACGTTTTCATTGTAGAGAGAATGGAGAATAGGTCCGATGCTGTGATTTCAGTGAAGGGTGTAAAAAAAAAGGGGGGTTGGGCGGTGGAGGGGGGGTTGAATCCGGAGGGGAGACAGTGATGGCGGAGGCATTTGTTAGTTAGGTGTGGATTTTGTCAATTTTTGTTTGGAGATGTGACAGATAGGAGACGCATTTACTGACAGTGAAGGAATAGGAGATTGTGTCAGAGGGTTTAAGAAGTGTGTTGATGGTGGAAAACAGAGTCCTGGGGTTGTTGCTGCCAGAGTATGATAGCGGAGTAGTGGGAGGAGCGTGCAGAATTGAGGGCGTCTTTGTAGAGCTGTTGATGTTGTTTGTAGGCATCTTTATGGACAGTGAGACCGGTTTTATTCGATAGCCGTTCGAGCTGGCGGCCCTTGGATTTAAGGTCATTTAATAATAAGGTAATATTTCTATGTTAAAATGTCCAGCCCCAAGAGGGGTTCCTGTACAATACCAATACACTACAAACATTTGAGTTTAAAAAAACAAATGCAGTCCATTTACACTCTAGACTAGAATTCCTTTTAGAGTATTTTGAATGGTGACATCTCACAGCAACACCACTAGTTGGACAGCACATGGATGAGTGCTGGGGCCATAATTGTATGCACGAGATTCACACTTACTCACAGTGCGAAGTTCAGATCAAACTGTGGCGTCTATTGAGTGGCCAACAATAACATTACTAAACTCCATTGGCCTAAAAAAAACAGGTTTATTATAAAACGAGGAAACTAAGTTATTTTCGCCCCCTCCTATTATGTTATGGGCGTATCCAGCGCGGCTGTCGTTTACTCTGTTTATCCAATCAGATTCTTGCGTTGCCTCTCCTCACGCCCCCTTCCACGTCGACTTGCATTCTCGCCATATTTTCAATCCGATGCATTCTACTAGCTAGTTTGCAAGCAATTTCGCCAAAAGAAGCTGTCACCGGAGGCAGGATAAACTAAAAAAAACAAATCTTTGTAATAGTGAATAACGTAGCTATTGTCTACAACATAGTATATACGGTTAGCTTGCTAGCTATCGGCGTCTTCTCTCTTCTGCAGCAATGAACGTCTTCAGACTGACAGGGGACCTCTCTCACTTGGCCGCGATTATCATCCTGTTGCTCAAAATATGGAAAACCAGGTCGTGTGCAGGTGAGCTCGTAAGAAATGTAACTACAGCTCCGTAGCTTGCTGTTGTTTTCTGTAACCAAATACTGAACATGTCCGTTAACGGCGTGATTTGATTTGCGACGTCCCTGCCAAAGCTAGCGACTTGCTAACGCGACTTGGCTAAAGCTAGCTAGTAGGGGTTTCTATCCATTCATTCAAGGTAACGTAATGTTCAGTATAGTACCATGTCACAAAAAGTAATCAGACGCGTCCCATTGGCATCGTTAATGCTTCGTATTCACAGAAAAAGCGAACTTGCTGAACATAAATACTTGAGTTGCAAGGTTTACGTTACTTAGCTAGCTGGCTAACATTAACTAGCCTAGCAATCAAATCCCACAAGTTGAGTAGTCGGTCTGACCAGTGTGGTCATTTAGGATGGTGTCTGTTTACTTTACTGTTTATCAGACACAGGTAGCGGCTGAAGTTCATACGAAAACTCATATTATTTCAGTGGTGGGCACTGTTGAACAAAAACATTATGCTGCTCATTGGTATGTTTAGGTGTTCGGATTTTTGGTCTGGCTTCTGACGTGGCATTATAGAAAAGGCTACGGAAGTAACGCTAGCTAGTTAGCTTGTGTTATTATGCTTGACACTACTACTAGGCAGTAGGCAGCACATGTTTTTATCTTTCCCTCCAGGAGCTAGAGCCGAAATAAAACTTAGTCTGCAACAAGCACTCACCCGGAGCGACCTCGGATGTCCAGCCTGGTCTTTTTCCAGCTGGAGGTATTTGTTGGCTTTTAGACTATACATAATACAAATACACATTGACAGACACGTACAGTACGTATTGCCGCGCATCTGGTTCCCTCATCAAACCCCTACAAGACTTAACTTAAGTGCATCAAGTCGCTCAACTACTAGGCAGATTAATTGAAAATGGGGGACCCTGATGTAAACAAGACTAAACTTAAAGTCTTTCTCTGGTCTGCATCCCCTTAACAATTGTGTGTATTGAGCCGTACTGTATTGTACCCATTCTGCAATCTGTTAATACAATTTTCAATCAATCAGATTACCAATTATGATGACCTCTGTTTTGGTAACTAGTAGAATCACTAATAGACATTGTAACGCACAATGGTTTATGTTCCGTCATCAACTCTCATTTAAAACTGGGGACCAGCTAATCTCACTAAATCTTGTGGGATTTTTCACTTGATGGATTGTCTAATCTCTCCCAGAACATGTCTGTATTGGCTGGATATCCGTCTGCAGGCCGTGGTGAAACTTGCCTTTTAAGGGAAGACATTAAAGGAATGTGCCTGTGGATGCTGGGGGTAATTTTGACTACTTGTCCTCACAAACAATTGATTGATTGAAACTTTTATTAACAGATTGCAGAATGGGTACAATACAGTACGACTCAATACAAACAACTGCTAAGAGGATGCAGACCAGAGAAATACTTTCGTCTTGTTTACATCAGGGTCCTCCAACAACTTTTGGTGTCTGCTTATCTTTATCTGGAGAAATTCATTTGCAAATTCCAGCAGATGTCACTGCAAAGCAAGGGAAAACATTACCATGTCATGACTCAACTAGAATAATCAAGAGGGTTTGTCTTGTCTTTCCATTTGGATATGTGTGTGTGAGAGAATTGTATTCTTGCTTATAATAATACATTTACTCAGTCAATAGGGAGGCGAGGTCCTGGTGGGATTGGTGCACAGGCTGGAAAGAGCTAGGCCTATATTACTGAGCATCAACTTGAACTTAAAAAATGAAACTGTCATTTAAAAACATATATTTTCCCCTTTCTTGCCCATTTAAATTTCTCTAGGTATTTCTGGGAAGAGTCAGATTCTGTTTGCTTTAGTGTTCACCACTCGCTACCTGGATCTCCTCACGTCCTTCATCTCCCTCTACAACAGCTTCATGAAGGTAAGGGGTGGGCTGCATACTCCATACTGCACACTGATGCTCCATATCTACCATACTGCATACTGCACATTCATATTGCCTGCTCGTAGGCTTCATCATTGGTACATCTTCCTCTATAAACTAAGCATTACTTGGACTGTTTACCTCTATATCTCTGTACACACCTTACCGCTGTGTCAAACTCTTCCTACAGCTTGTGTTCTCAGGACTTTCTATCCACCTCAGTCCCACGAGTTCGCATTGAGTTTGGGAAGAGGGTTTTTGTGTACTCTGCTACGTTTACCTGGAATGGACTTCAAAAATCTCTTAAACTCCAGGCTTTTATTACTTTGCACAGTTTTAAAACACTAATTACTGACCTTACACCTTATTCTGTTTACTGTTGGGTATTGCGGTCTGTTAAGTTTCTGTTTCATGGTAAAATTCGCAAGATTGTGTTTATGTATGCTACATTTACTTATTCATGTGTATGAAAATATATGCGATCAGAATATGAGGATGCATATAAATCATAACATGACTAAAACCTTTTCTACAATTAGCTAGTATCCAGAATGCAGATCATGTAAACACATCAATGAACTCTTCATTAATGTACGTAACACCTTTTTCTTATGTCCATCAGGTGTTCTATATCGGTTGTGCATATGCCACAGTCTACCTGATCTACGCCAAGTTTAAGGCCACCTATGATGGTAACCATGACAGCTTCAGAGTGGAGTTCTTGGTTGTTCCTGTCGGGGGCCTGTCTGTCCTAATCAACCATGACTTCTCTCTTCTAGAGGTTAGTTCTTTCTCTTTTTTATCAAATTGTTTTTATCAACTCTTTTACATGGATAAAACAAAACATGACAACACATAATACAAGAATAATAAACGGAACAACACCAGACAATAATAACAATAATGACAATAGAATGAACGTAGACAACAAAAATAATAAACACAGAACCTAAAAATAAAAACAAATTATATTATCACAAACACCACAAAAGACATTATACATTTCCTCCCCACCCCAGGACCAACACCCCAACCCTGCTGTGCTGCTAGATAGTGGCTTTAACGTTCTCAGCCGCTGCGACCCACAGCTCAATGCTGGCCTGTCCCACTCCAATGGACCTGTCTCAAACCCTGCCCCTTTTCTTGATCCTCCAATCACAACTGTCGCTTACCTCGGACAAACTTGGTTTGTCCGAGGTAAGCGACAGTTGTGATTGGAGGATCAAGAAAAGAGGGCAGGGTTTGAGACAGGTCTATTACACATGCAGTAGAGATTTCAATATAAATGACATCCAGTAGTGTTGGAGACTAATTAATCATTGTGAGTTTAGTTCTTTCTCATAGTTATGTTGTGGAATATTTCAAAGTAGCCAAACAGTGAAGCTGTAGAAATTCAGACAAATCCATTTGTATATATAGAACATAGTTTATTTCTGTGGCCACAGAGCTCTACAATCAGACACATGAACGTCTGACCAGAAAGTGAGAAGGAGCTCTGGTCAGAACTTACCATAAATACATAATCAACATGACGTACATTAGATACCAGATATGACAAGAAAGGTAAATAAAACCAATGCCCTAGTGAGGAAATGAAAACAAAGATGGGCTCTAGGGGCTTTGTTATGTCTTCACACAAATAACTGGATAGGAAAAGGACCTTGGACCTCTCATATCTCCTGGCCCTTTGGCTGTTGAAGAGACACCGTTAAGACTGTCGTCCTAGTGTCTTTATACTAGTCAGACTAATTAAAGCTTTGTACAGAGAAATATGTATTTAACACAGAACTATATGACATGATGATATTTTCAGTTATTATAAGAAAACTAGAGCGTGGGGCACTCAATGTACTGAGAGTCGAGGTGTATGGCCACGCCCGGAAGTGAATTCATGTGCTTCCTTCCGGGTCATTGAATGAATTGAAGTGTGCTTCCTTCCGGGTCGCGTGAATATTTTCCCTAAGCGGGTTGTACTTCCGTGTTTGGTTTGCGCGATCTGATTGGCCACTGACGTTTCTGGTCATGTGACATGTGCGCCAATCGTGTGACGCCTAGTTCTGCCACCGGTTAAGCTTAGGCACTCTTTCGAAGTTGGTTAAGGTTAGTTTGTCTTAGAGCAGGGCGATAGAACACCAACCCTGATTCCAAACTCTAACCTTAACCAACTTCGAAAGAGTCGCCTAAACTTAACCAGTGATAAACTAGGCGTTAGGTAGTTTGCAGACTGTTAGACCCGGAAATAGGCGCAGAACTAGGCGTCGCACGATTGGCGCACATGACCAGAAACGTCAGTGGCCAATCAGATCGCGCAAACCGAACGCGAAAGTACAACCCGCTTAGGGAAAATCTTCACGCTTCCTGGTCATTGAATGAATTGAAGTGTGCTTCCTTCCAGGTTATTGAATGAATTGAAGTGTGCTTCCTTCCGGGTCATTGAATGAATTGAAGTGTGCTTCCTTCCGGGTCTTGGAAACTGGAGTGGGAATGTGTTTGCTGATTCTTTCCTGTTCTAGCTTCTGTTTCCAGTACCGGGAAATCTGATTTAAGATTTATTCACTTCTCCTATATGACTGAAAATAAGACCAGAGATTCTGGTCCAGGTGGGCCCTTTGCCCACACTGCCACCTAGAGGCGTTTGCAAGGTGTTTTCACAGTTCAATATTATGACTCTTCTGAGCAACATTCCCACTACTAAGGTGGAGCCTCAGGGGACCAGCAAAAATCTTGTTGCAGAAGGGCTAAATTGTCACATATTTCACTGGTATGAGCTTGATAATATGAGAATAAGAGACAAGAGAATGTTATTAATCCCTTGGGGGAACATGCTCTAAGCAGGCAAAAACACCACACAGCGGTATATAAAACAACAATCAAGAATGCTTTAAAAGAGTGTCCATTTTCAGGATCTGACTGAAAATGTCACATATCGCACACATAACGTTCAAGAAAATGTAATGGAAAAAAGAAATTGGAAACAAATATGAGTTACGCACATAATGAGCATTTGTACTGTGCACAATATATGCCTCATTCAGGGGCTTTGTTCAAAACCTAAACCTTCCTTAAACGGTGCAGAAGTTATTTGGACTTCAAGCATGAGATGTAAACTCCCTCCACCATCTCCTCCACCAGATCCTGTGGACGTTCTCCATCTACCTGGAGTCGGTGGCCATCCTGCCCCAGCTCTTCATGATCAGCAAGACGGGCGAAGCAGAGACCATCACCACTCACTACCTATTCTGCCTGGGCCTCTACCGGGCTCTCTATCTCTTCAACTGGATCTGGCGTTTCTACTTTGAGGGCTTCTTCGACATGATCGCCATTGTGGCCGGCGTTGTCCAGACGATCCTCTACTGTGACTTCTTCTACCTCTATGTCACCAAAGGTAAAGTCTCCTGCTTTTTAAAACCATTACTGCTTTTTGGTTTATACTAGTGAAGGACCGTACCATTATATTTGCCTGTGGAAACCAGTAATTTGACAAATATCACTTAAAGGGGGTTGAAATTGCACTGGATATAAGTAGGCAGAATGTTCCCATGCCAAGGTATAAAGATGAACAGTGTGATTTAGTCTTTGTCAGATATACACATGTCCCAAAACTAAAGGCGTATCCATTCTCTGACCCCCCTCACCCCCCTAGTTTTGAAAGGCAAGAAGCTGAGCCTGCCAGCGTAAGAAATGCAGGAGTCGGCAGCTCCTAGCAGACTCGGGCGCGTGGAGATGACATCATGGAATCCTGCAGAGCCAGCAGAAGATGCCTGAAACAGAGAGCCAAACAGAGGGGGCAGGGGAAAAAACACTTAACGTCTTCTTGATGAGTATTGATGGAACTGGTAAAATGCCAACATGCTCCAGAACTGAACAAAGATCATCCCAGGTCAACACTCAACCTTTGGATTTCTGTGTTCAGCATCTCGCCTTAAACCTTTTTTCCCCCATTGCTCTTCAAATAGGAGAATAACTTTTTCTTTTTTTCCCCCCTTCATGTGAGGTGTATGCTCTTTTGTTATTTTCTTTCTTTTTTCTTTGTATGATCAAACACACTTGGTCACAAATAATGGTTGACTCCGGGTAAAGTACCTTGTTGAACTTGGTAATGAAATGCACAAATGTACAGACTTATTAAAGAGTGAGGAGGATTTATGTATCCGAGTGCCTGATAAGGATGTACGTTATGTCCAGTTTTTCAGACAGTATTTTTTTTTCTTTTATATATATTTTTTTTTACATAGCTTGGGTCTAATTTCTTTTGTCTACAACAGAGGATTGTTTGCATATCAGTTTTGATACCATTATTATTATTTTGAATACATAATTTGTATCCTCTCTTGGACAGATATCATAATGGGCCTACATGTGTCCGCTAATAATTTGTTCGCATGTTTTGCCTCAGTTTGCTGTATAAATTTTACTAAAATGCTTTAAATGTTAATGGCAATATACTGTAGATGTCTTTACATACTATGATGCATCTCACTTCTTGATGTGGTAGAAGAGCACAAGTTTTCACACTACTATTGCAGCCCAGCAGCAGACTGTAGATCATGAACTGTCCAAATCGACAATCTCAAGGTTGTAAATCTTTGTACGGACTATAATACTGAATTAATGGAATGATTGATATTATTACCATATTGAAACAAGACGTCTCCCTGTAGTGGGCATCGTAATACTCCCACACATGGACTCGTTGTGGTAGCTGATGAGGTCATAGTATGTCACTGAAACATTCAACCGAGTTAATTGGATTTGATATTGTGCCATTATGATATTGCCCAAACAGCACTGGTGGATAGCATGTTGATTATGTTTTTTTAATAGGTGCATTTCAGTTAACTGTAAATGAGTTACAGCCTTTTATGCTCTGCTCCCATATAAAACATTTTAATTAGTCATTCCTTAAGAATAGTCACTTTTTTTTTTATTCCAAGTTTTTGCATGATGTCACCTCACTTCCATTAAAGGTTTTATGAGAATCATTTCTTGTTGACTGTCCTAATGCGTGATTCTTAGAGGTAAGTGCAAGTATACTATTTTCTATAAAAATGTATTACGAAATGTCTTTGTTCTGATACATTTATTTAAAAAGTCAAAAATATAGTGCTCACTTTGTACTTTGGCATCAGAATTTTTAATTTCTTCCTCTCTTAATGACTACTTTTATCAGATAATATAAATTATAGATAAGAATAATTGATCAGTAACGGGTAATTTACTTGACATGACAATTAAAATATTGGTAATAGTGTTGCATTCTTTAGATTGACCTTGAAGGATGAGAGGGTTTAGCAATCAAAGATTTATTACAGAGTGAATTCAATATTACAGAATATTTACACAAAGCTGAGAGTGGACACAGGTTCTACTTAGCTCTGGGCTCAGCAGCAGTGCGTCCAGCTCCTTCCATCACAATGACTTTTATAACTTCTGGCTTTGTGTTGGACTGAATGGTGGCTCTTACCGACTACACAGTGACAGTTAAAATAGCGAAGATCTAGTTTCAAGTTTCTTTAATAGTTGTCATACAGAAGTACAGAATACTTTTATACAAAATGCTTCTTACTGTTACGCTCCAGAGACTGTGCAAGACAAGATGAGTATGAAATAAAATAACATAGTAAAATTAGAAGTAAAAAAAATGAGGTCACAGTGTTCAGTTTAGACATATGTACAATGTTCGATGCAGAGTAGACGTAACTGAGTTACCATACAATATACAATACTGTGCAGTGTACTAATATACAATACTATATAGTGCAAGGCAGAAATGGGACGAGGTGCAATTTAGGTACAATTCACAGTAGGTGTACGAGTTGTGCAAATCCTTTATCAATAAATATAAAGTGTAAAGTGTGTTTGTGTGATCTAAAGTGTGGAGAGTGGGTGCTGCAGTGTGTTGTTTGTTTGAGTGAGTGTGTGCGTGTGGGTGTGTGTGCTGTGTGCATTTGATGGTTGTTGCATAGTGTTTATTGTTCGTTTAGCAGCCTGATGGCCTGGGGATAGAAGCTTCTTCTGAGTCTTTCTGTGCTCGCCTTAAGACTCCGGAATTACAGTCTGTCTCCTGGTGGTTCAGAAGGACAGCTGGGGTCATGGTGACATAGGCATTTGCTTGTTTTAATACAATAACACATTTTAATGGTACACACATTTGTAGTTATTTGTCTACATTCTTACAATAGATAAATGGATTGATTCATAGATATTATGCATTTACAGATCCTGTCATTAGCTCCTCTGGTCAGCCAAAACCGTCGTCTCAGTCCTTGGTCTGTGGGCCTGTGGCTCTTAGTAACAGATGCACTGGCCTTCCGGTCACAAATATATCTTGACCACTACAGTAGCTACAGACAGGCTGAGATGTACACAGGCTGAGATTTACATGAAGACATGATAATGAAAGACATGGATACATGTATCTAGGGACATGAATAAATGGATCTTAGCCCACAATAGCCTTCCATTGCTTTTGTTTAAGACGCTAGAGATTACAAAAAACGGCATTCTTGTTTTCTTTACAGTTTGGTATTGAAATCCATGCCAACATTTGGGGAAATTAGCTTACCATCATCTCCAAAGTTCAAGTTTCTTTATTAGTTGTCATACAGAAGTACAGAATACTTTTATACAAAATGCTTCTTTCTGTTACGAGACAAGAAGATGGGATACCAGTTTCCTCTCTGCGTTCAGTAGAAAGCTATCTGGCTGCATGTTAGCCTAGCTTAGCACTTAGGCCATGTCCGCTTCCATTCATTGTGCTAAGCTAGGCTGGCTAACGTGCAGCCAGATAGCCTTCGACTGAACGCACAGAGAGAAAACTGGCATCTATCTTCTTGTCTCTGGAGAAGACTATAAACAAATTTCCCAAAATGTTGGCGTGTTCTTTTAATTCATGGCAGAATCACCTGTGACTGTTTGGATAGTTTGTCTGCTGAGTATATGAGGGTGTGCAGTAGTAACTAGTAACTACTAATAATTTGATGTCCATCGGAAGCCACTGCATCTCCTTCACAGACTTTGAAGCTTCCCTTTCTGGTCTTAATCGTTTAAAAATACAACAATGGCAACAAGGACAATGAGTTTTAGTCAATATGACATACAAAAACACAATGAAATCACATTGATTTATTTCAAAGAACAATGGCAGCAGGGACAAAATGACTTCTTGTGTATTAATCCTGCATCTTGGCTTATTGTACCTGCGACTGGACAAAGGCAACATGAACTAATTGGCCAGGGGGTAGCTGGGATTGTCCAAGATTGACTGGGCCTTCCTCAGTGTTTTGACCTTATACCACATCATACAGGTCATTGAGAGTTGTCCTTGCTATTCTGTTGCATACTTTGACAATACCCTGAAGTTTATTTGAGTTTTGGGGGCAAGTGATCCGTACCAATTTACAAAAGCAAATATGAGGACTGACTCAATAAAATAAGAATAAAACATTTTCATGAAGGTCCTGTCAACATTAAAACTACGGAGCTTGTGAAAAAGAATCCCTGCATACAGCGTCCACATGGGGTTCAAAGGTCAGCTTGTTGTCAATAACTGCCAATATATTTGTATTGCTGCACAACCTCAGTTGTTGTTGGGGACAGTAGGGTTCCTCTTAAAGCCCACGACTATCTCCTTGGTTTTGTATACATTTGTGTTTAAGAAGGACCATGTGCACCAGTCTGTAAAATCCTGTCAGGGTGAAATGATTCAATCCAATCATACAAATCCTACAATCTGTACCTCTAAATTCAATGGGGGGCTGCATTAAGTACTGTATGTCTGCCCCCATTGATTATACAGTTCAGTCTACTAATCTACCCCACAATAGAAGGTTAATTTCAATACTTTGTGAACGTTTTATACTGTAACTGTGTATGCAAATGAATCATACAACATTTATTCAACCAGCAAAGATTTGCAGGCAATAATATATTCAACAAATTAAAACCTTACACCAAGGTATTAGATCACATACAGAGCATTATAGATTAATTAAATAAACATACATTGATTTTCAGTCAGTTTTAGTCAGTTTATTAAATGCGTCCCCGAAGGGGAGTTGAAGACAGGCCAAATGGTGCTCGATCGACCAGGGTTTTATTTGGGATACGTTTTTGGCCAAGCTGCAAAGCTACAAGTCGTCATCATTTTAACCTTAAACATTGTTTATAAACTTATCCCTAACCTTAACCACTCCCACTACCTAAACATTTTAATTAAATGTAAAAATGTTCTTCCGAGCCATGGGATCTAACATTTACCATCCAACTTGAGTAGAAGATGGCCAACTGGTGTTAAATTGGATGGGGTCATCTGCGTTTTATTGGGGAATGTCAGTTTTTGGCCAGGCTACAAAGCCGCAAGTCATCATAATTATTTAAAAGTTGTTTATAAACCTATCCCTAGCATCATGTGTTGACAACGTCCAATTTTCTGCATAGGAGTATGTGTTGGCAGCCCACACTGCCTATAGATGCTTAGTCAACTGACTGCATATTTAATCTACAATGCCTCATTTAGCAGTCGGTGTTGAGCCATTCACACTAGCATAGCATATTGTCTATACTGAGAAAAAAATTCTCCAATGTGAATCATTTTCCTTTTTAACCACAATGATAATAAGCACCTCGCAAGTTGTTCACGCCAGATTTCACCAAGGAAGGGAAAGTCAACCTTAATTACTGCTACAGAATGTTTTTATTTTTCATGTTTTTTTTAACATCCTGTGATGAGCTTTATTCTATAGTAGTGGTCTCATTTCTGATTCTGAAATTTTTTTTTTTACTTATACTTATAAATAAAATTGTATATATAAAATCTTTCCCAATTCATTGTCTATGGAGCAACTTCAGACTACACTTGATGACATCACACGTTTGAGTTTTAGCACTCTTTAATGTCTCAGATGAATAACATGTATGAATTCTGAAATTTGGTGGTTTCTCTCTAATTGTGATTTAATATATATAGCTAGCTAACTAATATATGATTATTTGTAAAAAGACAAAAAGGAAAGCTGTGTAACGTTATATAGCAAGCTAACATTATCATAAGCTAACACATGTAATGTTAACAAATTACATTTAAACTGTATAAAGCTGTAAATGCCAACCAACAGTTGACAGTCGGAGAGTAACATTAACATACTTTTTTCTTTCTTTTTTTTGTAAATCTGCTAAAGTTGTTAATGCCAGTTTAACGTTATGTTACATCACAGAAGATCAAATCAAATGAAATGTATTTGTAAGACCCGACAACACACGTTAATGTCCCCATGGGCCGGACACGTCTTCTTTAAACAAGTCAAGAAGAAACATAACAATAAATCAAGAACAATACAAGAACACCATAAGGTCCAACAAATTTAAAATAAATGCAAAATAAATGAATGAATGCAAACACTCCCAGACATACCCCACGCGAAGGTAACAAACTGCTAGCTTAACGTTACTGTTACAGGAGCCGATGATTCTTCTTTCGTTAGGTGTCTGGCATTGTAAAGTAAACGTGTGTGTGTCAGGCCCGGACTGGCCATCGGGAGCACCGGGAGTTTTCCCGGTGGTCTGGCCTGCACAGATAAAAAAAATAATAATTATATTATTGAGGACCAAGTATGTGCCCTTAATAGTAAAGGGATATCGGCAGCCTGTGCCGGAAAAAGTGCAGAAGTGGACGACCAAATCGCCCAGGGTAAATACTCCCTGGTGTTCGGGTCACCGGAGACCCTTGTGGGGAATGAACGTTGGAGGAAAGTGCTTCAAACCCCAATATTCCAGCAGCGGTTGATTGGAATGGCTATAGACGAAGTACACACTGTGATTAAGTGGTAAGTCAAATGATCTGATCTTTACTGTTTTATATGATTTAACGAGTGGTGGTCACTGCTGTTTTCAAGTCCAATTGTTCTCTAAGATCGTCAAATGCGAGGGGAGCACACAAATTTATAAAGCAAGACATTAACTTTTAATGGGTAACATACTCCGTTATAATCCCATACAAAGAGCAAATTGACTGGCTTAATGCACAAAGAAAACAACATATTTCGAGTACAGTCTTCCCTTGTACACATAAACAGTACTGTATATTTGTAGATCCAATGTACAGTCCCCCCCCCACCCCACCTACCCAACCTCCTCCAATGTACAGTTTCTATGTCAAATGTATATACCGGTACTCTCTTTTTTAGACTCTTTTTGTATCACAAACAGTACTGTATTTGTAAATCTGGTATGTCATAATTTAAATGTATAGATGTAGCAGTACTGTCTATCTGTATGTCATGTATGTCATATTATGATGAATTGAAAATGGGGGACCAGCAGCCGCCATCACCCAGTCATCACATACATAATAAACGTCTCCATAAAACAGGGACACGTCCCCAAGGACTTCAAAATTGCGAGGGTCACCCCTCTGCACAAAAAGGGCAGCAAATTAGACCCAGGCAACTACCGCCCTGTTTCTATTCTCACCTCCATCTCGAAAGTCATGGAAAAAACTGTCTACGAACAGGTCGAAAAGTACCTAGCGGAAAAAAATCTAATCTACAAATTCCAATCTGGCTTCAGAACATCCCACTCCACTGACACATGCCTTCTCTATTTGAACGACCACATCAAACAAGAGGTGGACGCGGGCAAATACTGCGGCATGGTCATGCTGGACCTACAAAAGGCCTTCGACACTGTCAATCACTCCATTCTGATTGACAAGCTAAAAGCAATTGGTTTTGATAGTCTATCAGTGAGCTGGATGCAATCCTACCTTGAGGGGAGGGAACAGATGGTGGAGGTAAACGGTACCCTATCCCCCCCCCCCCTCACAGTGAGCTGTGGTGTTCCACAAGGAAGCATACTAGGACCGCTACTGTTCATAATTTATGCAAATGACATGTCGTCAGCTTGTGACTGCAACTTGTTCCTGTTTGCGGACGACTCAGCCCTGCTGGTCTCTGACAAGAACAAGTTACAGGTTGAAAAAACCTTCAGCTCGGAAAGGCAAAATCAGCATATGGCTCGCTGATAACAAACTATCATTACACATGGGCAAAACAGAGTCCATTCAATACGGACAATTGGCATTTCAGTTATCAATTAGGCAGAAGCAGAAAAGGCATGACCATAAAATCGATTGTAATTATTGACAATGGCCCTTTTATGGCAATGAGCAATGTGTCAGAGGAAGAGAGAGATAGACCTAGCATCCAATGGCATCCAATGTAATAAAAAAAGTCAACCAACGAACTCGATTCTTGTACCGGATCTCCTCTCTGGTAAACAAGAATACCCTGAAGACTCTGGCAGGAGCACTCATTCAAGGGTACTACGACTATGCTTGCACCTCATGGTACCAAAGCACCTCAAAGGCGCTAAAAACAAAATTACAAACATCTCAAAACAAACTGGTCAGACTACTGCTGTGAGGGCTGGAGGAATCCTGCATGCAGCCCAACGAGGGGGCGTGCCGTTTTTCTCCTTCACGCACCTGATGGGAGTGCGATCAGCTCGGGAGAGTACTAGTATTGCAGACTCCCCTCCACTCCTGGTCGGGTCGTTCTTGTTACCACCATCTACTGCCGCGTCTCCGGCGTGAGACGTCGAGCCACCCATCACCACCTGTCGCCGTTTTCCTGGAGTGGGACACCGTCTTCGCTCTCTATTACTCCACGGGAGGATCCCAGTGTTCCCACTCCAGACGTCGTGCCGGCTACTTCCCTACTCCCTCTTCATGGTCCTCGTTCCTGGGGTGAGGCTCGCCATCGCTCTCTATTACTCCACGGGAGGATGCTCGTGTTCTCACCCTGTTCCCCTCGGACCCCCTGTGTGCTGCGTTGCCCGTCGGCAGCGTCTGGTCGGGAGGAAGAAGATTCCTTGGCAGAGCTGCAGAGCCGCAGAGCCCTACTCGGTGTAGGGACGAAGAAGATTCCTGTTACTTTTTTCCCAGCCTGTTCGCCCATTAAAGGCACAGTGCCGCCTTTTTTTGTATATAATAAATCATGCCCTTGCTTTGGCTAACTCTGATTACCTGTCTGTGTCATGCAATTGGGGTCGCTATACAAACCATAACAGTACGACCCAACCAGTCGACGACCCCAGCCGGCACAGACAGTGTATGTGAGACAGCCCCTGCAAGCTAACCCCATGTGTAGCCTCCCCACAGCTAGGACTGTCTTTACAGCTAGCTTGTTCTCCTCTGCTAGTCCAGCCGTCTGCTAGCTTAGCCCCTGCAGCTAACCAGCTAGCGCAGCCTCTATGTTGATGTAGTCTTACAGCTAGCATAGGCCCTGTAGCTAGCTAAGCCCCTGCAGCTAACCGGCTTCCTCAGCTAGTCCAGCAGTCTGCTAGCTTAGCTCCAGCAGCTTGCACAGCCTCTATGTGGATGTAGCCTTACAGCTAGCATAGGCCCTGTAGCTTGCTATGCCCTGGCAGCTAACTCTGTTCCCTCTGCTAGCCCACTTTATGTGTAGCTTCCCCAGCTAGCATGGCCTCCACTTTGTGTGTAGCTACCCTGTTCCCCACTGCTAGGACTGTACCTCCAGCTAGCAAGGTCAGTTCCCTGGTGCCTCTGAGATTTTTTTTCCTGCATTCCCGCCCCTGCGGGCCTGGCTGGTCGCCGGGTGGCTCCCGTGGGGGGGGGGGGGTACTGTGAGGGCTGGATGAATCCTGTATGCAGCCCAACGAGGGGGCGTGCCGTTTTTCTCCTTCACGCACCTGATGGGAGTTTGCGATCAGCTCGGGAGAGTACTAGTATTGCAGATTCCCTTCCACTCCTGGTCGGGTCGTTCTTGTTACCACCATCTACTGCCGCGTCTCCGGCGTGAGACGTCGAGCCACCCATCACCACCTGTCGCCGTTTTCCTGGAGTGGGACACCGTCTTCGCTCTCCCACTCCAGACGTCGTGCCGGCTACTTCCCTACTCCCTCTTCATGGTCCTCGTTCCTGGGGTGAGGCTCGCCATCGCTCTCTATTACTCCACGGGAGGATGCCCGTGTTCTCACCCCGTTCCCCTCGGACCCCCTGTGTGCTGCGTTGCCCGTCGGCAGTGTCTGGTCGGGAGGAAGAAGATTCCTTGGCAGAGCTGAGCCGCAGAGCCCTACTCGGTGTAGGGACGAAGAAGATTCCTGTTACTTTTTTCCCAGCCTGTTCGCCCGTTAAAGGCACAGTGCCGCCTTTTTTTGTGTTCATGGACGTTGATGTTTTTACCCCCTTAAAGGCTGAGTGCCGCTTTTTTTGTATATAATAAATCATGCCCTTGCTTTGGGTAACTCTGATTACCTGTCTGTGTCGTGCAATTGGGGTCGCTATACAAACCATAACAACTGCTTGACCTTACTCCCAGAACCCACCTCACCCCTGCCCACTTTGACAACCTAGGATAACTTAGGCATAACAAAAAATATTGTTTGTTTCCGGTTGCCGACCGACCCTGCCGATTTAGGTGCGACCCAATATATTTTACGAGTTTTTAAAAAGAATTATAAAAAAAAAAAAAAAAAAAAAAAAAAATCTTTTTTTAGAATAAAGTTTCATAGAAATCTTAGTCAAACCTTTAGTATTATGGATATTAAACATGCTGGCAGAGTACATGCATTCATGTTGTTGTGAACATTTTAATTAAATAAAGAAATTCCCTATCCATAGTCGCCGTGGGAAAGAATAAAATTAAAAAATTAAATTAAATAAATTCCCTACCTACCCATGCCTTAACTGATAACCAACAGGAAACAAACAATATTTTCTTTTTATGCCTTAGAGTAGACAACAGAGTACAGCAACTTGCAATGGGCCTGGTACAAGATACACTACATGACCAAGGTACCCATGTACATGTCAAAATACTTCCCAATGGTCAGTGAATACCACGATCACAACACCATGAGAGGGAGCTCCACAAATCATGTCAAACCCAGATTCGGCTCAAACAAGGGACTAAACACGTTTCGCAATTATGCCACATCAATGTGGAACGCCCTACCCAAAGCTGTAAAGGAATGTGAATCACTACCCACTTTCAAAACCACTCTCAAAGAACACCTACGGGAGACTGCAATTCGAAACTGGCCCCTGTAAATGTCCTAACCCAACCCCCTCCAATGTACAGTAATTTACCTAGTATGGTTTTGTCAATATTCCAATGTACAGTTTTGCTTGTTTGTACAGTGTTTCCCCCCCCCAACCCCCTCCAATGTACAGTAAATTACCTATTATGGTTGTCAATATTCCAATGTACAGTTTTGCTTGTACAGTTGTACAGTGTTCCCCCCCCCCCAACCCCTCCTATCTTTCTCTGGTCTGCATCCCCTTAACAATTGTGTGTATTGAGCTGTACTGTATTGTACCCATTCTGCAATCTGTTAATAAAGTTTTCAATCAATCAATCAATCAAACTGCTACCGCATCAAAGAGGACCAGACCGGACATCATCAAGCACATGGGACTCACCAACTGTGTAGAGATTGTCCAGTCTCCAGATAGGGCCAATATCAGGCTGGCATCAAAGAGGGTGGTGTCAGATCCAGTCAAGACATTCTCATGGCTCTGTAAAGAACTCATGCTTAAGGGACCCAGCACAGAGAAGGTCTTAATATACTGCAAGAGCATTTCTGACTGCTCTCTGCTGCTCTACACAGATGTGTTCAAGCCGACCCTTGGGAGTACGTTTTTTCACCCAGAGGGAGCAAAAGACATTTCAGGCAATAGACTAGTGGACATGTTCCACTCAGAGACACCTGGGGATGTAAAGGCAGACATCTTCAACTCCTTGAAAGACCCCTCCTCAACTCTAAGAGTGCTTATTGCCACTTCAGCTCTGGGTATGGGTGTGGACTTCAAAGGAGTTGATGTGGTTGTTAATTATGGGCCACCAAGGGACACAGAGGCTTACATGCAGGCCTTGGGTTAGAGCTGGCAGGGATGGTTCAAAAGCTCACTCACTAATTCTGTACCATGGTAGACAGTTAGTGGGGGTGTCTGACCAGATGCGGGACTGTGTCAGATGACAAAACCTGCCGTAGGGTGAAGATGCTGCATCTCTATGGAGAGAAAAGCAAGCCTATTTCACCCAGTCATTCATGCTGTGACTACTGTGCTGCGTCATGTGATTGTGATCAAACATGTGATGGAAAACCCAGCCAGGTGGAAAAGTTTGCAGGAGAGGAGCTAGATTGCAGACGAAGAACTGTCAGTGAGAGGCAAAAGAGAGCTCTGAATATGAAGTTGGAGGATATGGCAGATGACTTGACACAACAAGGGCTTTGTGGTGGGGTGTCTGTTTATAGCACATCACCCCTAACAGATGACACACACACACATTTGATCCAAAAGGTCCTTGAGAAAAGTGATTGTCTGTTCACATTGCAGGACATTTTTAGCTATGTTCCAGTGAGCACCATACAGCAGGCACAATCCCGTTTAAAAGTTCTTGGTGAAGTCTTCCAGGACATAGATGAGCACAGGGAAGATGCTAGCAGAGAACAGTTTGACCTCAGTGTTGACACATTAAGCCTTTAGCATAAAATAAATAGGAACAACTTTGCACCCACTGAAGTGTTGCATGTAAAATCAAGATATGTACATACATAAGCTTTTTAATTGACATTTGACATTTTCCTAAATCAAACTGACTTTTCAGGGATATATTTTGAATTGATTTGAAATCTTTATTTCGAACATGCAATGAATACAAACAAACAATAACAAAAAAGCAAAACAACTCAATCTGCATGTTCGAAAAGGAGTAGGAAGAAGTATACACTTATTTAATCCTACCCCTTTTCCACTACTCAAATGAGTGTACTATTTTAAACATAAAAAAGAAAAGAAAGAAAAGAAAAAAGAATATATATATATATATATGCAAAACAAAAAACAAAAACTATATAATATGTATACAAGAAATAAAATAGAAAACAAAATAAAAATGTAAACACCCGTGAATATCAAGTCCCTTCCTCATCCCTGTACCTTGTGAACATAATTTCCTTATACATCAGTTTGAATTGTCTCATGTTTGGACATTGCTTTAGCACCACATTTAGACTGTTCCACAGTTTCACTCCACATATCGAGATGCAGTGTTTTCTCATGGTAGTGCGTACGTTTAGCACCTTTAAATTGTGTTCTCCCCTCAGATTATAACCCCCCTCCCTATCAAAGAACAATTCTTGAATGTTTCTTGGAAGTGCATGACTTTTTGCTTTATACATTAATTGTGCCGTTTTAAATTCCACAAGATCATTTAACTTCAATGTCTTTGACTCCAAAAACAATATGTTAGTGTGATCACGATAACCTGCAATGTGAACTATCCTTATGGCCCTTTTTTGGAGTATAAAAAGTGGTTGTAGTGTAGACTTATAATTGTTTCCCCAGACTTCAGCACAGTAATTTAAATATGGTAAAACTAGTGAACAGTAGAGAATGTAGAGTGATTTTCTATCCAGAATGTGCTTTACTTTACTCATGACTGAAATGCTTCGTGAGAGTTTAGATTGGACATGTTTTATGTGAGGTTTCCAACAGATTTTATGGTTTATTATTACACCTAGGAATTTATTTTCATAAACTCTTTCAATAATCACATAATTTATTTTAACTTGTACCTGAGTATCCAATCTACAGTTTCCAAACAACATAATTTTAGTTTTGCTCAAGTTCAATGATAATTTGTTTCTATCAAACCATTCCTTCAATTTCTTCATTTCAGATGTGATGACCTCTAAAAGCTGCTGGACATTCTCACCAGAAAAAAAAAGATTAGTGTCATCCGCAAATAAAATACATTTAAATATATTGGATACTTTACATATCTCGTTAATGTACAAGATGAACAGTTTTGGACCCAACACTGACCCCTGGGGGACACCACAAGCAATGTCCAAACATTCAGATTTATAATCTCTTATTGTCACAAATTGTTGTCTTTTATTTAGATAGCTTCTCACCCAGTCCAATACTACCCCCCTGATCCCATATCTCTCCAATTTCCTGATTAATATATCATGATTAATAGTATCAAATGCTTTTTTTAGGTCAATGAATACTCCAGCTACATGTTTTTTTTTATCTATGGAATTTGTGATTTTTTCAATGAGTTCTATTAACGCTAGTGATGTTGACCGGTGTGTTCTGAATCCATACTGGCTATCGGTGAGTAAATTATGTGTATCAATGAATTTATCTAATCTGTTGTTGAAGAGTTTTTCTAATATTTTTGAAAACTGAGGAAGTATGAAACAGGCCTATAATTTGTGAAGTGGTGTTTATCTCCAGTCTTGAACAGAGGTATGACTTTTGCTATTTTCATTTTATTCAGAAATCGACCAGTTTTGAATGATAAATTGCAGATGTGCGTGAGTGGTTTTGAAATCCCACTAATGACATTTTTTACTATTTTCATATCTATTTCATTACTGTCTGTAGATGTCTTGTTTTTACATTTATTAGTAGTTTCTATAATTTCATTTTCATCTACCGCTTCCAGAAACATTGAACTATATAGGATTTCTTTCAATATAATTGTCTTTTATGTCTTCAGGAGTCACTGGATCTGGGATTTTTCCCGCTAATTCTGGTCCAATATTTACAAAAAATGTATTAAAGTTGTTAACCACATCATCCATATTGCTAATAGTTTTATCCTTTTCCATAAAATACTGAGGATAGTTTATTTGTCTTGATCCATTCCTGATAATACCATTTAATATCTTCCAAACACCTTTAATATTATATTTGTTGTTATCTAATATTCTACTATAATGATCCTTCTTACTGTACATCTTCTCATAATATTAGTCAACTTACTTTTATATTTCTTATATTTATTTTCTGCCTCTTTAGTTCTATGTTTTATAAATTCTCTATATAGTGTATTTTTCTTTTTACATGCATTCTGTAATCCCCTTGTGATCCATGGGCTGTCTGAGTGTTTATGTTTACTGCTATATTCTTTTATTGGACAATATTGATTGATTGATTGATTGAACATTTTATTAACAGATTGCAGAATGGGTACAATACAGTACAGCTCAATACATGTTAAGGGGATGCAGACCAGAGAAAGATTATATTTAGATTATGTTTAAATAGTTTTTATATTCGCTTTAATGTCCTATTTTTCTGTTTCTTTCTGGCTTAAACATCTAGCTCAGGGACTACAACTGAAAACTAGCAACCCTGCTAATGTTGGCATATTTACAGTTTTTAATTTGTATTCATTTATAAATGTATAACTGTTGATTGATGTGCACTGTCCCTGGGGTGAGCCACTGTTTCATTTGAGTATTGTTTTCCCACTTTTTTTGTTAGCTTAATGGTTTAGGTTAATTAATGTATTTTCCTTTACAGATAGTGGTGTTGGTTTGTTGTTTTGCCCTTGGCTCACCCTTGAGTTACCATTGTGCTTCCTTTATGTTAATTGATATCATTTTTGTTTACAAACCTGGTCATTTCTGTCAACCAATATTTGTTACAGCCCTTACCCTCAGGGGTCGTAACAGGCTCATTGAAGAAATAGATGTCGCATGTTTTCTGTATGAATGATACATTTACTATATTACTGTATAGATGTTGCATGTTTTTTGTATGAATGATATATTTACTATAGATGTTGCATTAAGTTTAAGTAGAATTAACAATTCCCCCCCAAAATCTACTTTCTCTAAATATCTCTCAAGAGGCTCTATTGTTATGCCTTATTGCCCAACATTACACAATTGAATATATTGTAATTATATAGAAATACAACTTGGATGAACCCCATGTTTGCAGTTTTCTTTCTTCAGTTTGATCCAATTATGCTGTTTTGTTTGAAAATAATCTCATCACAGCTGACTGTTTCAGAGTATTCTATGATGGATGCTGTTTGCACTTTATTTGACATTTCTCCCAAACCCAGGTGTTGACATTTTGCATGGTTTTGTCAAAGGTCAAGGTTGTTGATCAGAGCTTTTAATAAATTAAGTGTATTGCTATACCTAAAACAACTGTGTTGCTTTCTACCCTGGCGTGATATAAATGTCTTTAAACATTGTTCTTCAAAGGTGTGGGTTGGGACGTAATTAGGGCTGCTCAATATTTTGATCGATATTGAAATCACAATTATTAAACATGATTACTAATTGATTTGAGAACATCATATGATTCTCGACCAAAGGCTGCCTTTCTGTCATCTTCTACAAGTTACCAAAGACGTTTTAAAATAACTGGAGGAACGTGCCATTACAACCATTGGATACTTATTTTACTGTAGTGCAGTTTGACTTTGCTATTACTGTAGCTCTTGACTTGAGGAACACAGTAAAGGAGATGGGTTTGATTTCTAAAAATATCACCTAAGATGATGCGCTGCTCTTTCAATGTGTTTCATTATTTGTGACAACCAGAGAAGAATGGTAAGCATCCAAAAGTAATCACAACTTTTTAATAATAATTTAATAAGGGATCCTTGAGAGGGTAACAGGGTCACGAGACAAAATGGGGAATAGAATAGTTCTTTTTACTTTTTTTGTTCTGGCTGGTTTCTATCAGTCTCAGTCAGAATCAAAGGTCTGATCTAGGACCAGTTTTGCCTGATAGATAATAATGAGTAAAATGGAAAAGGGGACCTGGTTAGTGGTCCAAGATCAGGACTCCTTTCTTTGACAAGCTTCATGCATACAGTATCGGTACTAATGATAGTGCTGGTGTCTGCAGGCTTAAACCGCATGCACATCAATGAACAACACAGAATGTTAATACATATTCATGAGATATTTTATATATAATGAACTTATACTCCAACATTTCCAAGCCACAAACTGGACTTCAAACTTTCCCAAGGCTCATAACGGTGGTCCCCGCTCTTCCATCCTGATACAGCCCCGATCAGGTACTAGGTAGTCGCAGTAGACCAGACAGGGTCTGGTTGGCTCCCTGCAGCTCTGAGCTCAGCTGGCTGCACCTCTCCAGCACATCGGACAGCTCCTGAAGACAGGCTTCCATCCCACGACTCTGCTCCTCGTAACTAGTGAACATCTGCTCCTTTAACTGCTGGCACGCCACATTCACCTGGTGGGGGGCGAGTTGGTGTAGGGACCAGATGAAGTACACAGGGATGAGTAAAGATGAGCGAGCACACACACAAATGCACATGTGATGTGTGTAGATTTCAGTCAGCTTGTACAGACAGCAACTTGACCCCATTGACTTTGCATTGGTTTGTGGGCAACTAGCCAGAGCTAGTATGAAGAGCATGGATTCCGCTAAGGAAGGACTCCACCGATCATCATCATTGTTGGTAAGTAATAGGGCTAGGCGTCCAAAAATCTGAACTATCCCTTATATACCAATATAATATAATGGTAATATATACCAATAATGTGCAACCAAGGAGTCACAGTGCGAGACAGGTTTCAGCCTGGGAGAGGGAGCGTCAGAGCGCTAGTCCTTACTACCATGAGTGACACCTGCTTCACATTCTGAATAATTGACAGTTACAGTACAACCAACAAACATTACTGATGTGGAATCATTTGACCAGATTATTCACGGAGGCGGACAATAGAGTCTTTGATTAAGGATAGAGTTTACTGACAGAATGACATGTTGCAACATATGGAGGAACCTAGATTACAGCAATGACCCTAAGACTAGATCTCTGTAGAATGATGAGCTAGCAAAGTATTTATACAGGGGAGTAGACAAAACAAAGTGGTACCTTGACATACAGTCTATGAGTTATAGATATGATATGCAGACTATGAGAAGGCTATGTGGATAGAAGTAATGTAAGTGTGTTTGTGTGTGCATGTGAGAGAAAACGGAAGAGAGAGTGCGTGTGTGTATAAGGTTGGAGACAGAGAAGGGTAGTGTGTGTGTTATGTGAAATACTGTATGTGAAGCCTATGTAGATGTAAGTGTGTGTTTGTGTGTGCATGTGATAGAGAGAAGGGGGGGGGGGTATATGAGTGAAAGCTATGTATGTGTATGCCATAGAAAGAGAGAGAGAGAGAAGTGTTTTGGTAAATTTCCCTGTCAATTACCTTCCTCAACTGTGCATTCTCAAAGCTGGCCATGATTTCCTGGCGACTCTGGTTGATCCTCTCGATCAGGTCCTGGGCCTGTTTCTGGATGTCCTCTATGCTTGAGTCTGACCCAGTCTCACCAGAACTCTCTGCTGACGCCTCAGCGACTCTAATAATAATAATAATACATTTTATTTGGAGGCGCCTTTCAAAACACCCAAGGTCACCTTACAGGGCATATGTGAGGAGCGTGTTCTCACGGCGCCCACCGAAATCACACTGAAGAGAGAGAAGGGGACATGGCCTTAAGAGTAGGGAGGGGTGGGGGCTGTAGGGTGACATTTAAGCTGTTGTCTTGGAACAAACAAAAGGGATTCTCCTACACTTCCAAGGACAGAAGAAAAGACTAAAGTAACTGGAACTCAACCCTGCTGGTAAATTAGACCAGGGCCTGTATTTAAGCATCAAGCATCTCAATGCTAATCTGAGACCAGTCATAGTGAGGTTTAAATGATTGTGTGACCTGAACGGTCTGATCTTGGATCAGTGCTCCTACTCTTATGAGGTTTGATGGGCCCATATTCAGGAAGCTTCACAGAGTGCTGATCTAGGGTCAGTGATTAGGATCACTACTGCCCTACAAAGGAAAGTAAGACAATGTGTCAGTAGACACTTAATTAAAACACTTTTTAACACTACACCATATTTTATATTTATTTCTAAAAGGTTTGCACTACCTATCTACCTCGTTTTAGCATTTTGTTTGCATTTTGTACTTTAGTTTTGTATATTAGTGTTTGGTCTTTATTCTTTAAATTTTTTTTGTTACTGTATGAAGCACAATCTCAGGAGGCTCATACAGAACCAAGCATTTCACTGTAATGTGTACAGTATATGTACCTTATTTTTTTTTGATCCACTTTTTCTCCCACTTTTCTATATTTTCTCCCATCCCAATTTCGTATCATCCAATTCAACCCTCCCCTGTCACGAACGCTGTTTCTTGCCTCCCACAAGCCGGCTGCAATGTGAACTAAGTCATACATAGCACAAGTCCCCTCCGGTACTTGAGGTAACAGCAGTCGCATCTTTTCACCTGCGCAGCTCGATCTCTCAGTGGCGAGGAGTAACGCGTGGGAGGCTCACGCTGCCCCCGACACTTCCTGATTCTACTGCGCAGGCGCACCAACCGACCTGTAGGAGTCGCTGTCCACAACGCCCGATCCCCACCCTTCAGTTTCCCTCCCCGTAATACGGCCAATGTGTATTACTGTGGACGACCAGCTAAACTGAAAGCAAATGTCGAGTGCTGGGCTCGAACAGGGGAGCCCAGCGTCTCCAGATTTCGTGGCGAGCGCCTTGCCCACTACGCCACGTAGCCGCCCAGTATATGTACCTTATATGTGACAAAATAAAAACTTGAAACTGAAATAAGTGAATGCAATTTTTGTTACACTGAAGTCATGTTTTATCATTAGAAGAACGATTGCATGTCTATATCATTTTGCGTTTGCAAAATAAAATTTAACTCAAATTCAAATAATTATTTGTATAGCCCAGAATCACATTACATGTCGCAATGGGCTTCACCCACAAAGGTACAGAACCTCCTGGCTTAAACCACCAAAGAAAAGGGAAAAAATCCCACAGAAGAAAACGTAATAGGATAAAAAGGGAAGAAACCTTAGATGGGCAATAAAATGAGAGATAAATACATACAATACGAGATAAATACATACAACAATGGAGTAATAATGGTAATAAAAAGAATAGTGATAATAAACAATACAAGGACAATCACAGAAATGCATAACAGGTAAGCAGAGACAACAGGGCAAAACAACGTCGTCCAGATGGCATCAATGGCATGTGATTAGTTAAAGCCTTTTTTCCTTTGAAGGACAGACTTGTCTTTATGACCTTACCCTACAGTATGTAACAGACATTTACAGACAACCTGAAGCTGACTTCAGATTGTACTCCAAACGTGAGGGGCTTCATGAACATGGAACTAAACAGTCAAACCAGTCTGCTGTTTAAAATCAGTGTTGTAACAAGAGAATGCCACATGGGTTAATTGTGGAAGATGTTTGGAGGGGACTCACTAAAAACCTGGTATCTCATGTATAAACCCACACCTACCTTAACCTCATTGGACCTGACGTGGTAAGATACCATGTTTTTAGAGAATGCCGTGTTTGGAGCGACTTTTCATGTTAAAGTTACATAACTCTGAGTCTGTACCTATGCTGTCCCTGGGCGTCATTAGGGGTCACAAATAACAAAGGGTAGTCCGCTGCGGCATTTGGGTCCATGGCTTCATGTACCTTAAAAGGGTCCTAGTAAAGGCACAAAAGAAACCCTGTGTCATTTACAGTATTCACAGTAGTGTATGTCATGGAGAATCTAGAAAAGTAAAGTGTTATGGTATTTTTCAAAAGTCATGGAAATGTTCACATTATCTTAGTAGTGTTTTCAAAAGTGTATCACTGGTAGCTAGATCTGATGTTACCTTTGGGGGGATATATAAGTTACATAGCTAACCCAAATACATGTCTTGATTAACTTTACAATAGCTCAAAACAAGACATTACAACGAGTGCTTGTCTACTCATTGAGGGTGGAAACATTTAGGTACTTGTTGCCTAACGTTAACATTAGCTAAACTGCCGCTAGCTAACGTTAAATAATGCGAAATAAATCGCAGGATACAGGAGTCCACATGATTTCCATAAAATATATTAGAAGACAAATATTAAAATAGATAGGTATCAGCTTATTGTTAGCTAGCTAACACTACCTCCACAGTCGTTAGGGATAGCTGGTGTCCAGGTTTTGGGGTGGACTGGCAAGTTGGAGCTGATTTTCCAAGGAATAACTGTGCCATAGCCTTGCTAACTGTGGGGAGAACTAGAATATTAGTATGGTAAGTTACAATTAGCTAGGTTAATTTACCCTAACCGTATGCATACAAGTCTAATGTTTAATGTTCAAATAATCGGGGGAAAGTAGCTATTTATTCCATAACTCACACAGTCACCAAGTTACGTTACTATTACCGGCGTCTTCAAGTGGTCCCTATCTCACGAGATAAAGCTGGGAACGAGGTTAGACTCTCCCTCTCGCGGCTCAGACATCACACACACACACACTGGGAGCCATGCTGCCGCTTGTGATTGGTGGAGGCGGGACCAGGCGATACAACCTGCTATCAAAATGTCCAATCAAACCTGCACCACCTCGCCGGAGATGCATCCAGCTGCAGAACCACAGCACCAGCAGGCTGGGGTCCCGCAGGCTGAGGTCCCGCAGGCTGAGGTCCCGCACGCGTGAATATTTTAGGCAACCAACTTGTGTTCAGCATTTCTCTGATTGGCCACTACGCCCATGTGACCGCGGCAGCGCGAGAGAGCGGCAGTGCGGAAATAGGCTGCATTCTATTGCCATTCTCTGCGACAAACTCTAACCATAACCAACTCCGAAACAGCACCTAAACTTAACCCTTCTAACCTTAACCAACTGCATTCCCTCCTGTTCGACAGCAGGTATCCTATAGCAACGACTAGGATCTCTCTGTGAAGAACGAGACTGTATGATGAGTAATGGGTCAATGACAACTGGTCATGGCAGTTCAGAAGTATCACACGAGTTTGTGTTTGGAATGGCCTAATTTCAAAACCTAAACATAATAGATTTGACATAACGTGAGCTAATTTTATTTTAAATGTAGTGGTTAGCAGGACAAGTTGGGTACCGGATAACCCATCATATTTAATATTTATAATTTTCACTTTGCTTTCATACAACAGCCCAGTGATTACCTCTCCCTCCTGCCACTCAATACATAGTCAGTAATTGCTGGTCATGCTATCCATGACTGACATTTAGTCCCTTGAGATTTGGAATTGAATACATGAGGCTCACAACCGCAAGGTCTCGGGGCGAGAGGGAAACGGTAGAGTGATCTGTTCTAAACTGCATCAAGGAGAGCGGCCTGTAGGAGAGAGAGGAGGAACGCTCTAGATCCCCATGGGATTGAGGATGACAACTTATTTGGGCCTTTTGTAGCCACTGGCCACACTAATTAATCACACTCTCTTGTATTGGGTAACGGAGAGAGACTTGGCGTGAGGGAAAGAGAGAAAAAGAGAGTCTGTGAGCTCACCTTCTCAGACTGTTAAACGCCATGAACTCACTGAACTGAGACTGGAGGAGGATTGCGGAGCAAAGCTTGTGTGTGTGTGTGTGTGTGTGTGTGTGTGTGTGTGTGTGTGTGTGTGTGTGTGTGTGTGTGTGTGTGTGTGTGTGTGTGTGTGTGTGTGTGTGTGTGTGTGTGTGTGTGTGTGTGTGTGTGTGTGTGTGTGTGTGTGTGTGTGTGTGTGTGTGTGTGTGTGTGTGTGTGTGTGTGTGTGTGTGTGTTAGGTGGAGGGTTTTGGCTACACTGCAAGACGTATTAGCTGATGTAATACAGAGAATTCTTCTTGTATACAAGTGGGAGAGAATGTTTGTGTATGTATGTATGTATGTATGTATGTATGTATGTATGTATGTATGTATGTATGTATGTATGTATGTATGTATGTATGTATGTATGTATGTATGTATGTATGTATGTATGTATGTATGTATGTATGTATGTATGTATGTATGTATGTATGTATGTATGTATGTATGTATGTATGTATGTATGTATGTATGTATGTATGTATGTATGTATGTATGTATGTATGTGTGTATGTATGTATGTGTGTATGTATGTGTGTGTGTGTGTGTGTGTGTGTGTGTGTGTCTGTGTGTGTGTGTGTGTGTGCACAATCAATGCATGAATTATCTATCGGAGTGAGCCTATAGTACTAATGCATAGAGATTTCATAAAGCTGATTCCACATGGTTCTAGAATCAATGTCATACAGTGTTTGCCATCATATCTTTTTAAATAATGCATAGTATTGATGTTAGACCTGCACTATGTTTCTTTTATCTACTTTTTCTCCTCCTTTTTTTCTGTGATTTTTCTCCCCATCCCAATTGACCTCGTGCCAATTCTCCCTCCCCTCCCCTGATCGTTGCTCGCATATGCCCCCCACTGGCCGGTTGTAGGGAGGATAGAAGCCTTGCATCACATGTCCCCTCCGATACATGTGGAGGCAGCCTGTCACATCTTTTCACCTGCCAGTGCCGACTCTCATTTGGCGAGGAGTAACGTGTAGGAGGCTCACACTGCCCCAGCCATTTTCCTGACTTTGCTGTGCAGGCGCCCCAACCGACCTGTAGGAGTCGCTGTTCACAACGACCATACTACCACCCTTCGACTTCCCACCCGCTAACTCTGCCAATTGAGTTAGTATGACGGCCGGCCCAAGCCGGAGGCAACGCCGACAGCCGGATTCGAACCCGGTGTCTCTTGCGTTGGTGACGAGCGCAATGTCCGCTGCGCCACCCAGCCGCCAGACCTTGCACAGCACCTGGCTTCGCGACGTCACAAGATTACATGAGAATCCATCTTGTTAGGCTTGTTCGGGCCAATCAGTGTATTCTGAGGAACTACTGGTGACTATATGGCAAAGATACTCTGTTAAGTATTTTTTCCGAACAGTTTCAATTGACGACTTCCCAGATGGTTCTGTTTGGTTCTGTGTAACAGACCATCTGGCGGGCCAGGTTAGCACGTATGTAACTTTTCATGATAAAATATTGCTTAGTGAGCGAAATCACAGAATTGGGCTGAACAAGGGAAAACCCTACCAACAGTAAAAAGTACCCAGAAATTATACTTAACCCTTGTGGCTTCCTAAGGATTTTGACACTCACTGGGCTTAAGAGATGAAATGATACATCATGTTTAAAGCCATATAATTTTAACTGTTTACTATTTAAAAAAAAAAATTCCCCCATGATTAACATTAATAGCCCAATCTCAAAATATCTGTAACAAATTACAAATATTTCCGAATTTTAACCACTTATATTCGTGTTCGTTTGATACCAAGTCTGTTTTTATTGAAAAAATTCATATTCATATCCATATTCATCATATTTCTATAAATGTTAGACACCATATTACAGCGTGTGAAAAATGGACAAAATTCCTGTGAATAAGAATCTGCCATTATAAAAAAGAAAGGTTGACTATTTCGGTCAGAAATAGCGGTCAGAAATAGCCGTTAGTAAGCGTTAGTAAGCACCGGTTAGTACTAATCTATTACTAAAAGGTATGTATTGTTTTTTTTTGCATGCCTGGTGTAATTATTCTGTTTATTTATCGATATATGATGTGAAAATGAGAGATTAGAGATATATATATATATTTTTTAGACTTGCGGTTTTATGGCGGTTTTATTGCGGTTTTATTAACATGGAAGTGGATGGGATGAAAATGGACGCTAGGGACATGGGAGGTACCCTATATGACTAACTTTTTTTTAGAGCGTTTCAAATCATAATCTTTTGACATAATGAAAATATATGTAAAATAAAGATATGGCCCCAATTTCATGAAATAATAATAGACACCGCTGTGCTCACACACAAAGTCAAGAAAGTAGAAAAAAGTATGGGTACCGTCTCAAAATCTTACTCAAGTAAAAGTCATCTTTACAAAAACACACTTTAGTAAAAGTCAAAAAGATTCTACTTTTAAATGTACGTACTAAAAAGTAAAAGTAAAAACTTTTTTTCTGACTGTGTATTCTTCTGTCATCAAAGATCCCCGCTTTCTAGTCTCGCACAAGGACCAATCAGCATGGGTATGGGCGGGATAATTTTCCATTGATGGGGATTTGATTGGCTGTTTTTAAATAAAGAGCGGCCACAGGATTAATAACGTTAACGTTAGTTCAACCAGAGAAACAAATGTAATGTACTAATTAATATTGGTAGACCTGCGAGATTTGTACTTTAAACTTTGTAGGTCTGCATTTTAAATGTAAGGAGTAAAAAGTATGTTTTTTTTCTCTGAAATGTAACTGAGTAAAAGTACAAGTATACAAATGTGACGTATGTGGGTTGGTCATTATCATTGTTACTGTATTTGGAAGACCATGTGAACATCAGGTTAGTATAATTAGTATGGGTTGTGTTATTTTTGTTTGTGTGATGTGTCATCTTCTAATTCTGTTTTTCTTTCTCCCTTCCCCAGATACCACTCATCCCCCTGATTGAGCTGATTGCACCTGCTTGGTGCACCTGTGGGCAGTCAGTGGAATGAGTGGTTATAGTCTGGAAGATGACACACACACGGGGCGCCTCATTTGAATAACTGCCACGTTCCAGAGTGGAGTGAGGAGGTTGCCTTCTCGCCTAGCTGTAGCTTTGGAATGATATCGTGTGGTTTTCTCTTTGTGTCCCATGACTGGCACAGTTACATTTATATTATTTACTAAGTGTTTGTTTATATATATGTATGTCTTGTTTGTTCTCCCCTACCTTTTCCCCTGTGCATTATGGTGGAGGTTTCAATCCCTATCACCATAAATATATAATTTACTATTTGGAAAACATCTTGTGTTGTGGCTTTCTTACCTACCTGGGACATTGCTTTAAACGCATTTACTGAGAGAGGCTGTTTTTTGTTCATGTGCAGCCGGCTCCAGTTATTATTCTGTGTGGTCCTTAGACCTTTGTACATGACAACAAACCTAATAAAACTCGAGTAAAGTACAAATCCCCAAAAACAGTACTTAAGTATTGTAACGAAGTACAATTACTCAAGTACTTTACACCCCTGCCAACAGTGATGCATGAAACACAGTGCAACTCCACACAAGCTCTTCTGAATGGGTACAATCAGTGTTGCAAAATCACAAAAGGCCACAGTCTCATTTATAGAGCATAAAATATGAAACACAAATGTAAAACAGTGCCCAAAGTTACCTTGTTCTAAGAAATGTATTTTTTGTTGCTATTTTCTCTTATCCTCCATGTTTAAACAATGTGCAGTCACCTCTCACAGCCACATGATGCCAATCTTACATAGTGCAGCGTTAATGTCAAAAGCGAAATGCTAAAAAGTATACACCCAACTCATGCAACTGGATCAAGTCCTATCATCTTGGAGACAGAGCATCCCAGTTGTTTGAAGTAGTGGAATGTTTGGATAGCTGTAACTGAAATGCCAGCCCAAAACATAAACTAAAATATATGAAACATGCCTGCAGATATATTCCAAATATACAGTATTATATCAAGTTTGCAAACACCTTTAATTCCAAACATGAGCAGGGAATACATTTTTTTACAATAATAAACTCTACCTGTAGAAAGGTGGAATAGTACAAAATTGACTTACCTGGTCACTGCTGGCAAACTGCCATAGTTCCTATATTCCCAGGGCTCTACTATCACTTGACAACAAGGGTCGGCTGCTCCTCTGTAGGCCATTCTTTGCAACTAATGGCTCCATCCTCGATCACACCTGCTGAGGCTGTGAAAGAACAAACAGCTTCGGGCCACAGTTGGTCGTCTCTGGACCAGAGGTTTGCCTTAGCCAGTAATTGTTAGTAAATTGAAGTACAATTTATGAAAGTTTATTCTCCCCAGGCCATGTGAGGGGGGCAGGAGAAGGAGAGAAAGTAGGGAAGGGGAAAAGGAGGTGGTGCAGGCAGATGGTTTAATGGTGGTGCAGAGGTTGGAGGACGTGGTTATGGGTATAGGGAAGGTTGTATGCTTGGGAGAACAGGTAGGTTTTGAGTCGGGATTTAAAGGTGGAGAGTGAGGGAGAGTCTCGGACAGTCTGAGGGAGGGTGTTCCAAAGTCTGGGTGCAGCTCGTGAAAAAGCCCGGTCACCAAAACTTTTAAGTTTGGATGACGGGACAGTGAGGGAAACAGTGGAAGAGGACCGGAAGGAACGGGTGAGGCGGTGGGGGAGAAGGAGGTCAGTCAGGTAGAGGAGGAGGATTTTGAAGGTGAGGAGTACTGTTTTGAAGTTGATGCGTTCCTTGATCGGGAGCCAGTGGAGGGAGTGGACTAGTGGAGGACAGGAGTGATGTGTTGACGGGACCAGGTGTTAGTGAGGAGGCGGGCGGCTGAGTTCTGGACCATCTGCAGTTTATGGAGGGAGCGGGAGGTGATGCCAGTGACAGGGAGTTACAATAGTCCAGGCGGGAGGAGATGAAGGCGTGTATGAGAGATTCAGCAGCAGGGGGGAGAGGGAGTGGCGGATATTTGCAATGTTGCGGAGGTGAAAGTATGATGTTTTTACAATGGAGCAGACATGGGGGTCAAATGAGAGGGTGGGGTCGAGGATGACACCGAGGTTGCGGACTAGGGGGGAAGGGGTGATGGTGGAGTCATTGATGGTAAGTGTGATGGGTCCGGATCTGGTGAGGGTGGTTTTGGTGCAGATGATGAAAACTTCCGTCTTGTCACTGTTTAATTTGAGGAGGTTATGGGTCATCCAGGTTTGGAGTTCAGTGATGCAGGATTCAATGTGACTGAGGGGAGGGCTGTGGGGGGATTGTGTACTGATGTAAATTTGGGTGTCATCAGCGATGACGATGGTATGTTATCACACACTAGCATGCTGTCAAGAGTGTAAACACTGCTGTTCAGAGATACATCACTTTTGAAACACAATACAATATCATTAGTTTAGAGGTATGGGCCATTTGCATTAAACATTAATGATAATTTAATGTGTCACTCATCTGTATACCCAACATTCTCTGGGTGATCTGTCCTCATAATCTGAATCTGCCTGAAGCTATGTTCGTGCTCATACTGTTTGCTGAACTGAGGAACTCAATTCAATGTAGTCTGATTACATTACATTATTAATTATGTTTTATGTTACTCGTCTTGCTTGTATATATGTTAATATATATATACCAATAACTATAATATACAAACAGGCTATCACAATCAAAAATCAAACCAATGCGATGGCATCACTGCAGTATTTTGAGTAAGCACAATCTTTTCATGTTTGAAAGTTTTGTAATTTTCTGTAATATTAGACTAGTTTTTAAATGTTTGCACAATCATGTCTCATCGTTATTTTCTGGACTAGTGGTTAGATGTTGGAGATCTAGCAGAGCAAACACACAAGCTTCCAATAATGGTGACTGTACTGTTCCCATGTGCAAGAGTTCGTTTGGACAGTCTGCCTTCTCCGTTAAAGGGGAAAACTTATGGAACTATCTGCCTACTGGCTTAAAACTGGAGTCCAATGTCAACAGAGGACTCAAAATGGTTGAAATCAAAGCATTCTCGAAGTCAACTTCCTATCTTTTTAACGTTCTGTCTAAGTGCATGTCTATGGCTTGGGGGAAACATGCACTTAGAATCACCAGAAAGGCTTTCGAAATAGTGAAATGCCATGTTGACCTCAATATTTTCAAAACAAATTATATGAAAAGGTTATGAAATTAACAAGAATGTGATAAAATATGTAATAAAAACGGAGCTCAACACATACATTTGATAGTAGAAATCAGTTTGTTTCCCCAATACCAAGATGGCGGCGGTCTCGTGACGTCAGAGTGTCTTCGAGAATATGTAGAGGCGGACTGGTTTTGTTGTTCTGGTAACTATTTGTTCTGATTTGTGATTTTAATTCTGTATTATACTGTTCATTTTATTCTATCTTTTAGAAAAGCCTCAATGGACTGGTGTTGAAAACTAACACTTGTGCTTTAAACACGCAAACAACACATCTGGTCTGTCCACTGTGATTGGTCCAATGCAGCTGTGGTGTCCAACCGCCTATCCGACAACCTTGGCATCACTTTCTCAGCACTCTCCTGGTTTCAATCCTACCTCACCACCTGGACACAGTTTATCACCATCAGCGATTCCAGGGGGGGGGTGGGGGGGGCGCGGCGCGCCTCTCAGCGGAAAAAAACTCAGAGCGTGTTTTTATAGTCACATATTTGTCATGTGTAGGTGGGTTTTCCAGCAAACTCACCACTCTCGCTGCCGTTGAATTCGTAAGGGCTGCTACCACATAGTAGTACTTGGTGGCATCCGCGGTAATATTCCTGAGAGCGAATTGGGCTTCGGCTTGCGCGAACCAAGCGTTGGCACTCTGCGCAGCTTGAGTGAAACTGCGTTCAAAGTTCTGCGATCTGCGTTCTGTTGTTCAGTTGACATGTTCGATATAATCTCCGAAATACGTCCAAGGGTCACAAATGTAGGAATGCAGTAATGATAGCGTAGACGGAGTCGTGTTCCGATGCAAAAACGCTAGTTTATTACGCACTCTACTGTCGCACAAACAACACCCATTCAACTTTCACTGTCTCGAAAATTCTCAATTTAAAGTTTAAATTTGTTTTTTATTATTATTTATACAACGGCATGCAAATTTCTCGATTCTGATTGGCCATTTACACGTCTTTATTGGCAACAATCCACGGTCCTGGGCTCAGGACCCGCCCACAACCGAATCACATATCACTCCCCGGCTCACTCCGGGAGAAAACAAGATCGCGGACAACAAATGGTTATGTTGAAAGCACCATAACGACTAAATATGAAGCGATTCTGTCAAGGGGAATGTGTTAGTCCTTTAAACAATGTTGGATGATGTAATTGATGGGTCTTGAGTCAATCTAGAACAAAAGAAAAATCGCGGATTGATTGATTGATTAATTGATTGATTTAAATTTCTTCCTTCCTACTTTCTACTGACTGCAGCGTTCTCTCTCACACTGTCCGACGCTGGCGTACCCACAAACACACACACACACATACACACACACACACACACACACACTGTGACACACACACACACACACACACACACGCACACACACACACACACACACACACACACACACACACACACACACACTCCTGTCTGCAACAGCGGGGGAGTCAGACTGAGAGAGAAGCAGCGCTGTTTTAAGTGAGCATGGTCTATTGAATTGATTGATTGGTTGATTGCTAATTTTATTACTGTACCCCTGGTTTCCAACTGGTTAAGTTTAGGCTAAAAGAAATAAATAAAAAAATAGGGCGAAGAAAACGTTTTTTTCCTATAGGGCAAAGAAAACGTTTTAATTTGTTTTACCTACTTTATATAGAAGCATCTAAGAATGAAGTTCTATGGAAAGTAGGTCTGCATTCCCTTAACAATTGTGTGTATTGAGCCGTACTGTATTGTACCCATTCTGCATCTGGTAATAAAATTTTCAATCAATCATTCCAATAATACACAGTTGGATGTGTTAGTTGGTTGGATGCACTTCAAGCTGCTTCCACATGAGGCAACTTCTCTCAATCATTCCAATAATACACAGTTGGATGTGTTAGTTTGGTTGGATGCACTTCAAGCTGCTTCCACATGGAGGCAACTTGTCTTTTTTGTAGTTGTGGGAACTACTTTTTCTGGCGGATGGTTTTTTCAATAAATCTTCGATTAATGTGTGTTTATTGTATAGAAATAAGGTTGGATGAATCTGGCAGTTGTATAAAAGCTTTACACCACTTGTAGTCGTGATTTGTGACCAATAAACCATGCCTAGGGGGGTCTAACGACCCTCGGCTGCGCCTCGGGCCTAACGACCACCCCTAGGCATGGTTTATTGGTCACAAACCACTCCTGCGCGTGATGTAATGCTTAATTATATTTGTTCCGTTCATGGCAATGCACTGCTCCACAAAAGCACAACAGCATAATTTCATAATATATATATATATTTTTTTTATTATTTTGTACATTCCATGAGCAAAAAGGAGCAGGGAGAAGACAATTGTATTTAGCCTCCCCCTTACTCAAACAATAAATAAACAATAGAAATATATATGGTCTTTCAATTACACATATTTAACCATTTTTGATGAGCAAAGACCATACACTTTTTTTTCTTCTTCCAAATTCCTTATTTTCATCAAACCATGTTTTACGTTTGGTCATTTAATTTACAATGCTTTCTGCCAAAACCTTTAAATGATCTCCTGAACTTGTTATGGTTTGTAAACAACCCCAACAGCACGACACAGACAGGTAGTTCAGAGTTAGCCAAAAACTATGGGCGTATTTATTTACAAACAGAAACGAGCAAAAAACAACGTAAAAGCATTCAGGGGGAATGTCCTTCAGCAGAGTTGGGCTCTGCGGCTCTGCGGCTCTGCCCAGAGCAGAGTTGGCTCTGTGGCTCTGCGGCTCTGCAGCTTATTGAATATCCACTCGGGAAGGAACAGAAAAACGGAGAATGTCATTAAATAGAACGTAAGGATTACGAGGCAGTCCAGTAACAAAGCAGAGTCCAGTACCAAAACAAAGCGACACTTCTTCAGTGTTAAGGAACACACAAAAAACAGAATGAAGGTCTTGAGTCCGGGAAAAAATTAGGAAATCAGAGCATCAAAAAATAGACTTCCAAAAACTCACCAAGGCAAAGTGCTATACGAGGCACGGGTCCACGGAGGCAGAGAGGTAACAACGGCGACTTCCAAGGGCTTACTGGAGAAACAACACAAGAGGAACAAGCAATAGCTGGTGGTGAGCAAAACGACCCGACACTGAATGTTCAGAAACCCGTGTATAAAAGGGCTCCCCTCGAGCTGATTGGAAACTCCTTTCAGGTGCGTGATGGTAATTGGTACCTGGAAGCGCGCAGTACTGGGCCAGCCCTCACAGAACTAAAGACATTTGTGTCATCTGCAAACAAAACAAACTGCAATATCTTTGACACTTCACATAAGTCTTTGATATACAAAATAAATAGTTTAGGCCCCAAAATCGAGCCTTGTGGGACTCCACATTCAATCTTCATACACTCAGATGTATTTCCAGCAAACTGTACATATTGTTGTCATTATCTAAATAGCTACTTAACCAGTTTAGGACTACTCCTCTCTAAGTGTATACACTTTAGAAATAAAAATTTTATGATCTATCTATGGTATCAAATGCTTTTTTCAAATCAATAAATACCCCTATTGTGTATTTCTTACCTTCTATTGCTGTTGTGATTTCAACAATGATTTTCATTAATGCTAAATTGATTCGTTAATGCTGTAGATTATAGGCCTACTTTACAGGCCAAACAGTATTCATATGATTATAGGCCTACTTTACAGGCCAAACACTATTCATATGATTATAGGCCTACTTTACAGGCCAAACAGTATTCATAGATGATTATAGGCCTATTACAGTCAAAACAGTATTTATAGATTATTATAGGCCTACAGGCCAGAAAGTATTCATAGATGATTATAGGCCTACTTTACAGGCCAAACAGTACTCAGAGATGATTATAGGCCTACAGTACTTTACAGGTACAGTATTGGCCAGTGGAGTGTCCCTTGAAAACATTGTTACATTAAATACTGAGTTTAGGATAATTAAATTCTGAGTTTAGGATAGTTCAATATTGAGTTTAGGAGAAATACTGAGTTTAGGATAGTTAAACATTGAGTTTAGATAGTTAAATACTGAGTTTAGGATAGTTAAATATTGAGTTTAGAATAGTTAAATATTGAGTTTAGAATAGTTACATACTGAGTTTAGGATAGTTAAATACTGAGACTGATTAATGATAATTGACACTTGACAGGGTGGGTAATGTTATGGGAATATCACACATTCACGTGACAAGGTTCCCTCTGATTATGAATAGACCTGTGATGTGTTGTCAACATTTTAAATAAAAAAACCTGCAACACTTTGGTTTATTTTCTTTCTATGGTGAAAATGAACAGTATTTCTCCCTTTCCTTATGTCCTTAATATGAGCCACGGCCTTACTGACCTAACAGGAGGCCCAATAGCGAGGAAATGATATGGCTGCCCAGTGTGACAGGGGTGAGACATTATAATTGCCAAGCTATAAGCCAAAAAGCCAAGGCAACTGTAATTGTTTTTCAAGCCTCATCATTTTGAGTGCATTGTGGGATACCAGTAATAACACCTGGAAAGAGGGTGAGTCATTCTTAAGAGTTTAAAAAAGGTTGGAAATATGAATCCTTTCATAACAGGTAATCAGATTACATTTTCAAAGTAATCAACCCAACACTTACATTACAAACACGGTTACGTACATGCAAAGAGTGTTGTTATCTCTAAGGTGTCAATGTCATTGAATCATAGAATTATTATAGGAATGTGAAGCAAGGGCAGCCATTCAGAGGGATGGAACCAGGATAAATCACTATATTTATTAAACCTGGAGTAACTTCTTATAATAAAAATGTTAGGTGGTCACCAATGTTTCAGGTTTTGCGTTATGTAATAATATTACTTTTCAGATCAATTAAAGGTGCTATAGATAACATTCAGCCACTAGATGTCACACTACTAGAGAACCAGCATGCCATTTATGTGGGGAAATGGGAAGTAGGAAGGTGATACATGCAACATGTAAACAAGTGCATTCATTTTGGACCCGCCAAACAATTTTAAATGGTAAATTCAATAATTATTTTTGGGGAAAAGCAATTATTTTATTCCACACCTTTCTAAAAGCTGGATGTATTCTTACATTTTTTTTTTATCTCTCCTGCTACTGATTGCAGCTCAGGCGCTGAAAAAAGCGCTGATGTCATGCAGATTAGGCTCACGCTTAATTTTGTTGTCGGATTGGACAGTCCCTTTAATTTGATGTGCGCCTTTTTCCGGAAGTCCCAGGGACGGTTGTCATTATTGACATTTGGAGAGACCAATAGAGGGAGCGGGGGAAAATCAGAATTCTTCCCAGGAACAGAGAGTGGAGCGTGCATTTTCAAACGAGCGTATATAGTGATTTTAATCAATTAAACGTTGTTGTTGGATATATTATAGCATTCGTTCAGTTTTTGACAGTTTCTAGTGTTTGTGAAATGTTTTTGCAGTGATTTTGCTGTGATTTCTCAAACATTTCAATGAGCCACGAGGCTACGGAATAAATTGCCCGGAAACAGTGCTCGTGTCTGGCGCTCGTGCAGGCACTCGTGTCAGGGCTCTTCCCCGGGCATCCGTCAATTGACGGAGCGTAACGATGTTTTTATAAAAAGTGTATTTGCTGTTATTAGTGTATTGATTACTGGCTCATATTCTATATATATATATTTGTAATACAATTTTGTATTTGATCAACCAAGGCCGGATATGGAGATAGTTGAATATCCGGCAGGCCTCCCTCACCAAACACGCCCTCAACTGAAACCTTTAGGCCGACCAGCAGACGGCAGCAGAGCTAGGTTCTAGGTTCACACACACATTACATTATTATATAAATGATATGTAAGAACAAAAATTTCATGGAGGATTATTTTTATTTAAAGAAATGTGTTCATTCATTCATTCATTCATAACTTTTGAACAATAGATGATATTTCTAATCTGTCAGATGTTCTATATTGCCCACAACATTGTCTAAATTCCATACACTCAAAATTGTTCTAATCCCAAGTAAGTAAATTGGTTGAAAATTATTTTGTTTGTTGAATTTCAAGTTCAACAAAAAGATTTGCTGTGACATATGAAGAATAATGACAATAATAATCATGATTATTATACACATATTTTAGATCATTTGAAAGCCCTAGTTGTTATCTTGAAAATGGTACTATATGCGAGGTACTTTGAAATACCCACTAACAAATAATCTATCACAAACCGATGTAAGTTCAAGTTCAGGAACTTTCGGACTGGGGCGCTTGGGTCTAAGAGGGATAACTACTTAAATCACAGCAGAAACATGTCACAAACAGTACAAAACCTCTCAGAGACTAAACTAACATGATCATATATACAATATTGAAGGAAATATAGGTTTTTCAAGGTGTATATAATGTAAAATATTGGTGGATGACAGCATCTACTTATAGCCAGGTCAGAGAGGTAGAGGTGGTGGAGGAGGAGGTCAGAGAGAGTCAGTGTGGTAGCAGCAAGCAGGGTGTGTGTGCATGCCCAGGGTCGTTCAGCAGGTCCATAATCAAAACATTGCACTGAGATAATGTCAACATTGCCGCTGCCATAGGGATTTGGGTCAAAAGACAGTGTGTCACATATAGCAACGAGAAGAGAGGCCGGGCCTGTCGTTGCTATGCCGAGAATATTATAATGTGGAGTTCCTTCCGGGTGTAAGTTAGATTCAGCTACGACACACAGACGAGAAGAGCTTGATCAGAGACTTTGAACCGAAGGGAGGACTGAAGGGCCACGATGACAGGCTTTTGGGATAACAGCTAGGCCGCGATGACCACCGAGTGGGGTGAAAGGAGAGATCATTAGAATAATGAATTTAGTTTCTTCCAAATACTCTTCAAGGACAATACAGAACTGGTTTCGATCTGATTACGAGGTTTTGTTTATGGAATAAACAACATTTTCCAAGAAAGGTATGAAGTTGCCAGTGTCGAATTCTTATGATTACGGATTGCATTAAAGGGGAATGACAAAGATTGTACAGCCAGTATGAGAAGGTCGACGTCGGAGAGAGAAATAAACACAACGCAGGAACTACACGAACACAGATGAAGAGGTGATATAAGGCTGATTATGATCAAATCCAACAATATGATACTACTAACTAACTATAATCGATTGAAATCACTACTTACTGCTGCACTGCTCTGTCAGCCTGGATAATTCTAGTCTCCCTGTCGCTCTCTCCCTCTAGTCTCTAGTCAAATGACAACAGTGAATTTCCGACCAATCCCAGGCAGCCGTCCCTGGGACTTCCGTAAAAGGCCAATTAAAAGGGACAGTTCTTAGCTTTCGGGGAGACATTGAAATGGTGTCAAACAGACGAGAACTAAGCGCTAATTTGAATGACACTAGTAACTGCGCTCCGCCGGCGGCACGTCTTAAAAGGTTGCCCTGTGAAGATGCTGCTCGACTGGTCCCACTAAATTGGATAACGCAGCCAGGCTTCCAGGGTGATTAATCCACACAATAGACTGATTGAAAGCACATGAGTTATTCTCAGCTTTTTATTAACAGTATTATTAATAGCCTGATAGTTACAGAAAGCCGAGCACGGCCACGTCTTTATTTATTCTTTTATTGCCGCTTTCTCGTGATAACGGATTCCTTTATTTCATTATCTCGATATAACAGAGTCCGTTTTGTCGGGATAACGGATTCCTTTATTTCATTATCTCGATATAACAGAGTCCGTTTTCTCGCGATAACGGATTCCTTTATTTTATTATCTCGATATAACAAAGTCCGTTTTCTCGTGATAACGGATTCCTTTATTTCATTATCTCGATATAACAGAGTCAGTTTTCTTGTGATAAGGGATTCCTTTATTTCATTATCTCGATATAACAGAGTCCGTTTTCTCGTGATAATGGATTCCTTTATTTCATTATCTCGATATAACAGAGTCCGTTTTGAGATAACCTCTTATCTCCACGCACCTAGCGTGCACGCGAAACAAACAAATGCACCCACTTGCACGTGACCACGCCACTCCCATGCGTCTCCCTATATGACGCCGGAAATGGTCACACTCACCCTTCCTCATTTCGTTTCCAAAACGCGGAAGTAGCAGTGCACTTCGTGAACTGGTTGTTATGAAGCGTAAGGAGAAATTACACAATGTTGGGTATTCCCCAGAAGTTCACCAGCCCCCGGAACCTTCTCGGCACATCCTAACAGCGCAGCGGTCCTGTCCTGGGTTTTCCTCGTCTCGTGACAGCGGACTGAGGGACGTCGCATGACGGTTAGCAGTTGAGCTAAGTCGCGCACAGGTAGGGCCACTGTTTGATGTTTTTTCAAGTATCCTAGCGCACGCAGCTAATGCTAATGCAAAGATGTTTGGGGCTCCGTTCCCATGTACCCTGCAGGGGTTGTCACCACTTTTCCCTCCTCTTAACCGTTTCATTGCTGAAGGTCAATCGGTGTCTGATGTTGAGGGTTTTGCTGAGGCTTTTTTACCCTTTACACGGGTGGATGGGCTGACGACGGGGCTCAGGACAGGTGTGCCGTGCTTGGAGAAGCAGGTAGCATCGGTCCTTTGCCCCGCAAGCTATAACCGCAGGGAGGGCTAGGATGCTGTCAACACTTGTTCACAGGCATCTTTGGTTGGAGCAATCTCCCCTTGAGGAGGAGAGGAGACTTCCCCTCCTCAGGGCTCTCCTCTCCGCAGATTTTTGGTCTGTCCGCAGGGGCGCGGGCGGTATTTGACCTGGGCTCCACACCGCCCCACACCGGGCAGCCAGAGGTGAGAGCACGGCCTCGCCAGCGCCTGCGGCGAGGCCCCCGGCCAGCGGCCATGTTTCCCCCGCCTGAGATACCCTGGGCACAAAGAAAACAGGTGATCACAAGGCCGACAGCCTCGGCGGCCGAGGGATCGCTACATTAGATGAGCACGCCCTAAAAAAACGTTGCCATCTAGCAGTGTCTAGCACGCTTTCCGGTTACTCCCCCCTGCTACGCTACGCTACGGGACACAGGGCTCTGATTTGTCCCCTTTGGCTGCGAGCCGCGGCCTTCCAGTGAAGCGCAAGCGGCCCCACGTTTCGCTTCTCATGGTGACAGGGGCTGACACCCAGTTGCTAGCTAGGCCTGGGTCTGTCTATGAGAATGCTGTGCTGTCAAGCGGCTCCCACACCACACATCCTGCGTCTGTGTTTGGTGAGCCTGGTGTTGTATCTGTCGACGGAGCAGGGCTCCCTGTATCTAAAAAAATTTGTCAGATGGGGAACTCTAGGCCCAGGAGGTCGCAGCGTGGGTTCCCCCAGCCCCGCCCTCGCCAGGCCGGGTATTACGCTAGTGCCTCCCCCGACCGGAAGACCGGCGGTGGTCAGTCAGGCACGCTTAATTTGGGTGGTAGTAATATCACTACAGGGCTACGGTGTGTAGGGACTCACCCTATCGGGCAGCGTGGGGACCACACACCTTGCATGTCCAGCTGCAGAGCAGGCTGTCCTCAGCAGTCTATGCCGGGAAGATGCTCAGTGGGGGAGCCTATGTCACCAGGGGTGATGGCCGCTCTCCCCGTACCAGGCCGGCCCTCCCGGGTCCCCCCTTGGGTGCGATTGCCTCGTTGGTAGAGTCAGGGTGCGATATCCCGGCTCCGCGAGACACCCTGCTCGCGCGGTTAGCGAGTACAGGGTTGGCAACGCACAGCGGGTGGGACCGGGCCACCTATCTACGGTTCCTGGCGGACCAGTGCCAGTCAGCTGCGGGTGCGCTTTGGGATTATCATCACGTATGGTTACAGGAGTGCCATATGTCGAGGTGGATGGAGAGAACGCTGAGGCGGGGGCTTGTGTTGCAGTTTGCACAACCCCACCCTCCGTTTTTGGGTTTGGTACAGACCCTTTTGTCAGGGTCTGCAGCGGTGACAGCTCTGGCCGACGAGATCCAATCTCTGTTGGCGAAGCAGGCCATCGTCGTGGTCCCAAGGGAGGACGCGATGTGTGGCATTTACTCCCGGTATTTTCTGGTGCCCAAGAAATCGGGAGGTGTAAGACCCAGGGTTTCCCATTAATTACCTAGACTGTGGCGGCCCATGCATTTGTTAAATTCCACCACCAGCACATCTGATTCAACTAATAAAGGGCTAGTTAAGTTGAATCAGGTGTGCTATAAAATGTATAAAATGTACAAAAAAAATTGTTACGGGGGGGCATGCCCCCGGACCCCCCTAGAGGGTTGGAGGTTCACCCCCCATAGTCTCTGAAAATCCTGTGGGAAACACTGAGTGAGACCTATACTGGACCTGTCCGTGTTCAATCAGCTGATTGTGGCGAGACGGTTCAGAATGTTGACCGTCAACCACCTGCTAAGCGCTGTCAGAGTGGGGGACTGGTTCACCTCCATAGACCTGAAGGATGCGTACTTTCACATCCCGATCTTCCCTCCTCACAGGAAATTCCTTCGCTTCCACTTTCAGGGGGGCATAGCTCGGCTACTCTCTGGCCCCTCGCACATTCACCAAGTGCGTGGAGACCGCGCTGGGACCTCTGCGTCGTCAGGGGATACGAATTCTATTCTACCTCGACGACTTTCTGCTCCTCAGCCGGTCAGAGGAGATCGCCAGGTCTCATACCAGGCTGGTGGTGGAATTCCTCACCAGTCTGGGTTTTGCTGTGAACAGGGAGAAGAGTACTCCTCTTCCCAGTCAACAGGTGGAGTACTTGGGCTTGGTTCTAAGCTCAAGGCCCATGAGGGCAACCCTCATATTCTCGGCGCGCTCAGGAGGTTCCGTCCTGGCAGGACGGTTACGGCGCTGTCCGTGATGTGCCTGCTCGGTATGATGGCATCTGCTCAACCTGTGGTCCCTCTTGGCCTCCTCTTCATGAGGAGGATACAGAGGTGGTTTTTCAGTATGAAAATAGACCCGGTGAGAGGCAAGTGGAAGCGACTGAAGGTTCCTGTGTCAGTACTGGGGGATCTCGACCACTGGGGGAGGCCTGGTGCCCTCACCAGCGGGATCCCCATGGGCAGCAGGCTATCACACGTCACGGTCTTCACCGACGCCTCCCTCACGGGATGGGGGGGGACGTGTCGGGCCGACGCAGTAGGGGGCAGCTGGCAAGACCATGCTGCCCGGTCTGCGCTACATATCAATGTGTTGGAATTGAAGGCAGTCCTTCTGGTCCTCAGGCAGCTCGGCCACCTGGTGGTGGGCGAGCATGTGTTGATCAGGACGGACAACATGGCGTCAGCGTCGTATATAAACAGACAGGGAGGAGTACGCTCCCTCCATCTGCACCAGGCGGCGGTCGAGCTCTGGCTATGGGTGTCTCTCAGCCTGAGGGCTCTCCACATCCCCGGCAGGGAGAATGTGGGTGCAGATGTGATGTCGCGGGCGGGCCTCATCCCGACGAGTGGGGACTACGTCCAGACATAGTCAGGCAGGTCTGGGACCGATTCGGGGAGGCCACGGTGGACCTGTTTGCGAGCAGACAGTCCCACCAGTGCCCCTTGTTGGTTCTTGGTCAGTCGGAAGGACAACCCCCCTCAAGACGTGGCCGTTCTCTGCTTCCTTAGATAGTTAAACCAAGATTAGCTATATATCATGATTTATTTGGAAAACCCATGCATGTAAAATCTATGTAAAATCAGACATTCATCACCCCTGTAGCCCAAATGGATTATTCCTTTGTTTCATAACCACCTTTTTCGTCCCTGCAACGATTTGACTGTGAGACGCCTCCCCATCCAGCACCACAGAGCCTGGACTCTTTTAAAGCAGGCCTGAAAACATTCTTATTTCAAAAGGCCTTTGATTGCTATAGCTATTTCTTGTGATTAAATTTTTTCTTGTGCTGTTGTTTTTTCATTTTCGGTTTATACTATGTTATATTTTTATTTTGTATTTTATTTGATTATTAATAATAATCTTTTAACTATGTTTTAACCCTGTAGCACTTTGGGATCCTAGTGAACGAAAAGTGCACAAAAAATACAATTTATTATTATTATAATTTTTACTCGTAGTTGAAGCAGGCTCCTTGGATCAATTAGTCTGATAGTTGACCATTCAGGGTCACCTCTAATAATATATATATAACATTGCTTAAAACAAAAGAACAATCATTCTGAAGGCAAGAGACTGACACCAGAACAATAGACAAATACAATGTATGAAATGGGAACTTGGATAAAAGCGGTATATAAATGCACCACTTACCATTTCTATTCTCAGACATAATCACCAGACTGTGAACGTTGCAGTGTTAAAAAGGACGTGCAGCAGAAGGGACATTAATATTTGGTACTGGGTGGAAAGATTTAGGCAGGAAAGGCTTTTCCAATGCCCTATGTGTAACGGGTGTTCTTTATGTGTTGCTCTTAGCTGGCACCCGTTGTCCTATCTGCGTTGTGTTCTGGGTGGCCCCTTGGACGAGACAGTTTGAATCACAGTGAGAAGGATATACATATGCACAGGACTGCACAGGACTGCAGTCCCTCATGATACAAAACTATGACTTCAATCTCTTGGTCATTTTACAAATATCCTTCCTAAAAATAGCCATGTCATCAAACTTGCAGAAATGCAATTATTGCAAAAAAATTAAATGCATAGCTAAACAGTAGAATCAGATTCACATCAGATTCACCCATTCGAATCAGAACATTTATATCAGAAATGACTGATAATAGTTGTATCCCTTTGGAGAAGTTGACATATAGCGGAATAAGATAAGATATATCAACCTTTACTCTCACTCTATATGGAAAACCTCTCTGTAGATCAGGTTGACTGCACAACCACCCTATAATAACTTGTAAATTATTCAATGCCTAAGTAATATGTGGGAAGTTTTATTGCTGTTTGAAGGGAACTTACTGTAAGTTTGGGCCTTTAGTTTGGGTACGTGCTCTGGGTTTGCCTACCTCACGTACCTTTTTTCTTTGGTTGTGGGGCGGCGTGGCTCAGAGCGGGTCGTCCAATGATCGAAGGGTTGGTGGTTCGAATCCCGCTCAAGCCCATGTCCATCCCACTGCCGTTGTGTCCTTGGGCAAGACACTTAACCTACTTGCCTCGTATGAATGTGTATGCATGTGAATGAATGTTGGTGGTGGTCGGAGTAAGTAAGTAAAGTTTATTTATATAGCACTTTTCACAGAGACAGCTCACAAAGTGCTTTACATACAGCAGAAATAAAATTAAATTAAAATTAAAAGCAAGAAACCATTCAAGAGATAAGATAGAACAAAACACAATGCATCACAGAGAAACAAAACAAAACAAAAGACATATTCTATACCTGAAGGAGAAGCTCAAACATTACCCAAAGGCCTGTTTAAACAGTAATGTGTTTAGCTGATTTTTAAAAATTTCAACAGACGATACAGCTCTTAGGCCACGAGGAAGGGCATTCCAGAGTCTAGGCGCTACAGACTGAGGGGCCGTAGGCGATGATTATTCGCCACGCTTCCGTGAGTGTGCCTCAGGGCAGCTCTGGCTGCAATTGTAGCTTACCACCACCGGTATGACTGTGTATGAATGAATAATGGACTCTGTAAGCGCTCTGGGGTCACTGGGGTGTCATGAAGAGCGCTATATAAATCCAATCCATTATTATTATTATTATCATTAAAAAGTTACATTGTTGCTCCCTGAGACAGTTCACTCCAGTGAAAACTAACTGTGGTCTCTCCTGTTGATGAAAAGTATTTTCCAATGCACCTATAAATACAGGTGTATGTGATGCACAATAAGCTATGTGTAATTGCCTAGAGAGACCACCAAAAGAAGAATGCAGATTGTGCTGCTCCCTGAAATTAACCATTATCTTACCAAAAACACAATCACTAAAGGAGGATGAATGAATATGATATAATTTCCATTTAATGGAGTCACAATAGAAATTGAAACGATATTATGAGTATAAAATTTTTTAAATATTTCACATATATATTTTTGGACCCTCCTCTGAAGACCTAGAAGCCCTGGACAGCTGGTTGGTTGGTTCCCCACTGTAGCCTATCTGGGTGTCTGACTGCACGCTTCCTGTGCAACGTGTCTAGTGGCACGTGTGTAGCACCTCAACAGATTGTAGCAATGAGGTGATTGATGGGAACCTCTGCAAATTCCCATTTACGTCTGCTGATTGTAAAAACTAATCAGTGGGAAGGTGAGAGGAGATGAAGGGAGAAAAACTAGAGGAAAATCTGCTGTGATTCCCCCGTTAACAGGCGTCTGACCACCTTTTGGACGTCTGGTGGTGGTGTGTCCAATGTGTCACAATATTGAGACCTGTACCCTCATCTGACACACTGCAGTCTTGAAAGGCTTAAAAGTCTGTTTGATTTCTTTTATTGAAGAACATTAGGAAATGAGGGGGACCTGGTACACATTACCTCTTCCTTTGGTCTTTCGCTCTACTGCCCCCCCCCCCCCTACCCCATCTCTCTCTCTCTCTCTCTCTCTCTCTCTCTCTCTCTCTCTCTCTCTCTCTCTCTCTCTCTCTCTCTCTCTCTCTCTCTCTCTCTCTCTCTCTCTCTCTCTCTCTCTCTCTCTCTCTCTCTCTCTCTCTCTCTCTCTCTCTCTCTCTCTCTCTCTCTGTCTCTCTGTGTTCCTTCCTTTGATGTTCTGCAGGTCTGCATGGCCAACAGCTGGATGCAGGGGATCAAAAATGTCTTTCAAGCCTGCCCTGTGTCAGATAGAAGCGGCCCTTATTATCAGCGTTAGTCATTTTGCTTGGCGAAGGGGGGGGGGGGGGGGGGTTGTAAGTAGCTCAAAGGGAGCACCCTTTGCGGTGGTAAAGGGGGCGGTGCAGAGGATGGGGTCAGAACCCTTGCCAGCCATCATGAATCCTTGCCTAAATGATAATGGACTGCATTTATGTAATGCTTTTATCCAAATAACTTATGCCTCACATACACCCACACCATTCACTCACACATTCACACACCGCAGAAGCTAGGTGCCAACCTGCTCAGCAGGAGCAGTTGTGGGTTAAGTGTCTTGCTCAAGACACGCTCTGCCCAGGAGACGAGAGCTCTACCTCCTGAGCCACTGTCACCCCTATGCCTATGCAGCATTACCAATAATTATGAGCTGGGTGTCTGTGGTGACATTCTCGGGAAAGTAAGAGCACTTGCCCATGTCTGTTTGACTGATTGTTGGTTGGACTCCCGTTTGTTTTGGACTTTTGTTTATACAATACATCATTGGGTCTCATTCCCGAACGGATTTACGACCAAACATTTCCTCTTAGGCATATTTCTGCCCATTTAAGACATATTAGGGCTGGTAGCGCGATTCCCCAAATTTTCCTGAGATCAGATTTGAGCGTGGCTGAGAGCAGGAGTGTGAGGAGCACACTTATGATTGATTGACTAATTGAAACTTTTATTAACTTGACAGACTGTGTTCTCATAGTGATTCCTTCATGTTAATGCTACAGGCCTCCTTGGAATTAATTACTTAATCATAATTCAAATAAATATGACAATATTTGTACGATAAGAAATTACGCATTTGATGTCGGAAAAATAAATAATATGGATTAATCTGATCACAGGGCAGCTAGATTAACCATATCTGAACCAGCTATTTTGTACAAATGTATAATTACTTTAATTACTCAAGATATTCAAACACAATTATGCAATTATTGTGAAATTATTGAAAATAATAATAATTTAATGCCTTCTGTGGAATTTGTATTTCTTATTTGTTACACATCTGTTTTAATAATAATAATAATAATAATAATAATAATAATAATAATAATAATAATAATAATAATAATAATAATAATAATAATAATAATAATAATAATAATAATAATAATAATAATAACTTTATTTGTATAGCACTTTTCATACAGAGGTTGCAGTTCAAAGTGCTTCACAACAGTAAAAAAATACAGGCATGAGCGAGCATAGCAAGGTATGGTAAATCACAGTGTTTCACATTAGGATCTAACATCCTAATAGGCTCTCTATTCAGTAATACAAATAATAAAATAGTTTAAAATGATTAAGTTTAAAAATAGTCTAAAAATTATAAAATAGAACGGACATACAACAACAGTAAAAAATGCAGGCATAAGCAAGCATAAAAATAAAAAATGTAAATAGCAAGGTTACAGTAAAAAGTGTGATAAGATTGTTCAAGCAGATGAAAATGGCCCAGTTAGGAGAATCAACCTTGGCACGATGTACCTAACTGGAATGGTAAACAACTTTGCTAGATTTAGGTCAAAAGTCATCTTCTCCTCACAACAGAGCATCACTCTAACATACATATGAATTTCATTGGAAGTGTATGAAAGTAGGTAGGGTAAGAATATAGCTCTGTTTACAGTTTGATTCAGTAATACAAATAATAAAAAATTGTTTAAAATGATTCAGTTTAAAAATAGTCATCAGTAAGAAGTGAAAAGTGTGATAACCGACACATGAATTTGATAGGCAGTGTATAAAAGTAGGCAGGGTAAGAATAGTGCAGGTAAGTACAATTTGTGTCAGGATATCCCTGATGTTTCTATAATAATATTTCCCCTTGCCACTAGGTGGTAGCAGATATCTATCTTCAGATATTTGCCTGCATTACCCCACAGTGAAATGCCTGAGCAAAGAGATTTTTTAAGCTGTCTTTTAAAGATGTCTAGCGAGTTGGCTTCTCTGATGTTTTGGGGTAGTTTGTTCCACAGTTTTGGGGCATAGTTGATAAAGGCTGCATTACCGATCCTCTTTTGACTGTTTCTGGGAGCCTCTAGTAGTCCAGCAGCTGATGATCGCAGTGTTCTTGCTGGTGTGTAATTTATTAGAGTGTTGGCAATGTAGCTAGGTCCCTGTCCATTTAAAGCTTTGTATGTAAGGAGAAGGACCTTAAAGTCAATTCTAAATGTTACAGGAAGCCAGTGTAAAGCAGCTAAGACTGGACTAATGTGCTCTCTCCTTTTGGTTCTAGTTAGCAGTCGGGCTGCAGAGTTTTGGATTAGTTGAAGCCTCTCTGTGGTTTTCTTAGGGAGACCTGTGAAAAGTGCATTACAGTAGTCTAACCGGCTAGATATGAATGCATGAATTAGCTTCTCAGCATCGTTCTGATTAATAAATGGTCGTACTTTTGCTATATTTCTGAGATGGAAGAACGATGTTTTCGTCACTTTGCTAATATGAGAATTGAAGTTCAGTTCTGAATCTATGATAACCCCGAGACTAGTGACCTCAGATTTGATCCAAGGGGTTAGTCCTCCCAGGTTCTTTATTAATGTTTCTTTTTTAGTTTTGGGGCCGATAATTAGAATTTCAGTTTTGTTCTCGTTTAGTTTCAGGAAGTTCTTACTCATCCATTTATTTATTGCCAGTAAGCAGTCTGTAATGGAGCTAATCGCTGTATCATTTGGTTCAGCAGATTTGTACAGTTGTGTATCATCCGCATAGCTATGGAAATCTACATTATGTTCTCTGTAGGTATAACCCAGCGGTAACATGTAAAGGGAGAAGAGTAAAGGACCTAAGCAACTCCCTTGTGCAACTCCATAGTTGTTGTGACATGTGATCTCCTAGTTTAACATAGAATTTCCTCCCTCTGATGTATGTTTTAAACCAGCCTAGCACATGTTCTGAGAAACCGACATGGTTTTCAAGACGATCGATTAGAATATCGTGATCGATTGTATCAAATGCTGCACTGAGATCTAGCAAGATAAGGATGGAGATCTTATTGTCATCAGAGTTTAGCCTGAGGTCACTGATTATTTTGGTGAGGGCAGTTTCAGTGCTATGATATTTTCTGAATCCTGACTGCAATTCTTCTAAGATGTTGTTTTCTTCAAGAAAGGAATTTATTTGAACTGAAACTATCTTTTCAAGTACTTTACTAATGAATGGTAGGTTGGATATTGGACGATAATTTGCCATTTCATTACTATCCAAGTTAGGTTTTTTTAGTAATGGCTTTACAACTGCTGTTTTAAAGGCATCTGGGAAAATACCAGTTCTAAGGGAAGTGTTTATGATATCTAGCACAGGACTTGAAACACTATTAAACACCCATTTGAAGAAAGCTGTAGGTATAGGGTCAATGTCTGAGGTGGAGGAGTTACATTCTGAGACAGTTTTGCAGAGTACATCTAATGTGATGCATGTGAATCTTCTCATGGTTACATTGCGCGGTTTGCTGCAATCAGCTTTATTTCCATCATGAGTAATGCTGGCCCTGATCAAGGTTATTTTGTTGTTAAAGAATAGTGCAAGTTCTTCACACTTAACCGTTGATGACTGAGGAGGTGTAGGGGCAGTGTTGAGTAGTACATTAATAGTGGAAAAAAGGATTCTGGAGTTTCCAGCATTTTCTGTAATGATTTTAGAGAAGTAGTCTTTCCTTGCTAAGCGGATGGTTTTATTATAAGCAGTTAAAGCATCTTTGTATATATCACAGCATATGGTGGTTTTTGTTTTTCTCCATTTTCGCTCTGCTGCACGACATTTCCTTTTTTCTTTGTTGACCGTATTATAGTTCAACCAGGGCGAGGCTCTGGTTTTCTTCTTTTTCGTTTTTAGTGGGGCGACAGAATTTAATATAGATGACAGTGCATCATTGAGATTTTCAGCTGTCATGATTGTGTGGTTCATGTAGTCTGATAAGATCAATGAACTTTGATTCAGCCTTGTCGTTTAGGAGCCTCTTTTGAACTTTTGAATGATTTATTTTTTTGTTTTAGTAAGGGTTATTTGAGTATCAAAAAATATACAGTGATGGTCGGAGAGAGGTAATTCAGTTATTGAGATATTTGTTATGCTTAGCCCAGTTGTTGTTATAACTAAGTCTAATGTATTCCCAAGCCTGTGAGTCGCATTTGTTATATGCTGTGTTAGGTCAAAGTTATCCAGTAGATTTTTTAGTTCTATAGTTTTGGAGTCTGTTTTCTTATTAAAATGGATGTTCAAGTCTTCATTTAGGATCACCTTATCATATCCGGTAACACATAGTGAGATCAGTTCAGAGAGCTGCTGTATAAATATTGGTGAGTGTCTAGGCGGGCGGTATATTGTGACGATAATCGTTGATTCTGTTTTGAGCTCAATGGCAAGATATTCCATTGACATGAACTCACCTAGTTCTGTGATTCTAAACAAGAGTTTTGAGGAGAAGATTGCTGCAACTCCTCCCCCCCTTCTATTTTTTCTGGGTATTTGAAGAAAATTATAGTCTGGTGGACAAGCTTCTATCATTATTGATGTAGCTGTGTCATTATTTAGCCATGTCTCTACTAGGCAGATGCAATCTAAGTTATTTTCTTTAATCAGATCATTTACTAAAAATGTTTTATTATTCAGTGATCTGACATTTAGGAGGGCTAATTTTATTTGTTGGACTTCTTTAGAGGAGGTCTGCTTTGGCTTGACCATGATGGCCCTGAGGTTAATAGCAGGTAAACGCATTGATGGCGTATATTTTTCACCATGCCATTGGCTGGTTATGATTACCGGTATGTTTTGAGAGATGGCATGGCAGTTGTACTAAACTGTACTGTAATCTAGTGCTTTCGGGGACATTTGATCAGACGAGATGGCCTTGTGTGATATGGGGGGGGGGACGCCTTGTGCTGCTGCTGCACCTTGTGGCGAGATTGTGTCCTTTGTGATTATCTCTCGTGCTGGTATGAGTTTGATATCCTTGGAGGCCATTAAGGCATGATGCATGTTTGCTGCTAGAAGCCTTGAACCTAAGCGATTTGGGAAGAAGCCATTTCTTTGAAAGCGTTCTGGGTTATTCCAGAAAACATTGAAATTGTCAATGAATTTCAGTCCGTGTATAAGACATGCAGACCCTAACCATGAATACAAATTTAGGAGTCGACTAAAGGCTTCTTGTCCTCTGCGAAAGCATGCAATTGGTCCACTGATGGACACATCAGTGTCTATGTACACAGACTGATGTTTGTCTAGTGTGTTCATTAAACGTGTGAAATCCTCTTTCAAAGTCTCTGTGCCCGTCTTCTTTCGCAGGATGTCAAAAGATCCAGAGTGAATGACAATTTTTGTTATGCCCGGTCTGATGAGTGTTGGAAGTATTTCGGCCAGCTCTTTCACAGATGTGTTGTCTAGACATATATTTTCTGTGTTTGCCATCTCCACATACCTTGTTGTGGAATCTCCAATCAGTATGCAGTCTGTTTTCTGTGTGAGGTTAGCATTTTTCTTTCCAACAGTTTTGGGGCCATTTGTTTTTGGATTAGGCCTAGTCTGCCGGTTTTTACCACAGTCCTGTGGCCTTGGTGAAGCCTCGCTAGCTGTACCACTAGCCTTCTCAATAGCCGGCATGTTAACACTGGTCTCGTACCTTCGGCGTCGGCTACCGCAACGTTCTCCTCGGCGCATGGTAGTCTCTTCGCTGTTAGCCGTTTGCTCAGTCTGGGTCGTGTTTGCTAGCCGCGTCGCTCGTGGCTCTGTTTTCCTCGTCGTCTCGTCGTTAGCGTGTGCTCCGATGTGCCGGCTGTTAGCTTCGCTAGCATTAGCGTGAGCTCCGGCATGCCCGCTGTTTGCTTCGCTAGTGTTAGCGTGAGCTCCGGTATTCCTGCTATTAGCTTCGTTAGCGTGAGCTCCGTTCCGCTCACTGTTTGCTTCGCTAGCGTCGTTAGCCACGCTACTAAGTCTCTTTGCTTTGGGTGTTGATATGCGTGTTTCCGAGAGTAGGTTGAAACGATTTCCTGGCGGTACCGGGGGCGAGGTAATAGTCGTGTTCCTGGTTCGTTTATTTCTCCTTTTATCCTTGACGGTAGTCCACTGCTTTGGTCTAGCTCCTTGCTTGTGCCAGGGACCGTCTTTTGGGTGGTGCTGTTCTGTAGCTAGCCTAGGCCAGGTCTCAATCATGGTATTGTTGGCTATATTTGTAGTAGCTTCAAAAATAGAGTCAATGAGTCGCTCATCCTGTTGGATTTGGTGCAGGTTAGAAACTCGTGCCTCAAGCTCTACAATCCTCTTACTCATCCTCAGGCAGCTAGTGCATTCTGTGGGAGAGCCGAGTCCCGGCATCTTCCCTTATTTATTGTCTTTTCAGGTTAGGCTAAACTGAAGCTAAGCTAGGTACTTAGCTGGTGATGGTGGGTCTTGTTTTCTTTCAGCCGGGGTCTTTATGAAGTATTCTCGCCTTTCATAGATATCCTCGCCTTCAGCAGTGCCCGACATAGTCCTTTGTGTGTAGCTGATAAGACGGAGACTTATTCATCTCGCTGGTCCTCCCACGGAGAGATCTCGCTACTCATCCTTTCGGCGAAGTACTGCGGTCATAAATCTAAATAAATAAATTCACAGTTCTGGAGAAGTACCATAGGAACTGGGAGTTAACGTACAGAGTATTTAGAGTTGAAAGGGCTATAATAAATCATTAAGGTAGCGATAGGTAGAAAAACACGGAGCGACAGTGAAAAGCAGCTTGCATAGCAGAAGCAGGAAGTAGGAATTAATTAATGTTAATTATATACATTTGAAAGAATGCAGGTCAACATGCAATATATCCCATTGATTGGTATACAATGGGACAGACCTTTGTTTGATATAGCTATAAACCTGCATTCCTTCGAATATATCATTAATCAATTAAACTTATATTGAAATACACTATATAGCCTATACACCAACACTGAAATGACAGTGGATAAATAAATAAATAAGAACTAAAGCTAATCGCATGGAAATAGACTGCATTAATATTCCATAACAAGTCTTGTGTGCACCAGTATGGCCTACGTGTCTAATGAACAGTATAGGCTTAATATATTCTAGTTACTTGTTTCATTAGGATTTAGTAGATACTATATATATGCTCTGCCTCTGCCCTACGTACAGTATAAGTGCAGACTGTACCTATGCTGTACGTAGGGCAGAGCATATAGTATCTACTAAATCCTAATGCAACAAGTCATTAATGGAATAATAAGCCTATACTGCGTTCATTCATTACGCCGTAGACATTAATGGAATAATAAGCCTATACTGTGTTCATTCATTAAGCCGTAGGCATTAATGGAATAATAAGCCTATACTGCGTTCATTCATTACGCCGTAGGCTACAGTATACTGCGTGTGTGTGTGTGCGCGCGCGCTGCGGCAGGTGTACCACGTCCACGAGCTGTATTGTATATGATGACAATACATTAATCTAATCTCATTTCGATGGGTCGCGCAAGACTCGCAAGGCACTTCCGCATCCATTTCCACACAGCTGCGTCATTACTTTGCCTTATAAGGAGCTCTGGAGGCGTTGTTTTGTATGCAAATGACCTGAACGGGGACGCGCATTCGAGTTTAAGACATAATGCCATTCCCCAAGCAGATATCAGAGCATATCACAGGTGCGACCATTTGAGCCACTTAAGACATATTACCAGCACGTTGGGGACTCAGAGTGAACTTGTCATTGATTCTGTCTCAGTCGGTTCCAAGATAAGTCTTCCAAGAGAACTCTTTGGAACATTTTGGGGAATGAGACCCATTATTACTTACTGTATATAACACATAACTATATTACTTATGGCTATAATATGACGCACATTATGTAACTTTTTTCCTGTGGTCGATTAGTACTTTATTTATTTTCTGATGAGACCATGAAATGGAGATCTTCGAGATTGGCACTTTAATTCATATTTTATCTGCAATGCCTAGTTTGACAGTTTGATCTGCATTTTTTTTGCCAGGCGCACCCATTCCGACAGGAGCCAAAACAGCCTGTTTCAGGCTGAGTGAGCCCGAGGTGCTGGATATGCAGCCTGTACAGCTGTAACTAGGTGTATTTTGACCATAAAAACATGCAGATGTTTGTAAATAATTTAAATATCAAAGTGGGAAATGGGCATAATAACACACGGTCGTACAGATAAAAATGTAAACAACACACTCCCAGTATTCACTATCGATGATCATAACATCAGAGGCTTTGGTTCATCTTCCAATTAATTATTGGCAATCATCCCATTTATCGTGTTTATTGACTGAGCGTCTCATTTTTAATTAGAATGAACCAATAGCAGCAGAATGTGTTTTCATTACAACATCACAGTGCAATCTATTTGCAAAGCAAAGTTTTTTCATTAATTAGATGCAAAATCCATAGAACATTCTGAATATGAAAGTGGTAATATCATTTGCAGAAGCTGGGTCAGTGAGTTTACATTTGATTATCATTACATTTCAAAAACTCTACTTGAAATGAAATAAACATGATTAGCAAAGCATTGTGTTGTTGTAGTTGTTTTAGTTTTACTCCTCATTTGATTTGTGATCGAAGAGAGATACAACAGTGACAGGCCTCGAAAGAAAAGTGAGAAAGAATTGGCGGTTTTGGGGGTGGGGGAGTGGCTGGAGAGAGCTGCCATCATTATAGAGAGGCGATGGTAAAGTAATACACCCTCATCCATCACTCTGTACTCCTCTGAGAGGGTCTGACCTGGCAGGGACCTCTTGGATCAGATGAGGAAGAGGAGAGAAGGTAAGTCAGGCAGACCTGAGCCAGGATGAGAAAAGGAGGAGCAACACCAGACCAAAATACCTGTTCCTTTGGTCTCATTAAAACCTGTGGTTTTTTTGTGTTTTCATCGCTTTCCAAATCTCCTCCTCTGGGACCCAGGGGGAGTCACCCCTCCTTCGTCAACGCCATGCATCAGAGCCACACTGTCAAATCGCTGGGCCCTTTCATTAAAACTTGCCTGCTTGTTATGAACCAATGGGACAGAATTTATGCAGCCGTCCAGCTATTGTGCAGGGGGAAAAAGGAGCATTTCGATCCGTCATATTTCATATGAGTAATACTGGGGCTTTGAATTATTGCAGAGCTGAACACGAGAGTCTTGTATCAAACTGCTGCACTCTGCAGCCTTGGTGTAATCGTGCAAACATGATAACATTATGATTAGCATGTTTACCAAGTGCACATGTGAAAAAACACCCGTGTGCATGTTCACCTCACCAGGGCCGGACCTAGCACATTTGGTGCCCTAGGGCCTAGGCAAGTGCATATTTTTTAAATGTCAAAATATTGGTTGCAGATATAGAAAGGGGTGCAACAATGTCTTCCCAGCAAAAAAAAAGAAACAATATTAATTATATATATATATATATATTTTTTTTTGTGTGTGTGTGCTGGATGCAGTTTTTGGCGGCCCCCTCTGGGTGGCGCTCTAGGCAACCGCCTATGTCGCCTATAGAAAGCTCCGCCCCTGCACCTCACAGTCCGTGTGCATGTCCACCTCACATGTCCTCTTGTATTACTGTAGAGAATCACGTCTAAGATAAGATAATATAAGATATTCCTTTATTGATCCCCTTGGGGGAAGGAGGTACAGATATGGGCAGGGTAATAGTAGAGATATAAATACAGGCAATAAACTTAGATCTGAATTTAAAAAAATATATGAGAAAAACAAACAGTGTAAACTAAATAATTAACTCTGAATATAAAAATAAGAGAAAAATAAACAGTGTAAACAAAGGTGCAGATGAGGGTTATATTATATTACTCTCAATAAATATAAATATCAATACAAATTTAGAATCTGAATATATACTATGAGTAAGAGTACAAGTAAACAGTATACACAAGGTGCAGTATACCCTAACTGGCACGATATACATCATATGTTGTATTCCGTGCAGGTTTTGGTGGTTATGACACACAGATATTCCTAATAGTTCTCGAGTTCTGCAGCCGTTAGTTCTCCAGTTCATGTCGTGGAGCCTGATGGCCGTCGGCACGAAGGACTGGCCGAGGCGGTTAGTGGAATGTTGAGGTATGAGTCTGTAGCTGAACGTGCTCCTCATCTTGGCTAGCGCCTCATAGAGGGGGTGGGAGGAGTTCCCCAAGATAGCGGCCAGCTTCCTTCTCATCCTCCTCTCTGCCACTCTGTGTCCTCGGTTTTTGTGTATGTGTTGATGTGTTTGGAGTTCGTTGTGTATTTTAAATCTCAACCCCCGATTGAACCACGACTCTAACATCAAGGCTGCTGTGTGAGGCAAGATGAAAGGAGTGGTGCTGAATGGGAATACATTAAAGGTATTCACGACCAGAGGAGTGGGGAGAGGGAGGGAGGGTAAGCGGATGGATACATCATCTCCCTCTATCACAGACAGGGCTTGAGTGTTCACCACTTGGCGAGGAGTGGGGCTCAACTTATTTGTTGTTTAAAGTAATACAAATTTTATTCCGGACATTACAAAAATTTGGTTTCGGAGAGTCGTTCATTCATTGGATTAAAACACTATACACGTCTATACACTATACACTATACACTATACACTGTTACTACTAACGGACAAAGCTTCACACTTCACAGGGGAACCAGGCAGGGATGTCCACTCTCCCCCTCTCTTTTTGCCCTTTTTATTGAACCTCTCGCAGCAGCAATCAGACAAAATGATGATATCAATGGAATCATTACACACAATACTCACCATAAGATCAGCCTCTATGCAGACGATGTGTTGTTATACCTACAGGAACCAACCAATTCACTACAAGCAACTACCAAACTCATAGACTCCTTCTCTAAAATATCAGACTACGCTATAAATTGGTCGAAGTCAATCATCTTGCCATTGTGGGGGGGTGATAGGAGTCCTGCAGCTCAGAGCCCATCCTTCCCCTTCCCCTCAGGGAATATCAGATATCTAGGAATCAACATTTCACCCAGACTGTCACAGTTATTTCAACTCAATTTCATCCCACTGTTAAAAACAATAGAAGACGACACACAAAGATGGCTAAACTTACCACTCTCACTAATAGGTAGAATATCAACTGTCAAAATGTAAATTCTCCCAAAAATAAATGATCTATTCACTATGATCCCAACCCAGCCTACCACCAATTGGTTCAACTCCCTGGACTCCACCATTACTAAGTTTTACTGGAAGAATAAAAAAGCAAGAATTAAGTTAACCACCCTTCAAAAAAACAAAAACCAAGGAGGACTTGAAGCACCTAACTTTCTCAACTATTATCTGGCCAACCAATTAATATACATCTACAAATGGATTCACCCTACCCAACAATACAACCCCTGGTAAGACATTGAGAAGGACGTGTGCATGGAAATCTCACCACAAGATCTGCCATTCTTTAGCACAAGCATAAAACATCACTCTTGTTTTAGGAATACAGTCATTTCCACAACTCTGACAGCCTGGTGGAAAGCCAACAAAATCACTGGTAACACACTAACCCCCTGTAAATACACACCAATCTGGCACAACCCTGACTTTCAACTCGGCAAATCACCCATATACTTCCCAGCTTGGAAACAAAAAGGCATTACTCATCTTCACCACATCTTCACAGACAACAGCCTAATCACTTATCAAGATTTGACTGAAGGATACGGCATTGGGACAGACCAACACTTCCAATTTCTACAGCTGAAATCAATTTTGAAATAAAAAATTAACACTACACAGAATGATCTTGAACCACCTCCAATTATATTAGCAATGAATAAAATAACATCACAGAAGAAAATATTTTCAAAAATATACAAAATACTGGCAAGCGCAGACACTACATTCCATCTCCCCTTCACAAAATGGGAACAGGACTTGGCTTTCTCTCCCAATGCCGTATCCTGGGAACAAATTTGCACCAACACATTCACAATGACTAACAACACTAACCTTCAATTAATCCAATATAAGGTGTTACACAGAGTACATATCACATAGCACAGGATGTTTCAAATGGGATTTGCAAGCACAGATGTATGCTCCCATTGCACCCTCAACACCCCAGATAACTATTTCCATGCCACCTGGCTCTGCCCACCTGTTCAAGACTTCTGGAATTCCGTCATCAATACACTATCCCGGGTCATGAGCTGCAGCATTCCTCTCTCCCCCTCCCTCTGCCTACTTGGGGATACTACAGCTATCAATTTATTAGTCCAGAACACCAAACCCCTACTTGTTTCTCTAGCTGTTGCCAAGAAAACTATCCTCTTAAACTGGAAGACAAGAAAAAATGTGAATACTGGGCAATGGTTGGGCCTTCTCTCAAATTACATATCACAGGAAACAATCTCAACCGTGGATCACATTGAAGTTTCACAATTTAATAACACCTGGGAATTGCTTGTGGATAATCTAGGCTCCTAATCATAGGAGATTGACCTGTGAGCCATCCACTCCATAACCCACCCTTCTCTCAATCCCCCTCCTCATCCGCTACTTTACTTACTCCCCTCTCTGCCCCCCCCCCCCCTTTCCCTTGTCATGTGTATTCGTTGTTGTCCTTCATTGTCCTTAGTTGTAATTTGTTTGTCAATGTCTAGTCTGAGTTCCCCCCCTCCGAGAGGGCAATGAAATATATTTTTTTTTATATTTTTCTTATTTTACTACACTTTTTATTTAATTTTGTACTGTAAATAGTTAAAACGTATAATAAATAATAAAGTTGTCCCCCGAAGAGGGGGGTGGATGGAGTGCCCTCAAAAAAGGGCTGGGAAAAAAGCTGAAAAAAAATTAAAATAAGGTAATAACAGGTGTGTGTGTGGGGGGGGGGGTGTCTCTATGTAGAATGGATTATGAAGTTGTTATACTGGTGCAGGTACTGTAGCAACGCCATACAGGTATCTGATTGAGGACCACAGGGGCGACAGTGGCTCGGGAGGTAGAGCAGTCATCTGGTTCCCGGTTGCGTGAATACCTTCTACAACAGAACTTCGTTTCCGCGTTCGAGTTTTGCGCTCTGATTGGCCACTGACCCCACGTGACCCTACGCTATTACGCCCCCCTTATCGACGCCAGTTATCTGATGCTCTACAGCTCTAAGTTAATAACAACATTAACGAGACTCTCGTTGTGTCTACTTCCAAGAACAGCTGTTCGCCTCCATGTGCGCTAAAGTTCCCGTAAGTTAATAACAACATTAACGAGACTCTTGTTGTGTCTATTCTGCTAACGCTAACGTTTAACGTTACCTAGGCTCTCGTGTCTATCTGCTAACGTTACGTTAGCATTAGCATTAGGCTGATTGATTGATTGATTGATTGAAAACTTTATTAACAGATTGCAGAATGGGTACAATACAGTACAGCTCAATACACACAATTGTTAAGGGGATGCAGACGAGAGAAAAACTTTCGTCTTGTTTACATCAGGGTCCCCCATTTAGCTAACAACAAGCTGTAACGTTACCAGTCTTGCGTCTATCTGCTAACGTTAGCATTAGGTAATAACCGGTTTAAAATGGATGGTGATTACCTCACGTTGTGTCTATTCTACTAGCATTAACGTTACAAGTACAAACAATCAAACCAAAACATTGACATCTAACTTATCTTTAGATATTTACTCAACCTCTAATGTCTAACTATGAATGAACACAACACTCTAACTTAACATCTTTAGCTAATAAAGTACTCAACCTCTACTGTCTTTAACTATGAATGAACACAACACTCTTAACTTACTTTAGATAATAAAGTACTCAACCTCTACCGTCTTTAACTATGAACAAGCACAACACTCTAACTTACCATCTTTAGATAATAAAGTACTCAACCTCTACCGTCTTTAACTATGAACAAACACAACACTCTAACTTACCATCTTTAGATAATAAAGTAACATGGGTAACACACACACACCCACACACATACACACACTCACACACCATAAGATGTGAGATACTGTAGTTGTTAATAGTTCTCCTTGGTTCAGCTGAGAGCAATGTGCATAATGGTAATTATTACCTATACTATACTGCATGTACAATACCAGCACACATTCAAAATAAACCTATTCCCTTCTTATTGTCACACATTCAGATGATGACGACTGTGATATCGCGGCGGTGATGTCAGAGATGATGCGATTCAGTCGGGATCCCCTCCACACTTCTGGACTCAAGGCCATATCAAAACAGTTTCTGCTGCTGAAGAGAAACCCTTCCGCATTGTCGTCAGCCCTCCACACATTCGGCAAGTCCGGGAGCCTGTCGACGAGGAGGGCTGCCACATTACGGCGGGCTGCAAGGCGTCAAGGCCCGATCATTGGCTGTCAGCCAACTGCAGTGGCACGCAGGAAGTTGCCAGCCGGTTCAAGGAGGCGAGTTCCAGCTGGGCGACCTGCAAAGCAACACAACCTGAGCGCGTCGGTGGCTTTGAACACTAGTGGGGCAAAAAAACATTGAAGCTCATAGTGTAACGGTCTGTATCGGACAAAGTCTGCCACCGCCCTCTACAACAAACAGCCATCAGTCGTTAATTGACTTTACAATTTTTCAAGATGTGCTTTAATAAAGTTTTCAATCAATGAATATTTCTTCTCCAGTAAAATCTGTAATACCCAAACACTTCTCAGCTGCCTTAACAACTGCTCTAATCCTACTGTACCTGACGTATAGTCTTGTGCTTTGCCACACCATTTAGAAAAGTGCAGAATAAAAGTATTGCTTTCCCCCAAAAATATACAAGATACAAGATACTTTAATGCCACACATTAATATATTGATGAATGAATGTATCATTTAAAAATCATTCCGGATCCTAAATGAATGTTGTTGTTTATATGTTGTGTGCATGTATCCCTTCCCTACTTCCCATTTCCCCACGTGGAACACACCTAATAGGATAAATTACATGCTGGTGCTCTAGTGCAACATTGAGTGGCTGAATGTTATCTATATTCTATAGCACATTTAAGTCCAAACCTAAGAAAACTCTCCCTTTCAGTGTCTCTTTTGACATGATTCTTGTACCGGATCTCCTCTCTGGTAAACAAGAATACCCTGAAGACTCTGGCAGGAGCACTCATTCAAGGGTACCAGACCAGGCTGCAGAAACAAATTAGTGGGGGGGGCATAAAATGTTCTCGGGGGGCACAATGGTTTTTCAACACAGGTTCCCTTTTATACGTTTCAGCTGGGACAAGCGCTGTGGCTTGCTTGGCGCTGCCCACGGTGCTGAACTAAACAGCAGAGAGGCAATTGAAAAATCTAATTTCTCTCTATCTTAAGAACTTTCACTTATACAAAAACAGACTGAACGGATATATATAACAGACCTGCTGGGGTAGCGGACTGAGAGCAGGGGACACAAACAGGCTGGATAAGATGGTCAAGAAGGCCAGTAGCGTGGTTGGGGTGGAGCTGGACTCCAGCGAGGGTGGCGGAGAGGAGGAACCTTGCTAAGCTCCAGGCCATCAGGGAAAACCCCTCCCACCCACTATACACAGACTTGGCTGACAGGAGGAGCATGTTATAGGCTCACACTACCTAAATGCAGCACTGAACGGCACAGGAAGTCCTTCATTCCGACAGCTATCAGACTATACAATGCATCACTGTGCCTCACTGCATCACTGAGCACAGAGCGACAATTACCATCTTCCTGGACTCTTACTTTTTAAACAGCACTGTGCATTATTACACCTACTGTAGACTTCAGTATATTTTTACTGTATTTATTTACTGTATCTTTTATTCTATTTTTATTCAATTTCATTTTATTCTATTCTTAGGCCATTTGTTTTGTTATTCTTATTTGTGACTTGTTCTGTCTAAATGTTTAATGTTGAGTGATTTGCAGTGTCAAATTTCCCTCAGGATAATACATTTCTATTCTATTCTATTCTATATCTTTGAAAAGTCTCCATTTATTCAACACTTCTGAATTCACTGACAAACTGAACTGAACTGACAAAAATAAGGTGCATAAAAAAGCAAACAAAATTCCTACACAGGCTACTCACCGTCATAAGTAGAGCGGCAAGCGGCGTTTGGGGACAGAGTGAAATCTTGTTAAAACACTGCCCCTCCACTCATTCCTGAACTTTTTTGTTAAGTCCTTCTCAAATGCCAACTGAATTAAATTGGCCTTATTTCCGTCGATGAAGCATACTAAGGCGATGTTCTGTAAAGACGTTCTTGAGGGTAGAAAACGAATTCTCACAGAGTGCCGTGCTAGCTTCAGTAGTGTTGTTGTTGACATCAGTGCCCACTAGGGCTGTCCCCGACTAAGGCTTTGGATAGTTGACTTTGCTTGAAATTTTTTATTTTTTATTTTTTTTACCAGGGTGGGCACAGCTGACTCCCATGGCGCCGGGACTGAAGGGTACTATGACTATGCTTGCACCTCATGGTACCAAAGCACCTCAAAGGCGCTAAAAACAAAATACTCCTATACTTCCTGAGTAACTTGCCCAACACTGCTTAATGGTTGTTTAAATATTTTACATGGGGCACGTATAGTCATGATTTCTTTTGTTACAAAGACTTAATTTCCTGCATTCTGTATCAGACAAAGTCTGCCACCGCGCCCCTCTACAACAAACAGCCATCAGTCGTTAATTGACTTTACAATTTTTAGACAGTAGAGGTTGAGTACTTTATTATCGAAAGATGGTAAGTTAGAGTGTTGTGTTTGTTCATAGTTAAAGACAGTAGAGGTTGAGTACTTTATTATCTAAAGATGGTAAGTTAGAGTGTTGTGTTTGTAGTTAAAGACAGTAGAGGTTGAGTACTTTATTATCTAAAGATGGTAAGTTAGAGTGTTGTGTTTGTTCATAATTTAAGACAGTATGAGGTTGAGTACTTTATTATCTAAAGATGGTAAGTTAGAGTGTTGTGTTTGTTCATAGTTTAAGACAGTAGAGGTTGAGTACTTTATTATCTAAAGATGGTAAGTTAGAGTGTTGTGTTTGTTCATAGTTAAAGACGATAGAGGTTGAGTACTTTATTAGCTAAAGATGTTAAGTTAGAGTGTTGTGTTCATTCATAGTTAGACATTAGAGGTTGAGTAAATATCTAAAGATGATAAGTTAGATGTCAATGTTTTGGTTTGATTGTTTGTACTAGTAACGTTAATGCTAGTAGAATAGACACAACGTGAGGTAATCACCATCCATTTAAAACTGGTTATTACCTAATGCTAACGTTAGCAGATAGACGCGAGACTGGTAACATTACAGCTTGGATTTTGCCTAATGCTAACGTTAACGTTAGCAGATAGAATAGACACAACGAGTCTCGTTAATGTTGTTATTGATTGATTGATGAGTCGGCGTTAGCAGAATAGACACAACGAGAGTCTCGTTAATGTTGTTATTGATTGATTGATGAGTTGGCATTTAATACAGAGGTGCTTCACAGCGCTCACAGCGCGGCGTTTCCAATATTATAAATAAGGAAAGAGCTGTAGAGCGTCAGATAACTGGCGTCGATAAGGGGGGCGTAATAGCGTAGGGTCACGTGGGGTCAGTGGCCAATCAGAGCGCAAAACTCGAACGCGGAAACAAAGTTCTGTTGTAGAAGGTATTCACGCTTCCCGGTTTGATTCCCGCTCCTCCCAGGCAGCGTGTCGAAGTGTCCTTGAGCAAGACACTTAAACCCCTAACTGCTCCCGATGAGCAGGTTGGCACCTTGCATGGTTGCCTCTGCCATTGGTGTGTGAATGTGTGAGTGAATGGGTAAAATGTGAGGAACAAATTCTAATTGTATATAAATGCACCATTTACCATTTTACTAAATGTTGCATGAACAAACTAAACAAAGCAACTTTAATTTAAGGGGTACTAATGATTGAGTGTCTAGTGTCTAACTAATAAACTATACTTTAACCAACTGTAGAGTGTTCCACTCTGTTTTAAATTAAAACAGATATTACCTGATATATTATAGGTAATTATAGGTGTATGTGTTATAACAAGTTCATATTCGATAACCATGGGGTATTGAGCTGTTGATAATGTTAGCCTGTTAGCATTCCTAATTCAGTTTCCCCCCTTGCAGGCCTTCCCAACCTTATACGGGTTATAAGAAAATGGCATCCTAAATGTCTTTTACTAGCTCACAAGATGCTATTTGATTTTGTTTCCATGAGGGTTGGTAGATATTGTTAATGGCATTGTGATGTGTAAACCTTACAATGTGAACACATAATTTCCATGTAGTTTAAACCCTGGGGTCACAGGATATTATGACTGTGTCAACGGGAAATTCCTTTTGGAAAGGCTTCTATGCAATAACAATTTATACAGTTTACTCTCAAACTCCATTGTCTACCTGTTCACTTCTAATTTAAAAACGTAACCATTAATTAATGTGCTATTTGTAAAATAAAGAAAGTAATTCAATCTTAAAGGCCAATTATAGACTGGATTGCAAGTTTAAAGAGCCTGAAATCTCTGCACCTGGCAAAGTCTGGCAATTGATATAGATCAACAACACTTTCCAACCCCCACCTGATACATAGAGGTAATTTATTTCCTATGATACAGCGAAAATAGTCCTGATCTCACCTAGATACTAAATCACTACGTTCTTCTCTGTAACATCTTACCCACAATGCAATAGTCTGTGTAACGTTGCCCATGTAATCAGTCATAGTAACCAAGGGTCATTGTATAGTCAGGGTGACCTTGTGTCCCTGGACATGGGCCAACATAAACGCCCCACTCCAATGACCACATCACCTCATCCAAAGTTCTAATCTTTCCGGCATCTTAAAGTGGTCTCCACTAGCCCAAAAATAAGAGTTTTTGAAAATGTTCACATTGTTGGTTAGGTTCCTGCCTGGAGGGTGTGTGGTAGCACTTTAACCCCTCACCTCCAGCTGAGTCACTGCTATGATCTCTGTTTCCAGTAACTCTCCTCTGCTCCTCCTCTCCACTCCACCCCTCTCTGCTCCTCCTCTCCTCTACTCTCCTCTTCATCCTTCTCCTCTCCTCCTCTCTGCTCCTCCTCTCCACTCCACCCCTCTCTGCTCCTCCTCTCTGCTCCTCCTCTCCTCTCCATCCTTCTCCTCTCCTCCCCTCTCCTATGCTCCTCTCCACTCCACCCCTCTCTGCTCCTCCTCTCTGCTCCTCCTCTCCTCTCCTCTCCTCTTCATCCTTCTCCTCTCCTCCCCTCTCCTATGCTCCTCTCCACTACACCCCTCTCTGCTCCTCCTCTCCTCTTTTCTCCTCTACTCTCCTCTCCATCCTTCTCCTCTCCTCCCCTCTCCTATGCTCCTCTCCACTCCACCCCTCTCTGCTCCTCCTCTCCTCTCCTCTCCTCTCATCCTTCTCCTCTCCTCCCCTCTCCTATGCTCCTCTCCACTCCACCCCTCTCTGCTCCTCCTCTCCTCTACTCTCCTCTTCATCCTTCTCCTCTCCTCCCCTCTCCTATGCTCCTCTCCACTCCACCCCTCTCTGCTCCTCCTCTTCTCCCCTCTCCTCTACTCTCCTCTCCATCCTTCTCCTCTCCTCCCGTCTCCTATGCTCCTCTCCACTCCACCCCTCTCTGCTCCTCCTCTCCTCTACTCTCCTCTTCATCCTTCTCCTCTCCTCCCCTCTCCTATGCTCCTCTCCACTCCACCCCTCTCTGCTCCTCCTCTCCTCCCCTCTCCTCTACTCTCCTCTCCATCCTTCTCCTCTCCTCCCCTCTCCTATGCTCCTCTCCACTACACCCCTCTCTGCTCCTCCTCTCCTCCCCTCTCCTCTCCTCTCCTCTCCATCCTTCTCCTCTCCTTCCCTCTCCTATGCTCCTCTCCACTACACCCCTCTCCTCTGCTCCTCCTCTCTTCTCATCCCCTTTCCACTATACCCCACTTCTCCCCTCTCCTTTCCACTATAGGCCTACCCCTCTCCTTTCCTTGTATCGTGTCCTTGGCATGGCTGAGGAGAACAGAACCAATGTGATGGGGGTTTGTTTCTGGGTAGGATGATGTAGCTGAGTGCCCCCCAGAGGGCGCCATTAGAGGAGCCCTACAGAGCATGCTTAGTTTGAGGTAACCAGGTTCAATGGATATTTTATTCTTTATGACCTTTTTTTATTTTATTTTTTTTACACCTCTCTGTCTCTCTCTCTCTCTGTCTCTCTCTCTCTCTCTCTCTCTCTCTCTCTCTCACCCTACACACACACACACCTACACACGCACGCACGCACGCACGCACGCACGCACGCACGCACGCACGCACGCACACAATCAGCAGCCCAATCACAGTAACAGCAGACAGGCCCATCCATCTTTATTACTGCAGTGACACACTGGCAAGACTTGGCACTGTGTGGAGAAACTAGCATGCATGCACGCACCTACACACACACACACACACGCACGCACGCACACACACACACACACACACACACACACACACACACACACACACACACACACACACACACACACACACACACACACACATACTCTGTTTCTGCTGCCTAATCCTCCCTCTCTCTCTCTCTCTCCCTCTCCCTCTCTCTCTCTCTCTCTCTCTCTCTCTCTCTTCTCTCTCTCTCTCTCTCTCTCTCTCTCTCTATCTTTCTCTCTCTCTCTCTCTCTCTCTCTCTCTCTCTCTCTCAGGTGGCCCATAAAAGCCGGGTAAGGGCCCCTCACACAGAGAGTAGGACATTCATCAAGATGGCATATATTACAATGAAGATCAAATGCACAAACAGCCACAACTAAGATGAGACCTACAGGACACTTAAACAACATTACCGAGTAATGTAGATTTATCGCCATAGGCCTATCGGGAGCTGTTTTATTGAAATACACAAACTCCACATACTGGTGGCGGTGACTCACCACTCTGCCAGTAATGGAGAAAGGGGAATTGACAGTCAGTCATATTCTCTTGGGGATGGATGGCTGGTTTACTGAAATCGCAGTTTTGTGAGATAAGTGTTAATTGGCTTGTCGTGAGTTCTGTGGATTGTGATTGGATGACTGTGAATATGAATGGGGGGGGGGGGGGGTCATTAGCTATGCACATTCAAGGATAGTTACTGTATCAGAAATCTGTTCATTACTAATCTGTCTTGACAGAATCCTCATTAAAATACAAACTCTGTCACCCCTATGTGCTTTTCGTTGCATAAGTGGCTGCCAGCCTGTGTTGAAAGGCAATTGCTTTGACAAATCATGACTGAGTGGGGCCAGCGCTGAGTCCCAATTCTATCTCCACAAAATCCTCTTTAAAATGAAGATAAAAAAAATAAAGTTTTTTATTAAGATGTTTAAATTCACAAAGCTTTTCGAAGAGTTTCTTCCTGTTACACACTGAAATACCACTGCTTCTTCCTGTTACACACTGAAATACCACTGCTTCTTCCTGTTATACACTGAAATACCACTGCTTCTTCCTGTTATACACTGAAATACCACTGCTTCTTCCTGTTACACACTGAAATACCACTGCTTCTTCCTGTTACACACTGAAATACCACTGCTTCTTCCTGTTACACACTGAAATACCACTGCTTCTTCCTGTTATACACTGAAATACCACTGCTTCTTCCTGTTATACACTAAAATACCACTGCTTCTTCCTGTTATACACTGAAATACCACTGCTTCTTCCTGTTATACACTAAAATACCACTGCTTCTTCCTGTTACACACTGAAATACCACTGCTTCTTCCTGTTACACACTGAAATACCTGAGCTTTGAGAGCTTTGCAGTGGTATTTCAGTGTATAACAGGGTTCAGAGTTCTCAGAACCTAGATAGGTTCATTACATACATAATCCTTACAGTAAGGATTAATTTCAACTTCATAGATACAGGCTATAGTATGCAGTATGTGAAACATACCAACATGCTACATGGCAGATTATTATTTTACAATCAGCGTCAGTCATATCCATCATATCACAGAGAATTATAGGTAGTTTTTCACTCAACTATTTTCCAGTTAAACCTGGGAAATTCAGTACAGTGGAACGGGGCTTTGGTTTGGCCTTGTGTCAGTCAAGCTCTGATAAAAACTGAGAGAGTGATTACCTTATTTCTCTCCCAGCTTCAATGGTTAGTGTAGCCTACCTTTGATGTCAATGTGTGTGTGTGTGTGTGTGTGTGTGTGTGTGTGTGTGTGTGTGTGTGTTGTCTCTCACATCCTGATGTTGACAGGAGTGGTGGCTGAGTCAGCTGTGCTGTCGAGACTTAATTGGGTAACACACACACACTCTCGTTCTCGTTCTCTCTCTCTCGTTCTCTCTCTCTCTCTCTCTCTCTCTCTCTCTCTCTCTCTCTCTCTCTCTCTCTCTCTCTCTCTCTCTCTCTCTCTCTCTCTCTCTCTATATATATATATATATATATATATATATATATATATTCTCTCTCTCTCTCTCTCTCTCTCTCTCTCTCTCTCTCTCTCTCCCGAATATAACACTTAGGGAACAACACAAAAGCCATTTCTATAGACCTACAAACCTTTTACATAAACATATTGGTGTATTTCCCGTTACAGTCTTTTGGACATAAACCGTCTCCTAGCTTTTTTTTATAAACACTGCCCTCCATCAATAATTTGCTCAATTGTGAACACCTCCTTTCCAATGGTCTTGGAGATTTCCCACATTTCCCTACCTGGACATTTAATATTATGCTCACGAGTCTCCGTGTGACCTAACACTAAGAGGTAATGCCTATTTCTGGGACTTGATAATCTTGAGCATGATCTACATCAGTTTGTTTTGTCCTAAAATCATAGATTGTCAACTAAATGCTGCCCACCTCATCTGCACCCAAAGTAGGTTTCAGCATTTATTTACTTATAAATAAAAGTAAAGTATATATACTTATACTTAGCTTATACAGACTGGACCGTGGCCCCATTGACTTTGCATTCGTTGTGTGGCTCACTAAATGCAGTATGAAGAACAGCATGGATTGGGTTGAGAAAGGACTCTCGACAACATCCTCGGTAAGTAGGAAATAGGGAGGTGTAGTGGTTACGTCATTGCCGTTTTTCTGTGTTCCACCCTCTGTCCAACGCAATGTATTTCCCCATTGCCCATTTCTATATCGTCTCGTTTAAAACAAATAAAGCATGGACATTTGCATGGTGTACCTTTCTGTCCATCCACAATCTATAGCTCAACATGAAAATATTCGCAATTAATCGCAAAGGTGTTTTTGTTCACTGAGAAACTACACTACCATTTGGCGCTGCTGACTGACGGACTCCTGGCTTTAGTCGCAGGCCTAGGATCAGATTTCCCTTACATTCCATAAGCTTAACAATTCATACAATGGGAAAATAATTGACCCTGAATCTGTGGCTAGTATCTCTCTGGCGATCATAACCATTAATCTCTTTTTTTCACATTTTTTATTCAGTTTTTTTTTGACATAACACAACAATAACAATAATACAACAATAATAATAATAATGACAAGACATAATATAAAAATTAAATATTCCAACAGACTTAAAATAAGAGACAATTATAAAGGAAAAATAGCTACATGGACTATAATAAGCCTCCTGAGTCCCCTCCATCTCCAGACCCGGCAGCCGCAAGCCACAACCCCGGAGGACCCACAGTCCGGCACCCCCGTGAGCCAAAGCACCACGCCTCTTTAATGCCTCGACCCACAGAGACCCGGAACCACGGCCCCCCCCAGTCCGAGCCCACGACCACCAGACCCAAATCAGAAGGGGATCAGAAAATATACATAGGACACCAGAGAATGAAAAATAATAAATAAAACAAAAACAAAAAACACCAACATACATGAACACTTGCTCGTTCTCCCCCCCGCCCACCCCCACCCCCCCCCTCTCACCCCAGGACCCCAACGTGAGATATTCACATAATACCTTATTCAGTACTCAAATTCCAAAGTCATACGTTCTTTTAGCTTTTCCACCACAGCCAACCAGATTGCGATATTGGCTTCATCAACACCTATGACACGTGCAGTGGAAATCTCCAGATAAATAACATCAAGATAGGTGAGAATCCATACCTTCGGACATAACTTATCTGGTTGTATCCAGCGTGAAGCAATCAACTTTTTGGCAGCCGTAAGGCCGGCCAAAATGAGTCTCTTTACATGTACAGAGGTCGGCAATTGAGAAACATCATTTAACAATAACACAGAAGGCAAGGTCGGTATGGTCAGAGAGAAAATCTCTGATAGCTGAGAGGTAACATTTTCCCAGAAGATCTCAACAGGAGGGCACTCCCAGTACATATGCATATATGTTCCAATGGCACTGTTTGGACACAAGGTACATCGAGAGTCAGGTCTGAGACCCATTAGGTTCAATCGCCTGGGGGTCAAATAAGTCCTATGAACAAAATTTTGATGAATCTGTTGGTGAGCTGGGTTGCGTGATGATAGCCTAATATTTTCCCAGACTGCATCCCAATCAAAATCTATATCCAACTCAGGGATATCCTTTCTCCAAATCGTATCTAGGGGTAGGTCCTTATATGAGGATATAAGTAAGTGCCAATAAAAGTCAGAGACGAAGCCTCTCGATGTCTCCCTGTCATAAAAGAATTTGTGAAACCGGTGTCGCTCTAGTGGAACGTCCCATGGAACGCCATGAGCCTTCAGAGCTGCTCTCATTTGTAAATAAAAGAAAAAGGAGTTTCCGGGGAGATCATATCCGTTGGATAGATCCTGGAAAGATCGGAGACCAGAGTCATCAAAGATATCCCCCAATGTATGGATGCCTTTCCCTTCCCATCTAGGGTATCTAATGGGTTGTTGTCCAATAAGGAGCAAATTGTTATTGAATAGGGGGGAATGCGTGTGCCATTTATGGCGGTTAGTGCGTGCTTTCTGGGTGTCACGCCAAATCTGGATCACATGTGTGATGAGAGGGCCAAATCGTAATTTGCATTGCTTAATCGAAATGTTGGTATACACGATATCTTGAAGTCTATGTGGGGCAGGCCACGTGAGCGGATCGGCGCGGCCGAGAAATCCGCTCTTCGCTCTTTAAAGCTTGGTCCGCTCCGCTAATCGCTCATGTTGACCCCGCCCCCAAGTCGCTCTCCGCTCCCTCCCCGCTCACCTTGAATCGAGCGCTCCCCGCTCCTCGCGCCAGATCGCTCGGCAGATATATATATTTTTTTTTGGAGCATGGTGTAAATTAGTTCAAACTACAACAGTCTACACCCCCTGGGCCCCTTAACAATTGTTTGTATTGAGCCGCGTTGTAATTGTACCCATTCTGCAATGTTAAATAATGTTGTTTATCCATTCACTAGCTCTATTAAGCGATGATAGCCTAGCCGAGCCACAATGCTATGGTCGCTGCCATTAACGTTAGCATGTAAGCTAACGACAACAACAATGGCGTCGATACTTTTTCTAACAGGAGTGAGTGACAAAGCCTGAACAGGATATCACAGGTTCACCCTTCTCATTGGTTGAAAATGGCCTTCATGTTTGTACATCGCCATCTGTTGCTTTGGCATTGTACTGCATGTATATATTACATCAACAGTGTTAAACCACTGTGAGCGGCCTGGAGTGGATTGGAGCGGAGGAGAACTCTCGCTCCGGACGTTGCGCAGACTCATTTTAAAACCCACTCCTCGCTCACGTCAAAACCGCCCGCTCCGCGCCCCGCGCCGCTCACGCGCCCCGCGCCGCTCACATGGCCTGATGTGGGGACACCATCTTCTCCTCCAATGGTCGCCAGGACACGGCTGCTTGAGCGTCAAACCAAGTGATGAGAGGTCTCAAAGAGTAAGCTTGAAAATAATATTTGAAGTCTGGAAATGCTAAACCCCCGTCGAGTTTACTCCTCTGTGCAGTGGATCTCTTTAAGCGTGGGCGTTTGTTGTTCCAGACGAATTTATATGCAGCAGAGTGCAGTTTTTGCCAGTAACCAACAGGAGGAGATAACGGTAGCATGGAGCTGATAAAGTAAATTCTGGGTAAAACATTCATCTTAATTATTGAGGCACGGGCCTGTAATGAGTTTTTTTTAATTTGGACCACCTGTTAAAATCATTCGTAATTCTGTCATCCAAGCTGGAGTAGTTATACTTTACTGTCTGGTTAATAGTGGGGAATATTTCAATCCCAAGACATTTAAAGTGCTCTACCATGAGTATGTTTGCTGGGAGGATGGTTGCCTTCGCAGTCTCATTGAGTGGAAGGAAGGCTGACTTTGGCCAGTTGATCTTAAATCCAGATAGACTGCCAAAATCATCTATTACTTGGAGAAGATGAGGTAGAGAGACGGCGGATTTATGGCGGTTAGTGCATGCTTTCTGGGTGTCACGCCAAATCTGGATCACATGTGTGATAAGAGGGCCAAATCGTAATTTGCATTGCTTAATCGAAATGTTGGTATACACGATATCTTGAAGTCTATGTAGGGACACCATCTTCTCCTCCAATGGTCGCCAGGACACGGCTGCTTGAGCGTCAAACCAAGTGATGAGAGGTCTCAAAGAGTAAGCTTGAAAATAATATTTGAAGTCTGGAAATGCTAAACCCCCGTCGAGTTTACTCCTCTGTGCAGTGGATCTCTTTAAGCGTGGGCGTTTGTTGTTCCAGACGAATTTATATGCAGCAGAGTGCAGTTTTTGCCAGTAACCAACAGGAGGAGATAACGGTAGCATGGAGCTGATAAAGTAAATTCTGGGTAAAACATTCATCTTAATTATTGAGGCACGGGCCTGTAATGAGTTTTTTTATTTGGACCACCTGTTAAAATCATTCGTAATTCTGTCATCCAAGCTGGAGTAGTTATACTTTACTGGTTAATAGTGGGGAATATTTCAATCCCAAGACATTTAAAGTGCTCTACCATGAGTATGTTTGCTGGGAGGATGGTTGCCTTCGCAGTCTCATTGAGTGGAAGGAAGGCCGACTTTGGCCAGTTGATCTTAAATCCAGATAGACTGCCAAAATCATCTATTACTTGGAGAAGATGAGGTAGAGAAACGGCAGGGTTCTGCATAAATAGGAGTACATCATCTGCATATAAGCTGATATGGTGATGTGTGCCCTTAATTGACACAGGGGATATAATCTGGGATTGTCTTATGTACTGAGCTAGAGGTTCGAGTGATAAAGCAAAGAGTCCGGGGCTAAGAGGACAACCCTGTCTAGAAGAGCGCGAGACAGAGAAGAGTGGTGAGCAGAGTTTCCCTGTTAAGATCATGGCCGAAGGCCCTGTGTAGAGAACTTTGATCATGTGAATGAACCCCTCACCTAACCCCATCCTTCTAAGGACTGCCCACAAATATGACCACTCCAATCTGTCAAAGGCCTTCATCGCGTCTAAGGACATGACAGCCGTAGGGGTTGCTACATCCTTGCTGGCATCAATCATGTGCAGTAACCATCTGATATTATCCGTGACCAGCCGGCCTCTTATAAAGCCAGTCTGATCGGGGTTAACTAGAGATGTCATATGCTTCTGAAGTTGGATGGCTAGCACCTTAGCACATAGCTTGAGATCGGCTCAGAGGAGACTTAAGGGTCTATAGCTGCCACATTCTGTGGGATCCTTATCTTTCTTGAGTAGGACAGATATAAGTGCCATATTGACATCCCTGGAAAAATTGCCCTCTTCGACTGAGTGTAAAATCATTGAAAGTAATAAGGGACAGAGTACATCCCAGAATGCAGTATAGAGTTCCGGTGGAATGCCGTCCCAACCAGGAGCCTTGCCCCGCTGCATATCAGCAATTGCCTCCCTGAGCTCATCTAGTGTGATAGGTTCAGCTAACCGTTTAGCGTCATCCTCTGAGATTCGTGGTAAGTTAATTTGACTGAGATAGTCCTCCAGCTTGGTATGATCATAGACCACTTCTGACTCGTACAGGTTGGAATAAAACGAGCGAAATGTATCGTTGATTTTGTTGGGGTTGGTGGTTATCTCCCCCTGTTGGTTCTTAATGGCAGGGATATCTGCAAATTGTTCATTGGCCCGTATCTTCATAGCCAGTAGGTGACTAGGTCTAGAGCCATGAAAGTAGTAGTGTTGTCTTGTTCTGTGCATTTGAAATTCAGACTGTTGTCTTAAAATGGAGTTAATCTCCTTTTTCACCACCTTAATTTGGAGCTCCAGTCGGCTAGAGTAGCTGTGCTGCATAGAAGACATCATTGTTTTATGAAGCTCTTCCAATTCTACTAACTTGGAGAGATGACCCTTGCGGAGATTGGAAGCAAATAGAGTGGTTTACTTCTAATAAACCCCCTGTTCCACCCCAGGTGAAAATCTGCATAAAATGTATACCTAGGTAAATGGAATATTGCTCCACTTCTACAAGGGCTATTTGCATATTCTTGGTATCTAGGAACATCTATGGACCTCAATGAATGTATTCTCAGTGTCAGAAATATTGTGTCTATTACTAGGCTTGCTTAAATTCTGATGAAACAAAGGAAAATATGAATTATGATTTTTCTTTTCATCTTTGACAGTGAATAAAACCATGATAATAATGACCAAACTTAAAAAACTGCCACTGGGCTAATTCAGTACCCTCTTGAGATCATGTGTACAAAAGATCTAAGGAAATTAATAAAGGGAAGATGATAAAATTGAAGGTTTTGTATATACAGTACTGAATTCTCCCATCCGGACCAATGCAATTTGAAATATTATTATAGAATATAGAATATATGCTTATAAATTACCTTATTATAGCCAATTCGCACATTTATATATATATACATATAGTATCTTTCAAATGGCCGAGTTCAATTTGGATATAGTATCACCAGGCATGCGTAATAACATATACAGTTATTTAATGTAATCGACTGTACTTTTTTATTTCTCCCACAGTGTCATCATTCTGTAACTAATTTCAGATCTGATTCTTCCTACATGATTACAATAGTGTGGAGAAACTGACTGCGTTTCAATATTTGTCAAAAACGTTACCTTTTGTAGCTTATTATCGCGAATCATAAGAATTATTGATATGATTGCTTCAGAACGCCGAACTTTGAACGACCATAGCGGACCACAGGAAGTGTAGTTTGGTGAAATTTCAACACTGCCAGATAGCTAGCGAGGTCCTCTTGAAAATGGCCGCAAAAAGATTCCAATTCTGATCGTTCAACATTTTCATTTCCGCTTCCGGGTCAAGAAACGCGAGTTGAAAAAAAAACTTAAAATGATAAAAACTCACTTTTAACCTATTGCTAAACTATTGCCAACCTAACGTTTTACATTCTACATGTATTTGTGACATAGTAGTGATAATAATACTTGAAAACGTTTGATTTTAAAAAACGCAAATTTATTGCATCACTCATAAAAATATTAATATATGATAATAATGTCAAAAAGGGGTCGGTACCGACCCCGTGGGGGGGAACAGGTTAACCGAATTCCATAAAATTCTGGGGTCCTGTACCGATCCAGCATTAAACTGCAAGAATTCAATGAGCTTCTCCTTAAATTGTAGGCTAAATTCCTCGTTCTTCAGCAGCGTTGAGTTAAAGCACCATCTAGGGGCACGGGACGTTATTTTACTCAGTGAACCCTTAAGGAGGATGTATTTGTGGTCTGACAGTGCAATGGGCCTCAAGTCAACGTCAAAGCTATCGAATAGCCTAGAGGAAGAAAAAACATAATCAATTCTGGAAAAAGTTTTATGTCTCGCGGAGAAAAAAGAGTAGTCTCGCGCGGTTGGGTTAAGTAACCGCCACATATCAGTAACCCTGTGTCTTTAGACCAGTCATGTAGGGCACTTATGATCGTGGGTTTCAGCATCACCGGACTTATCAATCAATGGATCCCAAATGGCATTGAAATCAGCACCCACTATAAATGAGTACTCAGGTAGTTTCAACATCTCTGTAGTGAGTACAGTATAAAAGTTCGCGTCATACACATTAGGGGCATAGGCGGCTATAAGAGCAATTTTCCTGTTAGAGTATTCCATCTTCGCAATAGTAATTCGACCTTCTGCATCAGACCACACGTCTAATAATTTAATATTCAACTTTCGCTTAGCTACTATGGCTACTCCACGAGACTTAGTGCTAAAAGAAGAGGAGCTTATGTTATGATAAAATTAGTTTGCAAGTCTTGCACTGTCAGCCTTTAAAAGATACGTTTCACTCAGCAAAGCCACATCCACCTCCTGCCTTTTCAACCATGTTAGTACACTTGTGCGTTTATGTGGAATATTAAGATCCCCTGTATTCCAGATCAAGATGTTTAAATTAGCCATAGTCCAACCAGGTTGCAGTATGACTGAACGTGATTCCCTTGAAGTAGAGCACCACAACATATACACATCCCCACGCTAAGGTCCTGTTGGGCGAGAGCAAACACATAACAGAGCGAGCCACAAGAAATTAAAAACAAAAATCCCTGTATCCCCCCTCCCTGACACGCCCCCGGTCCTAATGGACCGGTCATTGGACTTGCAGCACCACTCATGAACATTACACCACTGCATTTGTGTTTATCTATGTTTATTAATTTGTTATCTGTTGTGCTCACTTGTTTGTTGTCTGTGTATCTGTTGTGCCCCATTGTCTAGTCTAGTGTATTCTCCCCCTGTTTGTATCTATGTGTTATTTAGTCTCCTCATGTTTCAGTATGTTACCCCAGGCTGTTCAGTCTTTCCCACACAGCTGGGTCTTGTTTCCAATCACCCTCATGTGTCAATTAGTCTGTGTATATTAGTGTTGTTTGCCCTGCCCTCCTGTGCTCTGTCATTGTTCATGTTACCCTCGTCCTGTTTGCTGTCCGTTTTTATCAGTGAGTCAGTTTTGTATTGTTTGCCACGTTAAAGTAAAGTGCTATTACTTTCATTCACGACTCGTGCTTCATCTATTTTCATCCTGCACTACCTCTCCTTGTGTTAAATCTGCATACCGGGTTCTACTCCTCTCTAACATCGACATGCCAGTGAAACGCTCCAGGAATCGTAACACCTCCCCTCCCCCCTCCCCCCCATCAAATAGCTTGTCCGATGTCGATCAAACATCATTTGGCACTGTGACCAGGTCACAGCAACCACAACCACATTACGTAACTTAACCATTCTAACCAAAATTGTATATTGTAACGATTTAGAAATAGGGGATAACCATTCATCTCTAAAGCCAACCACCATTTTTAAAAGCAACAACCACGTTACCTATTTGTATTTACATTTTAAATCATATAACGTTATTTCGCTGCATATTAAATCACTGTAAATACTAATGTAAATAATTGTTTCGTTGTACATATTGTGTATAGTTTATAACCTTATTGTTTTGTTTTTTTTTACTTTATTTTTTAGCGTTTATCGCTTTTCTGGTCAAGCATGACCGACAGAAACAGGTTGAAATGGGATGTAGAGCAGGGGAAGACATTCTGAGAAATGACGGCGGGTCCGGGAATCGAACTCGTGTCCCCCAGATCCGTGACGAGCACGGTTTTTCCCCGACGCAGAAATAGCGCCGAGATATGCGGTGAGCTACGGGAGCTCCCCTTAACGTTATTGTTTTAGGTTATTGTTTATAACGTTAGTAGCTAGCTAGCTTGCTAGCCGGCATTCCCAAAACTCCTCTACATGCCACAATTCTAAAATGGTTCTCTCCTCTTTGTATACTTTTGTCCTCACCAACAAAGTATTCTGCCAGGGAATTTATGGACATGACAGTAGACATTGCTAATGTCTAGTACGTTAACTTTAACGTTAGCTAGCGTGGTATCAGCTGGCCGTGACGTGTATTAGGCGACAACACTGAACGACAGGCATTCTCCTGCCGTACTGGTAAGTGTAGTTATTTTTTAACGACAAATTAAAAACCTTATAGAAGGGAACACATTTTTTGCCAAAATTTTAGCTTTTCAATTTCCATGCGGCAGAATTGTTACAATAGCTGTAACTGAGGGGTTACAAAACCCTGACTGTATTAAAGATTGTGATAGATTAAACCACTGCTAGTTATGTACTTTAATTACTGGCCAAACAGTACATCAAATATAGATGGTGAACACCCACAAGAACACGGCATTGACACAGAAATACTATTGGAGGGTAATTTATTATTATTAGGCAACGTTAGGTTACAGAATGAGAATTAGGGTCGCGCTTGTATGGCGAAGAATATACGTAAAGTCAGTCAAGAGCATAAGTCACTAAGAATAGCAGGAATCCTATGATGGGTCTAAGCTGACGCCACCTGTTGTATAGTAGCAATTATATAGGGCAACACCGGTACCAACTGGAGACAATGGGTTCCCTCCGGGGTGTAAGGCCTGGAGGGTAGAGGAATGTTCGGGTACTCCGTCTGAGTCAACGAGGAATAAAGAGACTCCAGGTACAGGAGTCGGTGCTTGTACTCCCTTGATCAGCAGACAAAAGCAATAGTTGTAATCCAAGATGCTCGACAGCATTGACGACAGCTAGCCAGCCCCATCCACGAGGCAGGCCCGAGTGGTAATCCTCACTAGGTTAAATCCCAAACGATAGTGGAAATCAACGGTGCTCTTCTCCGGTAGTCACGTCCCAAATCAATATAATCCAACCAGGAATGGTTCTGCAATCGCCGGCGCCGATTCTCCTGTGTACATGTCCAACGGTTCTCGCCTAGGACTCCTCGGGTGTGGGCGACGTATTTAGGCCACACAGCCTGGATAAGTGCACTAGCTAAAGACACGACGAACCGATGGGTAATGCTACACACGGAAGAACTGTGGCCGCACGATATACAATAAATGATCGACTATTGACTTCACATTAGATTAAGTCGAACTCAACGTTACTTCATTAAACTCTGACACTTTAACATTCTATTCGCACGCGGTTCTCAATGCTCTATTTAGACGCAAGGTTGCTCACTTCACTGCACGTTGACTCGTGGTGAAGGTGGGTAAGGTTTAGGTAAGGTACTGCTGTTTACACCTGCGCCGTATTTATACTTAAGTGAATATCTAGTCCCAACCTCAGTCCTTGTCTCGTATTACTACGCTGACTCTGGGCATGTTCTGACATGCCTGCAGTTGTCTTTGAACTTGCCGTTGGGGGCTTGCGCGTTGGCGCCTGGGGGCGCTGTCCAATAGGAGAGCGAATATTACTCTGGTCTGTACGCAGGTAAAGGGATATTCCGTGTATATATATAAATAATATACAAAGTATATCAAACGATACATATATATATTCAGTTTAATCTGGCCCTTCACAACAGCCGCCTCCTAATTAGTCCGCACCTAATTAGTTAAACGGAAGACAGATTAATAGTCCAGTCAACTGCTCAATGTTTGTTGTGGGGAGTAGGGCAATCTACAAAGTCAGTGGGTCATGATCGTCATCAAGGGAGTCAGGGAGCCTCGGCAACTCTATCAGCCTCGCCACGGGTCGGGTGTAGGTCCGTCCCTGGACAATAACTTCTGCCGCTCTGACCTTTCCGTCGGCACCAGTGATCACTTTGCTTACGCGGCCGGCCGGCCACATAGCTCGGGGTAGTGACTGGTCTATGATCATAACGACTGTGCCCACTTGTAAGTTGTCTCTATCTTTTACCCATTTCTGGCGGGTTTGGAGAGACGGTAGGTAGTGGAGGAGGAAACTGTTCCAAAACTTGTCAGCCAATACTTGACTGTACCTCCACATTCTTCGGCCGTTCGCTTCTTCGGGTCTGTACACCGTCTGTGGAAGCGCGGGGTCCAGCCGCCCCATCAAGAGAGTGTTGGGGGTGACTGGGTCGACATCTGCTACATCACTTGAGACGTAACCGAGGGGCTTTGAGTTCAATACTCCCTCGATCTCCGTGAGGACTGTCGTGAGGACTTCTTCAGCCATGGTCTGGGCCCCAAGCACGGCGTACAGAGCTGTCTTTATGGAACGTACTTCTCTTTCCCAGGTTCCCCCGAAGTGAGGGGCGTTCGGGGGGTTAAACTGGAAGTCGATCTGAGAAGGAGCGAGGTGGGTCTTAAGTTCTGGACCCATGGCTTGGAAGCTCTCTCTCAGCTCTCTTTCTCCGCCTTTGAAGTTTGTCCCGTGATCAGACAACAACGTAGACGGTTTTCCTCTTCGCGCTGTGAATCTCCGAAAGGCCATGAGGAATGAGTCCGTACTCATGGTCGGAAGGAGTTCTATGTGTATTGCTCGGGTGGTCATGCACTTGAATACAATGCCCCACCTCTTCTCCGTCCCTCTTCCTTTCTTCACGTAGAGCGGGCCGAAGCAGTCCACGCCCGTGGAGTGAAAGGGCTTATCGCCGAGTCGGAGGCGACAGGGAGGCAGGTCCGCCATCATGGGTATACTGGGCTGTGCTCGCCACTTGCGACAGTCTAGACAGGTCCGTTAAGTCCGGGGCCCGTCTCAGACGACCACCCAGGCCATGGGTGTCGTGCTCGGGGGCCAAGTGGAGCAGTCTGCTGTCTGACGGGACTGGCTTTGTTCCCTGCAAGCAGTCTAGCTCGTCGGGGAACGAGTCTCTTTGGGCTCGCTGTAGCAGAAGGAGTTCTGCCTCTTCGTAGTTAGCTGCGTTAATGTCGGTAGTTGGGGGAACCTCAGGGTGGTGCCACAGGAATGTCTTTAGCTGCGCACTCTCAAAGGTGAGGCAGTCGTCTATGTTAGGGTCAGTGGGGACTGGGGTGTGCGTCAACCCACAGAACATAGATTTCTTGATCTCTGCCTCCTCTTGACTAGCCTCCCGAGGGGTGGGGTTAGGCCACTCTTTTTCCGGGAGCTTGAGGAACTCAGGACCGTCACTGTAGATATTGTGACGTGTGAGGTCATCTAGGGACATCCCCCGTGTGATGACATCTGCTGGGTTCTGTTTCGTGTCCACGTACCCCCAGCACGCTGATCCCACTAGGTCTTGGATCTCTGTGATTCTGACTCCCACGAAGACCTTGTATCTACAAGAATCGGACTGGATCCATGTGAGTACGGTCATGGAGTCTGACCACAAGATTGTTCTTTGCACCGGGATGGTGAGTTCACGTTGGATTAACGTTGCGAGTTGCGCGCCTACCAGAGCTGCGCAGAGCTCTAGACGCGGGATCGATTGTTGCTTGCGGGGGGCTATCCTTGAGCGAGCCAGGATGAAGGCTGTGTGTATTTCTCCTCCCTCCTCTCGGGCCCGCAAGTAAGCCACCGAACCGTAGGCCACTTCTGAGGCGTCGCTGAAGACATGCAGGTCCATCTGGCACGTCTCCAGCCGCACTGTGGGTGGGAAGTAGCTTCGGCGTATGTTCACATTTTGGAGCGAGTTGAGTTCTCTCTCCCACTCTCTCCAGGTGGAAGCTATGTGCTCGGGTATGGGGTCGTCCCAGCCCTGTTCCTTGTCCCACAGCTCTCGTACAATCATTTTCGCCCGGGTGGTGTAAGGTAGGATACACCCCAGCGGGTCGTATTGCCTTGTGAGTGTTCTGTATACGCTCCGTCTGGTGGTCGGTAGAGGGGTCGACCTTCCCTGCTCCGTGGTCAGGGGTGTGTATTTGTAATGTAGCGAGTCTGTTTTGAAGCGCCAGACTAGGCCTAATGTCATTTCTTGTGCTTCACCTGGGATGGTCGCCATCCAGGTCTCGCTGCTTGCTGCCTTTGTCTCTGGGGAGAGGCTGCAAAGTACTTGAGGGTCACTGCTGGCCCACTGCCGGAGATCAAAGCCGCCTTTGATCAGTGAGGCGCGGAGCTTGAGTAGGAGGGCTTCGGCTTCTTCTGGCGTCGAGACGCTTTGCAGACAGTTGTCCACGTAGAAACTCCTCTCTACACTTTGTCTGACTTCCTCGTCAGCTTCAGGGTCTTCTGTCACATATTTTTGCAGTGCGAACGTAGCACAGCATGGGCTGCATGTGGTTCCGAAGGGGAGGACCTCCCATTGGTAGATGGATGGTTGCTCATCTTTGATCCTCTCTCTCCATAGGAACCGCAGCAAGGGCTTGTCCTCCTCCACTAGTCGCACCTGCAGGAACATCCCTTTGATGTCGCCGCTGATGGCCACCTTGTCTTGGCGGAAACGTAGTAGTACGCCGAGTAGAGAGGGGCCGAGTGTTGGGCCGGGCAAGAGTTCTTTATTCAGATTCTGTAGTCCGATCTGGTAGCTGCAGTTGAATACAATGCGATCCTTGCCGTTGTGGTGGACCTTGTGGTGGGGCACGTACCAAGATTCGATCGTCTGGTCGGCCTCTTGAATGTCAATTTTCTTTATGTGTCCCGCTGTGATCAGCTTGTCGATCTCAGCGCGGTACACAGTGGCTTGAGTGGGGACTTTGGCTAGACGCCGCTCGGTGTTCAGTAGATATCGCTCTGTCGCTTCTTTTGAGGCGTGGAGGGTGGGCATACCCTCTCGCCTCAAGAGTGGAGTTGCGTATCTCATCACTCCATTGACCTCGACTCTCTTTGTCCTCTGCTCGAGGAGGGTTATGGCATAAGTGTCTTCCTTTGAGCGAACAAGTTTCTTTTCATTCTTAAAGGGCATTGCGTCTAATGTCCATAGCCTCTCGATGTGCTGTAAGAGGGTGGTGTCTTCTTCGTTTATCCTTGAATGGAGGCAGCGAGTGGCTGTCGGTCGGTTGGAAGACCCGGAGAGGGGGCCTTGTAGTGTCCAACCCAGGCGGGTCTCGACCGCTGCTGGACAGCCTCTGGGCCCGATGTGGACCCGGTCCGTTGGGACGATGAGGTGTGCGTGGTCGGATCCTATGAGCAGGGTCGGGGTGGCGTCGTCGATGAGCGGTATAGGTAGTTGACGTAGGTGCACATATTTTTCCATCAGCTTTGGGATGGGGTAGGTGTACTGTGACAGGCCTATGTCGTGGCTGGTGAAGGCGTTAGTGATGCTATACTGCTTCTCGGGCTGCCCGACCGCTGCTATCATGAAGGAGACATTTTCACCCTTTATGGTCTTCAGGTCTCTTCTAATGGTACGGATTGTCATTGTTTCTTCGCTCCCCCGCAGACCCAGCCGGGCTGCGGCGGATGCGAGGAGGAGAGTCTTTTCTGACCCATCGTCTAGGACGGCGTAAGTGTCCATGACCTTGTCCTCGTAGCTTAAGATCACTCGGACCACCTTCAAGAGCACTCGGGAGCTCCCGCTCTTCGCAGGGTCTATATACATGACGTTCACTCTCGAGCTGCTTGGGGGTACGGGTTTCTTCTTGTTGCTGTCGTGTAGGACCTCCAAGTGGGTGCCGTCGCACTTGCTGCATTTCTTCTTTAAACGGCACTCAGCTGCCATATGGCTGCGCACGCAGCGGAAGCAGCGGCGGTTGGCTTTGATCCACTGACTCACCTCGTCAGCGGTCAGCTTCTTGAAAGTGTCACATTGAGACAGCCAATGTTCCTTTTCACAGTACTGGCATACAATCTTCCACTTCCCCTTGGTCGGGGGGGTGCTGTGGTTCTTGTGCTGCGGCACTGACTCGGCCTGGTGCATAACGGTCACTGACCGGCGGTTATCGTTGGACCTCCGAGGTCCATCTCTTGGGCTAGATCCACTCCACACGAATGTGTCCAGTCGTAGGCTGCTAACTTCCCTTGCGAGGAAAGCGGCCAGGTCTAGGAGGGATGGCTCGGGGCCGTCGGGATCACGGTGGTCTCTCTGCCGCCGAAAACGCTCTTGGCGGGCTGGAGGGAGCTTCTCCAGTATTCGCTCCACATTAGAATTTGCATACAGTTCATATCTCCCCTTCTCCTTTTGGGACCCCAGCATCCCTACTAGGGATTGTACCTTGATAGAGAGGTCATCCAGTGCTCTATTGTCTTTGGCTGGGGGGAGGCGGTCGATATCCCTTATTTCTTGGATCACGTAATCCCATATGCGTCCATAACGCTGGTCGAGGGCCACTAGAGCCGCGGAGTATGGGGTGCTTGAGTTGGAATATGCCAGCGCTATGTTATGCGCTCTGGGCACCTTGAGATGCTTGAGGAGGATGGCATATTTGTACGACTCGTCGGGGACATCGGACATCATAGTCTCCAAACACATGCGTAATTCCGTGTACTGTGCTCTGTCCTCGCGCGTAAAGTCTGGGAACGTCGGTGTGTCAAGGTACGATGCCATGGATGGCTGGTACATTGGTGAGCGTAGGGGAAGAGGCCTCCTGGGCGAGTCTCCCCGTACGTGTGGTCGTGAGTTAGTACTTGGTGGGTACCAGAGGCCGGGTCCCCAGGTGCTGTTCCTCGGTGCTGACTGTACATCAAACTCACCCGTAAGTTGGGTCGGGGGTTTGTAGTGCAGTGACTCGGGGCTGAAGTCGGGGCTGTACTGGGCCTCCTGGTCCAGAGTACGTTGCTGCTGGTGGGCTTGACATTCCTCCTCTTCCTCTTCCTCTTCTAGGTCCTGGAGTCTTCTAGTCAGTCTCTCGGCGACGTAGGCCGGTTCTTCCCAGTGGCTGGGTCTCGTATGGACCGGTCGGGGAGGGGGGTCGGAGACGTAGACAGGTTCCTCCTGTTGGCCGGGTCCCGGGTCGCTTTGTCGGGTAGGGGAAGGTGCCCTAGACCCTTGTCGTGATGATCTCCGGGAGCTCCGTGCGGAGAGAGGGGGTGTCGCCCTGGCAATCAATTGTTCTATCATCTGCGCCTGCAGCCGGTCGCGCTTTGCTTCGCGCTGGGCATTGGTGGCGTCGCGCTGTGCATTGGCGCGATCTCGTTCGATGTTCTCTTCCGTCTGAAGGCGCCTCTCCTCCAGTCTTATGCGGTCGTCCTCACTCCTTTGCTGCGCCTGGAAGCGCTCTCGTTCAGTTGCAGAGTGTTCGCGCTCACTAAGGGCTTGCGCTTGGAGTTGCGTGTGAAGGCGCTCTCGTTCCGCTGCAGAGTGTTCGCGCTCGCTTAATTGTTGCGCCTGGAGGCGCTCTCGTTCCGCTGCAGAGTGTTCGCGCTCGCTTACTTGTTGCGCCTGGAGGCGCTCTCGTTGTTCGCGCTCGCTCATCTGTTGAGCCTGGAGGCGCTCTCGTTCCATGGCAGAGTGTTCGCGCTCACTTAATTGTTGCGCCCGGAGGCGCTCTCGTTCCACGGCAGAGTGTTCGTGCTCACTAAGGGCTTGCGCTTGGAGTTGCGCGTGGAGGCGCTCTCTTTCCGTGGCGGAGTGTTCGCGCTCACTAAGCGTCTTTGCTTGAAGCCGGTCGCGTTCGGTGGAGGCTGTCAGTGTGGCGATCAAGGCTTGCGCCAGTATCTGGTCCGCCTCGCTGGGGGATGACACTGACGGAGGTGATCGGGTGCTGACAGGGCTTGTTGGAGATCTGTTCTCCTGGCGCGCTCCGAGGTCTATCTCCTGGGCGCGGTTCTCTTCTATTGGTTGTGTGTCGGGCTCTATCCCTGGAGCGCTTTCTTTATCCTGGAGCGCTCCGGGGTCTATCCCGGTGACGCTGTCTGGAGGTATAGTCATGTCATGTCCCACCTGGTCCCCCCGTGAGCTGAGTCAGTTTCGTTTGAACCCACTGGGGTCTCTACTGGCAGGGTCGCCAAGTCGATAGGATTGGACATGCTTTGACTATCCGCTTTATCCGTATTTAACGTCTGTTTAGATAAGCTAGGGGGTAGAACGAAAGCAAATTCCTCCAGATATGGAGGTGGCTGACGTTTGCGCTGCGGGCGTTCTAGCTTTGGAGAGTCGCTTGGGGAGTGTTCACCGCTGGCCATGGTTAATATTAATATTATATTAAATATTACACTGATACCATCCGGCTCGAAGGACCAATTGTAACTGAGGGGTTACAAAACCCTGACTGTATTAAAGATTGTGATAGATTAAACCACTGCTAGTTATGTACTTTAATTACTGGCCAAACAGTACATCAAATATAGATGGTGAACACCCACAAGAACACAGCATTGACACAGAAATACTATTGGAGGGTAATTTATTATTATTAGGCAACGTTATTGAATTGAATACTTTATTTTGACACAAATCGTATGACAAGAAAAACATTTTAAAAGACAAGACAATAACGTTAGGTTACAGAATGAGAATTAGGGTCGCGCTTGTATGGCGAAGAATATACGTAAAGTCAGTCAAGAGCATAAGTCACTAAGAATAGCAGGAATCCTATGATGGGTCTAAGCTGACGCCACCTGTTGTATAGTAGCAATTATATAGGGCAACACCGGTACCAACTGGAGACAATGGGTTCCCTCCGGGGTGTAAGGCCTGGAGGGTAGAGGAATGTTCGGGTACTCCGTCTGAGTCAACGAGGAATAAAGAGACTCCAGGTACAGGAGTCGGTGCTTGTACTCCCTTGATCAGCAGACAAAAGCAATAGTTGTAATCCAAGATGCTCGACAGCATTGACGACAGCTAGCCAGCCCCATCCACGAGGCAGGCCCGAGTGGTAATCCTCACGAGGTTAAATCCCAAACGATAGTGGAAATCAACGGTGCTCTTCTCCGGTAGTCACGTCCCAAATCAATATAATCCAACCAGGAATGGTTCTGCAATCGCCGGCGCCGATTCTCCTGTGTACATGTCCAACGGTTCTCGCCTAGGACTCCTCGGGTGTGGGCGACGTATTTAGGCCACACAGCCTGGATAAGTGCACTAGCTAAAGACACGACGAACCGATGGGTAATGCTACACACGGAAGAACTGTGGCCGCACGATATACAATAAATGATCGACTATTGACTTCACATTAGATTAAGTCGAACTCAACGTTACTTTGTTAAACTCTGACACTTTAACATTCTATTCGCACGCGGTTCTCAATGCTCTATTTAGACGCAAGGTTGCTCACTTCACTGCACGTTGACTCGTGGTGAAGGTGGGTAAGGTTTAGGTAAGGTACTGCTGTTTACACCTGCGCCGTATTTATACTTAAGTGAATATCTAGTCCCAACCTCAGTCCTTGTCTCATATTACTACGCTGACTCTGGGCATGTTCTGACATGCCTGCAGTTGTCTTTGAACTTGCCGTTGGGGGCTTGCGCGTTGGCGCCTGTGGGCGCTGTCCAATAGGAGAGCGAATATTACTCTGGTCTGTACGCAGGTAAAGGGATATTCCGTGTATATATATAAATAATATACAAAGTATATCAAACGATACATATATATATATTCAGTTTAATCTGGCCCTTCACAACAATAGCCGATAATCCATTTTCCCAATGATGAATCCCTATACGGGTGGAACAACCAGTGATGTCAGACTACACCTCCCTATAGGGCGAAATGTCTAAAATTCAGAACATATACCCTATAAATGGCATGTGTTACAAAGGGTCAGATTAAACCGAATATATATATTTATTGCTTGAGATCCCATGTATAATATTTGTATATCGTTTGATATCCCTTGTATATTCATTATACATATACACGGAATATCCCTTTAACTGGTACAGGACAGACCATAATATTCGTTCTCCTATTGGAAGCGATCCCCTAGGCGCCACGGCCATACCCCCCAATGTCTAGTTCAAAGTCACCGCCAAGACATGCCTGGACATGACCGGCTCTGCGCAAGAATACGAGACAGAAATAAGGCTGGTACTAGATTATTCACCGTACGTATAAATACGTTGCAGGTGGATACAGCAGCACTTAGCCTAAAGTCAAGTTAACCTAGAAACGTGTTACCCTCAAACGTTAAAGCCTTCATCATGAGTCAACGACCAAGTGAAGTGAGCAACCGTGCATCTAAATAGAGCACTTATAACCGCGTGCGAATAGGACAGTAAAAGTGTCAGAGCTTAGTGTAATAACGTCAAGTTCGACCTAGTTAATGTGAAGTACCGCGCACCGGAGAATCTACACCGGTGAATGCAGAGCCTTTTCCGGCTGGATTATTATTATTGCTTTGGTCCTGTAGCTGTTGGAGCGGAGAATCGTCTACACCCACTGCTGTGGGATTTACCCGTGAGGAACATCACTCGAGCCCGTCTCTAGGAGAGGCTGGCTGGCTTTCACCTATGCTGCACGCATACTTGGATTATAGCTGCTGCTTTCGTCTGCCGATCAAGGGAGTAATGTACCGCCTCCCGTAGCTGGAGCTTATTGATTCCCCGTTGATCCAGAGTTTGCATTCGAACATTCCTCCCCCCTGCTGGCCTACAACCGGAGGGACCCTATTAGTATCTCCCGCTGCCCTACTAGTGTACTATATATAATTCTTCTGATACAGGTGGTATTCATTATCTCCTGCGTAATATTCTAATGGACTTACGCTCTTGACCTATTCATGCACATTCTTCGCCTTACAAGCGCGACTCTAATTCTCAAGTAATGTAAGATAATCTTCGTGCTGCTAATAAATATTATTCTAACCCATATTTGTTGTGGAACCGTGTCATTGTGGAGGTGTTCATCTCATATACCTGTGTACTGTATGGCCAGTAGTAATGTACATAAGACAGTAGTGGTTTAATGATACCATACTTATTAATACAGTCAGGGAATTGTACCCCTCAGTTACAATTGGTCCTTCGAGCCGGAGGGTAATTAGCGTAATATTAATATAATATTAATATTAACATGGCCAATGATGAACACTCCACAAACGGTTCTCCTAAGCTAGATCGCCCGGAGCGCAGACGGCAGCCACCAGGACTACGCTGCCAGTCTACTACCTAGCCTTCTACAGACGGTAAACACGGAAAAAGTAGATAGTAAAAGTATGTCAAACCCTATCGCCCAGGTTACCCCGCCAATAGAGGCCCTAGTGGGTTCTAATGTAACTGACCAAGCTCACGGTAGGGACCAGGAGGGACCTGACACGACTTTACCCCCCGCCAAGACCGAAGAAGTAGTCCCCGGAGAGCTCCAGGATAAAGACGGCTCTCCAGGGATGGAACTCTACCCGCTACAAGAAGAAGAGACCCCGGAGATGGATCTCCAGGACTCGCCACAGGAGAGCAGATCTCCAACGAGTACTGCCGGGAGCGGATCACCTCAACCAGCGTCTTCCCCCAGCGGGGCGGACAAGATGCTGGCACAGGCATTCCTCGCCAGCCTAGCAGCCTCTACAGAGCGCGATCGACTCCAAGCACAGATGCTTAGCGAGCGCGAACATTCTTCCATGGAAAGAGAACGCATTCAAGCGCAGCAACGGAGCGACGAAGATCGTATACGTCTAGAGATTAGACGCCTTCAGACGGAAGAGAATATGGTAAGAGACCGGGCCGAAGCAGAGCGCGCCGCCGCCGAAGCAGAGCGCGCCGCCGCCGAAGCCCAGCGCGCCGCTGCCGGTGCCCAAAGAGAAGTAGAGCGCGACATCGCTCTCACCAAGCGCGAAGCCGAGCGCGACCGATTACAAGCGCAGATAATGGAGCAGCTGATCGCCAGGGCGACACCCCCTCCCTCCGCACGGGGTTCCAGGGCCTCGTCAAGACACGGGTCAAGGGCACCCTCCCCTACCCGATCAAGCGACCCTGAGCCCGACCACCAGAGAGAGCCTATACCCCCCTCCGAACTCCTTCCCCGACCGGTCCACGCGAGGACCAGCTACAAGGAAGAAACGGTCTACACCGCGGAGAGGCTAAATAGACGACTACAGGATCTAGAGGACCTGCCAGAACAAGAAGAAGAGGGAGAGGAGGAGAGTCAAGCCCGACAGCAGCACAGAACTCCACAGGACCAGGAGGTCCAGTACAGCCCAGGCTCTACCCCCGCGGCTCTGCGCTACAGACCCCCGACTCAATTCACGGGTGAGCTTGACGCACGACCAGCCCCGAGGAATAGCACCTGGATACGCGGGCCATGGTACCCAGCAGGTACCAGCCCACCAAGAGGCGTAAGAGGAGACTCGCCTAGGAGGCCTCTCTTCCAACGCTCACCGATGTGCCAGCCATCCATGGCATCATACATTGGCACACCGACGTTTCCGGACTTCACCCACGAGAACAGAGCACAGTACACCGAGCTACGAATGTGCTTAGAGACAATGATGTCCGATGTAGCAGACGAACAGTACAAGTATGCTATCCTACTGAAGCACCTCAAGGTGCCCCGAGCGCACAATATAGCGCTGGCCTATGCCACCTCTACTACCCCATACACAGCGGCTCTAGCAGCACTCGACCAAAGATATGGACGCATATGGGATTACGTAATACAAGAGATAAGGCATATCGACCGCCTACCCCAAGCCACAGACAATCGCTCACTAGATGACCTGTCTATCAAGGTACAATCCCTGGTAGGGATGCTGGGGGCGCAAAGAGAAAAGGGTATGCACGAACTGTACGCAAACTCTAATGTCGAGAGGATTTTAGAGAAGCTTCCGCCCGCCCGACAAGAGCGCTTCAGGCGGCAAAGAGACCACCGTGATCCTAACGGTCCCGAGCCATCCCTCCTAGACCTAGCCGACTTCCTAGCGAGAGAAGTCAACAGCCTACGGTTGGATACGTTCATGCGGAGCACCCCAAGCTCCAGAGAGGGACCTAGGAGAGCAAACGATGGCCGAATATTGGTGACCGTCATGCACCAATCAGAACCAGTACCGAGCAGTAAGAACCACAGTACCCCCTCGATGAAAGAGAAGTGGAAGATGGTGTGCCCGTACTGCGAAAAGGAACACTGGTTGTCACAATGTGACACATTCAAGAAGATGACCGCCGACGAGGTGGGTCAATGGATAAAGTCCAACCGACGCTGTTGTGAAGGGCCAGATTAAACCGAATATATATATTTATTTGTATATATATATTTAATTGTATTTGTATATTCTCTAATATTCCCTGATATCCCTTGTATATTCCTTGTACAATATGCATTGAATATCCATTCTAGCCTACTGAACATCCCATAATAGTCTCCATTCTACTATTGGTCGAGACCTTGGTGCCAGGCTGCCATACCCCCCAGACCCAGTTCAAACGTACCGCTCAACATGTACGAACAAGTCCTAGTTCCGCGTAGGAATCTGGCTACCGCACCACTAACGGTACTATTTGTTCATAGTGCGTATATATACTGCGCTACTAAAGTAGGACTTCCTTTTCAGTCCAGTTTCTTACCCTCCAATAGAGTGACAGACGTAAAGCCTCCCCGCGACGCCACGTGTGGGAGTAAGGCCAAGTTCGGCCTACCATCGGTATTGAGACATCGTGTATATTAATATTTGAATAGTCATATTTGGCACTATATCGTCGAGTTGGACGTAGTCTATTAAGCTAATAATAGTCTATTCATATGTAGTGCTTTGTGCGGTGAGAATACTATCGTAGTCAGTACCCCATCGTTTCGGGCAGAGAACTGGCTGCTTATCCAGGATGGTCGACCCCATGTGAGACTGCATCCGAGGAGCCCCAGAGCCGACGAGCGAGTGGACCTGTATACCGGATTATTCTACCGACGACAGCCCGCCTTCCCAGGCACGGATTATGCTTTGTGTACAGTGATTATTCCATGGATAAAGACCCCCGACACTGCCGTGTGTTGGAACCCCCCCCCCCTGGAGAGGACGCAAGGTGAGGAGACGCTCTGCAAGACGAGGTCGCTTCACGTCTCTCCCCCGTGGACCGGAGAGAGCCGGCTCACAGAGAGTCCACCTGCTTTCATCTGTGGTCCAAGGATCGCTGGCGCATTGAACTGCACAACTGTGGGTTCACCCAGGATACCCTTGGCCGGACGAGGCAGCCAGACTCTACCCCCCCCCCCCTCCTACTCCTGTTGTCTTACAAGCGACCGGATTAACCCCCCTAGTGTATCCAGTCTTATAATCATTAAAGTATCATTGCTGTTATTCCTTAACTATTCCAGGTCGTATATTTACCACCTGCGCCATCAGAGATTGGACATTCTCTATTGATATACTGACGAATACTCTTTGCCATAAAAGTGCATACTATTTCAATTCATAAATGTAATTAAGTGATTAAGTGCTTGCTCTACACACCATTGCTGTGTAGTAATAAACGCATACTTCGACTTCGTACATTTGTGTTGGATCCGTTTCATCTACGTGACAGTGTTCATCATAATATATTTATGCCGAGTACTGGGTGGCCGAATATAAAGTACAAAGGTAGTGGTAGTAAGTATCATATCTAGTAATACAGTCAGGGAATTGTACCCCTCAGTTACAATTGGTCCTTCGAGCCGGAGGGTAATTAGTGTAATATTAATATAGTGTTATTAATATTGAAATGGCCTATGATGAACACTCCACGAAACGATCCTCCTAACCAACGCCCGCAGCGCGAACGACGGCTCCCTCAGTACTTAGAGGCTTACGCTGTCAGTCAACAACCTAGTCTTCTACTAACAGTAAACGCGGTAAAACTAGAAAGTAAAAGTATGTCTAACCCCAACGCCCAGACTACCCCGACCATAGAGGCCCCTACGGGTTCTAATGTAACTGACCAAGCTCACGGTGGGGACCAGTGGGAACCAGACATGACCTCACACCCCGCCAGTACTGAAGAAGTAGTCCCCGATGAGTCCCGGGAGGAATACAACGCTACCGAGAGAGAACTCGGCACGGAAGAAGACGGGGAGAGCACCGTGGAGATAGAGCTCCAAGGCTCCGCAAGGAGTACCCCGAGGGAAGGCTCCCCTATACAACCGCCTTCTCCCAGCGAGGCAGAGAGGACCCTACAGCAGGCCTTCCTCATCAGCCTGAACGCCGCTGCTGAACGCGACCGACTGCAGATCCAGCAGCGGAGCGAAGAAGAGCATATACGTCTAGAAATAAGACGCATTCAGAGGGAAGAGAATGTGGCCCGAGACCGAGCAGACAGCCAGCGAGCAGCTGCTGGTGCTCTACGGGACGCAGAGCGCGACAGACAGCAAGCGCAACTAATAGAACAGCTGATCAGACGGACAACACCCTCTCCCTCCGCCAGAGGCTCCAGGAACTCGTCTAGACACACCTCCAGGGCGGCATCCCCTAGCCGAGTAAACAACCCTGAACTTGACCAACAGACGAGGTCTATACCCCCCACAGACCACCTCCCCCCACCGGTCCAAGCGAGACCTAGCAACCGGGAAGGAGCAGCATATCCTGTGGAGAGGCTAAACCAGAGACTACAAGCACTGGATGACCTAACTGAAGACGAAGAGGAAGAGGAGGAGAACCACGCCCGACGACAGCACAGTACTCTACCGGACCAGGAGGTCCGGTACAGCCCAGGCTATACTCCCGCGGAGCTGCGCTACAGACCCCCGACTCTATACCCGGGTGAGCACGACGCACGACCCGCACCGAGGAACAGCACCTGGACAAGCGGGCCATGGTACACTGCCGGTACCAGCCCATACCAAGGAGCGGGAGGAGACTCGCCTAGGAGGCCTCTCCCCCAACGCTCGCCGATGTATCCACAGTCAGCGTCATACATTGGCACGCCTATGGTACCCGACTTCACCCAAGAGAACCGGGCCCAGTATACAGAACTCCGCATGTGTCTGGAGACCATGTTGGTGGATGTATTGGATGAACGCCATAAATACGCCATCCTACTGAAGCACTTAAAGGTACCCCGCGCACATAATATAGCGCTCGCCTACGCGACTTCCACCACCCCATACACAGCAGCGCTGGTAGCATTGGACCAGAGGTATGGGCGCATATGGGATTACGTGATCCAGGAGATCCGACACATCGACCGCTTACCCCCAGCAATAGACAATCGAGCACTGGACGACCTGTCCATCAGAGTGCAGTCCCTGGTAGGGATGTTGGGAGCGCAGAGAGAGAAGGGGAGGCATGAACTTTACGCCAACTCAAATGTGGAAAGGATCTTGGAGAAGCTGCCGCCCGCTCGACAGGAGCGTTTTAGGCGGCAGAGAGACCACCGAGACCCGAATGGCCCCGAACCGAACCTCCTCGATCTAGCAGACTTCCTGGCGAGAGAAGTCAGCAGCCTACGGCTAGATACATTCGGACGGAGCACCCCTGGCTCCAGAAAAGGAACCAGACGACTAAATGATGGAAGAAGATCGGTGACTGTGATGCACCAACCGAAGTCAGTACCGAGCAGCAGGAGCCACAGTACCCCCTCCAGAACGGAGAAGTGGAAGATAGTGTGCCCCTACTGTGAGAAAGAACACTGGCTAGCGCAATGTGACTCCTTCCCCAAGCTGAACGCGGAGGAAGCAAGTCAATGGATAACGTCCAACAAGCGCTGTTTTCGCTGTGCGCGCTCACACATGGCAGCCGAATGCCGCTTAAAGAAAAGGTGCACCAAGTGCGATGGAGCCCATCTGGACATACTTCACGACAGTAACAGACGGCGCCCTTCACCCGCACCATCCAGCAGCAAAGCGAGCGTCATGTACATCGATCCCGCCAGCAGCAGTGGAGCCCGAGTACTCCTAAAAGTAGTGCGTGTGACACTAAGCTATCAGAATAAAGTCCTGGACACTTACGCCGTCCTCGATGACGGGTCAGAGAAGACCCTTCTGCTCGCCTCCGCTGCGGCCCAGCTAGGGCTGCGGGGAAGCGAAACCCAAATGACAATTCGGACAATAAGACGAGATTTGAAGACGATAAAGGGCGAGAATGTCTCATTCTCTATCGCAGCAAGCGGCCAGCCTGAGCGACGGTACCAGATTACAGACGCTTTCACCAGCCAAGAAATAGGACTGTCGCGGTACACATACCCCGTCGCCAAGCTGATGGAGAAATATGCACATCTGCGCAAGTTACCGATCCCGCTCATAGACAATGCTATGCCGACCCTGTTGATAGGCTCCGACCATGCAGACCTCATTGTCCCGATAGACCGGGTTCATACCGGACCCCGAGGCTGTCCTGCAGCAGTCGAGACCCGTTTGGGATGGACTCTCCAAGGCCCGCTCGCCAAATCTCTCAACCGAAGTACAGCCACTAGATGTCTCCACTCCCGAGTCACAGAGGGAGAAACCGCACTCCTGCAACACGTAGAGCGGTTATAGACCTTGGAACAAATGCCCTTTAAGAACGGAAAGAAAGACATTCGCTCTAAAGATGACATTTACGCCATTCACCTCCTCGAGACAGGGACCAAGAGAGTCCCGGTCAACGGCGTGTTGAGATACGCCACGCCACTCCTGCGGCGAGAAGGAATGCCTACTTTCCACGCCAAGACAGACGCCACAGAACGGTACCTGCTGAACACGGAGCGGCGCTTAGCCAAGAACCCCGCCCAAGAGAGTGTATACCGCGCTGAGATTGAGAAGCTCATCACAGCGGGACACGTCACAAAGATGGACATTAAAGAGGCTGACCAGACCACTGAATCGTGGTACGTGCCTCACCACAAGGTCCATCACAACGGTAAAGACCGCATAGTATTTAACTGCAGCTACCAGATCGGATCCCAAAATCTGAATAAAGAGTTACTGCCCGGTCCCACACTCGGCCCCTCCCTACTCGGCGTTCTACTCCGCTTCCGCCAGGAAAAGGTGGCCATCAGCGGGGACATTAAAGGAATGTTCCTGCAGGTGAGATTAGTAGAGGAGGACAAGCCCCTGTTACGGTTCCTATGGAGAGAGAAGCCAGGAGATGAGCACCCAGCCATCTACCAATGGGAAGTCCTCCCCTTCGGAACGATGTGCAGCCCCTGCTGTGCTACATTTGCACTACAGAAACATGTAGCAGAGGACCCAGCAGCGGACGAAGAGGTCCGACACAGCGTAAAGAACAGCTTCTACGTAGACAACTGTCTACAAAGCCTTTCAACCCAGGAAGAAGCCGAGGCTCTCCTGATTAAACTCCGCGCCTCATTGATCAAAGGCGGCTTTGATCTCAGGCAGTGGGCCAGCAGCGATCCGCAAGTACTGCGCAGCCTCTCCTCCGAGGACAAGGCAGCCAGCAGCGAGACCTGGATGGCTACAATCCCGGGAGAAGCCCAGGAGATGACCCTGGGATTGGTGTGGCGATTCAAAACAGATTCGCTTCACTACAGACACAAGCCCCTGACTACGGAGCAGGGAAGGCCGGCGGCGGCGCCGACCACCAGACGGAGTGTGTACACAACACTCGCCCGACAATATGACCCGCTAGGATGTATTCTACCGTACACCACCAGGGCAAAAATGATTGTACGAGCATTGTGGGACAAGGACCAGGGCTGGGACGACCCCATTCCCGCACACCTTGCATCCACCTGGAGAGAGTGGGAGATGGAGCTCCACTCACTCCCAGGCGTTAATATGCGCCGAAGCTACTTCCCACCCACGGTGAGGCCAGAGACATGTAAAATGGACTTACACGTCTTCAGTGACGCCTCAGAGGTCGCATACGGATCAGTAGCCTACTTGCGGGCCCAAGAAGAGGGGGGAGAGATCTACACAGCATTTGTCCTCGCTCCTGGCTGACCTACCTCCCTGTCGCCTCCGACTCGGCGACAAGCCCTTTCACTCCACCGGTATGGACTGTTTCGGCCCGCTGTATATAAAGAAAGGAAGAGGCACCGAGAAGCGGTGGGGTATTGTATAAAAATGCATGACCACCCGAGCGATGCATATAGAACTCCTTCCAACCATGAGCACAGACTCATTCCTTATGGCCTTCCGAAGATTCACATCGCGGAAAGGCAAACCGTCTATATTGTTGTCTGATCACGGGACAAACTTCAAAGGCGGAGAAAGAGAGCTGAGAGAGAGCTTCCAAGCTATGGGCCCAGAACTTAAGACCCACCTCGCTCCATACCAGATTGACTTCCAGTTTAATCCCCCGAACGCACCTCACTTCGGTGGAACTTGGGAACGAGAAGTACGTTCAATAAAGACAGCCCTGTACGCCGTGCTTGGGGCCCAGACCGTGGCGGAAGAAGTCTTAATGACAGTCCTCACGGAGATCGAGGGAATATTGAACTCAAAGCCCCTCGGTTACGTCTCAAGTGATGTAGCAGATGTCGACCCAGTCACCCCCAACACACTCTTGATGGGGCGGCTGGACCCCGCGCTACCACAGACAATGTACAGGCCTGAAGAAGCGAACGGCCGAAGAATGTGGAGGTACAGTCAAGTATTGGCTGACAAGTTTTGGAACAGCTTCCTACTCCACTACCTACCGTCTCTACAGACCCGCCAGAAATGGGTGAAAGAGAGAGACAATTTGACAGAAGGAACAGTCGTCATGATTATCGACCAGTCACTACCCCGAGCTATGTGGCCGGCTGGCCGCGTAAGCAAAGTGATCACCGGTGCCGACGGAAAGGTCCGAGCAGCCGAAGTGCTCGTCCAAGGGCGGACCTACACCCGACCCGTGGCGAGGCTAATAGAACTGCCAAGGCTCCCCGATACCATCGATGACGACCATGACCCCATGACTTTGTGAACTGACAGACCCCTCACAGCAGACATTGAGTAGTGGACAGTGCGGTTAATCTGTCTCTGCTTAGCTAATTAGGTGGGACTAATTAGGGGGCGGCTGTTACAAAGGATCAGATTAAACCGAATATATATATTTATTTATTGATATATATTGCATAGTATTTGTATATCGTTTGATATCCCCTGTATATTCCTTGTACATATACACGGAATATCCCTTTAGCCCAGACCATAATAGTTCATTCTCCTATTGGACAGCGGCCCACCGGCGCCAGGGACCGGCCTCCGGAGCCAGGTTCAAAGTCACCGTCAAGATGTGTCTGGACATGCCCGCCCTTGCCCAGGGATACGCGACAGAAATGAGAGTGGAACTAGTTTTGTTCACCGTGCGTATAAATACGGCGCAGGTGAATGTAGAAGCCCCTTACCTTCCTTAGTATGTTACCGATAAGTTGAAGCCTCACCCACGATACAACGTGCGGTGAAGTATGGCCTGTTTGGCCTCAGAATAGAGCATCGAGACCGCGTGCGACTTAATAACTGAATTGTCAGAGTTTGGCGCTATACCGTCGAGTGCGACATATTTCTATTAAGTCTTTAATAGTCTATTTGTGTATAGTGTATCGTGCGGTTAGAATTCTACAGTGACCAGCATCTCCAACGCTTTCTCGTATTAGCTAGAGTTCTTATCCAGGCTGGGCCGACCGCATGGCGCTTTCACCCGAGGAGACCTAGACGAGAGCCTTATGGACATGTACACTGGATTAATCTACCCGACGACTACATAGCCCTTTGCGGCTGGAATATATTTGCTTTGGTCCTGTGATTTATGGAGCGGATAATCGCCGACGCCTGCACGTGTTGGATTTACCCCGAGAGGAGTCAAGTCGAGTCGGGCCCAGAGAGCCTGAGGCCGACTAGCTTTCTTCCCTGTGGAGCTACAGTCTACAAGAGAACCAAGCTGTATTCGTCTGTGGATCAAGAGGCTACTGCACCGGCTTCTGTACCTGAAGTCTCCCTAGTCATCGTTGACCAGACGTCCTACTACCGACAGATCTTCTACCCCCCCTGCTGCTTACAACCAGTGGGAACCCCTTACAGTATCTCCGCTATATTACTAGTGCACCATAGATATAATTCCCTCAGATTCAGGTTGTATAATTACCTCCTGCGTAACCAGAGAATGGACATTCGTTATTGATTTGCCTACGCATATTCCTTTGCCTTACAAGTGCATTCAAAGAATAATGTAAAGTATCCTATGTACCTTTTGCTCCATTAAATACTTGATTAATACCTTTGACTGGAACCGATTTCATTGTGGGAAGTGTTCATCATATTCATATATCGTGTACTGTATGGCCAGTAATTAAAGTACATAAAGCGGTAGTGGTTTAATGATACCATACTTATCAATACAGTCAGGGAATTGTACCCCTCAGTTACAGTAAGCAATGTACAAAAATAAATAAAACCAACAATAAATAATAACAATAGAGAACAAGACAGTATATCGAATATTAATACAGTCTATTCCACTATATTCCACTATATATATATATATATATATAGCACGATTGAGTTTAGTTCTTATTTATTTATTTATTTATTTATTTATTTATTTATTTATTTATTTATTTATTTATTTATTTATTTATTTATTTATTTATTTATTTATTTATTTATTTATTTATTTATTTTCTTTCTTTATTTATTTATTTATTTATTTATTTATTTATTTATTTATTTATTTATTTATTTATTTATTTATTTATTTATTTATTTATTTATTTATTTATTTATTTATTTATTTATTTATTTATTTATTTATTTATTTATTTATTTATTTATTTATTTATTTATTTATTTATTTATTTATTTATTTATTTATTTATTTATTTATTTATTTATTTATTTATTTATTCACTGTCATTTGCAGTGTTTGTGTAGTGATTTTATTTATTTTGGGACATCACAATGCCTCATTGAGTCAAGACTATAAATGTAAATCGTAATTGATACAAATATTATTATTATTATTATTATTATTATTATTATTATTATTATTATTATTATTATTATTATTATTATTATTATTATTATTATTATTATTATTATTATTATTATTATTATTATTATTATTATTATTATTATTATTATTATTATTATTATTATTATTATTATTATTATTATTATTATTATTATTATTATATACATTTAGAACCTTTTATGAAAAACTATATAGCTCAGAATATAACATTAGTGAAGTTACACAAACTAAATTTCTTGATAACCTTAACATCCCCAAAATCTCTGAAGAAAGAAAAAAAAAACCTGGACGAACAATTAAACATAACAGAGATATCAGAGGCCATAGGAGCATTAAAACCTGGAAAAACAGCGGGACCAGACGGCCTCTCAATTGACCTATATAAACACTTTAAAGATAAATTAGTGACCCCCCTTTTTGAGATGTACCTAGAATCCTTTGAAAATGGTTACTTACCCGCATCAATGAAAGAGGCCCTGATTATCCTGCTCCCAAAACCAGGCAAAACCAATACTAAATGCGAGAACCTCCGTCCTATAAGTTTGATAAACAACGACACCAAAATCCTTAGTAAAATCTTGGCCAAAAGAATAGAGAACGTACTCCCAGAGATAGTGGGAGATGATCAAAATGGATTCATAAAAGGGAGACAGGGATTTCACAATGTTAGACGGGTCTTCAACATCCTATACAACCAAAAAGGAGAGAGGGACACAGGTCTTCTCTCGCTCGATGTGGAGAAGGCCTTCGATAGGCTGGAATGGGCTTATCTTTTTGATTATTGTTATTGTTATTATAATTATTGAATTCTGAGGATGTCTGTAGAATTTACCTGAATGCAATCACCAATGACTTTTCCCAAATTAAGCCCACACTTTAAGGACCAGCCACGAGTTTATACGTGTTACAGTGCCATGCGTTGTGGACCAGAGCCACGAGTTAACTCGTGGCAAGTTGTTATTGTTTTATTCCATATTATTCCAACGCTATTAACGTCCCGATCGACTTGCAGGACCTACCCGCATATTTGATTTTCGAAACATGCAATACCGGCTTACGCTTACGGGCGCCATTGCTCCACTGCAGTATCATTGAGGGCGATTGAATTTTTTTTTATTGTCTGTGGGCGTTTCATATGAGCCTCGATCCCAGCCGAACATACTCCATCTTTGATCCCGTTACCGAACGCAGATTTCAGCCTGGAATAATGGGATTTATGACCAGCCAATGGACATATCGATCTACCAGATTCCGATGACTAATGACGAAATGCTGCCGGCGATCACATGGGCTGACGGTAGGATACTATTCCCCCAAATTACAGCTGGATTGGACATTGTTTTAAAACGCAACGTGATCGATCAGTGAAAATGGCTACTTGAACACACACTGTATTGCTAATCAATATTAGTAATCGGCGTCCCCCGCCACCCCCATTTCATCCATAGATGCTCTGTAATAGTCCGGATGCTACGCAGTTTGTTTTATTTCATTCGTATATATACAGCAGAAATGGCGTTTGATATAACGTGACTAGCCTTTAGCCTATTATCTAGCTCCCCAGAAAAAAGACGAGGCGAAAACTGCGATAAACCTTATATTCACAACGCTATAAAATGACAACCAACCGATGGATTTTTATTTTCTTTAAGCCATTATGAAGGCACGGTTTATGCACTCAAGTGACAATGAGAATGGACAGATAGCAATACTATAAAGTATTCAGCCATTAGATTTATCACCGGTGATAGTTATGGTACTCACCATTGTATCCTATATAATAAGGTCAGGTGGGCCTCTCTGGCAGAGAGACGTAAGTTGCATTGCAATCTTTTTATCTACAAAGCCATAATTAGAGATTGTCCAAATTATATTAGTTCTTTATTGGAATGGACCACTGGACCCTGTCGTACACAATCCAGTTTTTGGCTTACACTTAGAGTGCCTAGAGTTTGTACTGAACTTGGTAGATCTGCTTTTGGCTTTTTTGCCCCTACATCATGGAATACCCTGCAGGAAACACTGAAACTAGACACTCTAGTGTCTATGGGTCGGTTTAGAACCTTAATGACCAATCAGGTCACCACAATATGTAATTGTTTTTAAATTATTACCCCTGTTTTAATTTTGAGCTATTTTATTCTTTTTAAAAGATTTTTTTTTCTTTTTCTTTAATGTATTTTAAAATGTGCTCTCAATTATTCTGATTGTCTGATGTCTTTATATTTATGAACACACTGTGACACTTGTGTATGTAACATCTCGACGGCACTGTAAATGAGTTTAATTACTCAGTGTATTATCGAGTATAAATAAAGATTGATAGATATATATAGCTGTTAGAAAGTACATCGGTTTGTTGACAAAGCGTTGTCCTCCAGCCATATATTACACTGCAAGCCCCCGCCGCGGCAGCCGGTGCATCAGTGACGTCGTTAGCTGGTGAGCTAACGTCGCCACCGCTCGCTCCAAACCGTGCGTAAAAGGAGTTGAGTTCATCCGCGAGAGAGGCATCGGCACTCACTATTGAGGGGGGGCTGACTTTATAATCAGTTATTGCTCATACTCCCCGCCATAAGCCTCTCGTGTCGTTCTGTGCCATCTGTGTCTCCATCTTGTTCACATATCGCCTTTTAGCAGCCCGCCCCTCTTTGCGTAGCATATAGGCTGCTACCTTATACTCTTCCATACTTCCCGATGCTCGGCCCGAGTTGTAAGCAGCGGTACGAGCATTCAGGGCCACTCGGATGGAATTGTCCACCCACGGTTTCTGGTTTGGGAAAACCTGCACCTTTTTCGTGGGGACAATCCCGTCAGCTAACGTTGCTATAAAGCTAACAACAACATCAGCATATTCACTGACGTCACTGGAGCTCGACCGGAGACGTCCTCCAGTACGTCTTGTAGCGTGGCCTCTGAGCTCTCGGACCACTGCTTAACCTCTTGCGACACAACAGCCTCTCGGGCTCGTTGTTTATAGCCGGGCAAAAGCAAGATGGAGTCGTGGTCAGATTTACCTAGCGGAGGAGCTGGTACCGCCTTATAGCCCTGTTTGAAAGGGGTGTAGCAGTGATCCAATGTATTTCTCATATTAAAATGTCACGGTCACATTCACACAGTTTTTTGTGTGACTACTTTCTCTGCGGAATTATGAACCTTTGTTCTTCAGCACAACAGAATTGTTTAGTCACAAATTGGGCCTCATTCATGAAGCGATATAAAGAACAGATTTCGTTCTTAACTAGCATTTCTTCTTATTTTGTTCTTACCTGGGATTCAGCAATGTTTTCTTATTTTTGCTTTTATTTTAGGCAAGACCAAATTCTAAGAGTGGTCGAGAGCACTCTTACCCAGATAAGAAACTCTTACCCAGACGAGAAACATTAAAAAAAGCCTACCATTCATAATAATAATAATACATCAGATTTATATAGCGCTTTTTTTTTTAAAGTGCTCAAAGACACTTTACAAAACAAACAATTTAGTAGATAAAATAAAAAAATATATATAAAAAGGTGAGAGAGGAATGAGTTCATGGGTTGAAAGCAAACCATTGGTCAATTGCCCCCAAATACCCCCAAATACGACTTTATAAACCCAGAACTTTTCAATAATTATTATTATTATTATAACTTATTGCGTGTGTTCTGCTTCTGAAATGGATTATATATTACTGTTAGAACAGATGCTCTGGCTGCCCAGGCCGTACGGATAGAACGCATATTTACAACCTCTCCTCTCCTCTCCTCTCCTCTCCTCTCCTCTCCTCTCCTCTCCTCTCCTCTCCTCTCCTCTCCTCTCCTCTCCTCTCCTCTCCTCTCCTCTCCTCTCCTCTCCTCTCCTCTCCTCTCCTCTCTTCTCTTCTCTGGTCCACACCTACAAGTTCTGAGCGCACTCAGGGTTTTAGCCACAGGGACCTTTCAGAGAGAGATGACAGGTGATAGATCCGGTATTTCCCAACCTACTGCGCGATTGGTTCTTGACAAGTCGTTCAGTATTGACAACGCCTACTTTGCTGGCATGATTTATTTTGCACTATACAGTACGTATACGTATAAGTACAAGTATAAGTCTTTATTTGTCATCAGATTAACACACACACACACACATGCGATGAGCGACCCACAGGAACACACACACACACATGCACTGAGTCGCGAGTCGTGAGACGTGTGTGTGTGTGTGTGTGTAATTTTGAGATCAGTCGCAAATCGCTTCCTGTTGAATGGATCAGACAGGGATCAGATGCCAAACCACGGCTGTTTTACACATGCCTCATTCTCCTTATAAGGAGATGGCATGTCTGTATGCAAATGAATTGAGCGTGAACGCGCATTTGAGTTTAAGAATGAGTGGGATTCATCATGCAAGACACCTGGGTAAGCACAGATTTGGACGTTAAGAACGGCTTGATGAATGTGGTGGTGGCTTTTCTTATTGTTTTCTTAACAGACAGGTAAGAAAGAATATAAGAAAAATAATAAGAGAGTATTGTTGAATGAGGCCCAATGAGTTGAAATATGTGTGTGACCTCGTAGTGTTTGTCAGTGTGGTGATCTGATCTTATACACTAATTTCATCTGTGGAATCTACAAAATGGAATTTTTTAGCCTACTTATTCAGTGGTATAATACCAGAATACCAGGGTGTTTCAGCTACAGCCAAAATGGACAACCCACCCATCAGTGAAGCATGAAACCAAATAGAATTAGTGATGCAAGCCCTTTTGGTAAGGCGTAACCAGTGGTACAAATTATTTGTTATACAGAAAGTAGGCTATGCATTATATGTATTAAATCTAAATAAAAAGATATAATCTCCTTTCTAGAGCATACATGTGTACACACACAAAACAGTGGACAAAGTTTTACAAGACAGCCCACCTTACAGCTGCCTCACTGAATAAAATCTGTCTGCAACATTATGTTAATCCACAGGGCTTCCAACAGTAAGAGGTCGTGATGGAACAGGCTTACCTCTGAATTTTTGACAGGCATCGACCTTGGTTGATGGAGCATGTCGATCTCATCGCTGCTGGACAGTCCGGTCTCCTGCTGTCATTAGTTAATAGCCCCTCGCTGTAGGTGTGTTTCTTTTGCATTCAGGTTTAACATGGACACGTCACCAAGACATAACACAGACTCCAGATATACTGTAACTAAGGATACACAAATGTGGACATTAAAGCTACTAAAAGGAGAATTTTCATCATTGTCACATGAGACCTTGGTATAATGACAGCAAACAATGAGACCATTGACGAAACAATTGGTAGCCTCGCTTCAAGTTGCACTGTTGCCATTTGTTCCCACCCCCGACATGGGATTTGTTTCGATAATGAGAGGAGAGGGTGAACAGCCTTGCTACAGTAACCGTGAATGGGGATAACCGACATGGGGATAACATTATTAAGTGACATGAGGAGTTTCCGGGTACAAAACAAGGCTTTTCCATAGCTGTCTTTCTTATTGGAAATGTAGCATTATAGCTAAAATGATCACTGAATACCTGCATGTAGTAAATGTTTCTATCACATTATCCAAATGGAAGATTTTGACCATTTAGCGTATTTTTCTCAGACTGTGACAAGTGTACACAGATCATGGTGGCAAGTTGCTAGTTCCTTTCTATAAGAGGCTATACACTATGCTATGCTACCTACATACCAGGTAGCATTACATTACAGCCAGGGATGAGCGAGGTTGAAAGGCTTGAAACAACAACTTGTTCAAATGTTGAAAATGACCCACAGAACTATCAAAAGGAACTTGCATGTGCTGGGCACAACATTTTATATTCTGCTGTTCTTTCTTTTTTTTTATCAACTTTTTCTCCCCATTTAAATTTTTTTTCTCCCGTCCCCAATTTCGTATTGTCCAATTCTACCCTCCCCTGTCTCGAACGCTGTTAGGCCATGCCTCCCACAAGCCGGCTGTAATGTGGACGAAGCTTTGCATCACGTGTCCCCTCCGGTACTCGAGGAGGCAGCCGTCGCATCTTTTCACCTGCACAGCGGCGAGGGTCTGCGTGGGAGGGACACGCCGCCCTCGTCGCTTCCTGATTCTACTGCGCAGGCGCACCAACCGACCTGTAGGAGTCGCTGTCCACAACGTCCGATCCCCACCCACCAGCTTCCCACCCCCTAATACTGCCAATTGTATTAGTATGAACGACCAGCCAAGCTGGTAGCAACGGCGAGAGCTGGGCTCGAACCCAGCATCTCCTGCGTTGGTGGCGAGCGCCTTGCCCACTGCGCCACCTAGCCGCCCTGCTGTTCTTTCTTAAAGGGGAACTATCTTACTGTTTCTTTCACTATTTGGGCCATTTTGCACAATTCCTGAGTCTATGGAACACATCTGTAAGGTTTTAAAAAAAAAATCATTGTTTTGTACTTTTCCACTTCAAGATTTCAAGCTGTTTTGGGCTGGGTTCCGCCCATAAGTGCTTTGAGTGTAAATGCTCCGAGACGAGGGAGAGAGAGAGAGGAGAGATGCGTCCCGAAACACACACACACAGTCGGGTTTGTGTGTAAATGCTCCGAGACGAGAGAGAGAGAGGAGAGATGCGTCCCGAAACACACACACACAGTCGGGTTTGTGTGTAAATGCTCCGAGACGAGAGAGAGAGAGAGGAGAGATGCGTCCCGAAACACACACACGCAGTCGAGTTTGTGTGTAAATGCTCCCGTTGCTCCGTATCCCTCTCTCCCTCTCTCTGTCGGCACCCGCGTCACGTCAACCCGTTTGAGGAAGTGTCAGTATTTCCACTCGCTCTGTTGTTGAGCGAATGGTTGAGTGTGCACTACAAACATAGAGGGGGCGGGCGTTATTATGCAGATGAGAATTATTGGACGTCAGAGGTACGCCAGTTTCAGAATAACTCAGTTCACTGAGGGAGAATCTAGTGACCTATGAATTGGAAGAATGCACCAAAATGAGAATTAGAGACATAGACCCCATTGATACAAACTCACATTGCTAGAAAACAATGCTAAACACTGGAAAATGCCATTTATAAGATAGTTCCCCTTTAAAGATCCACTCCATTCAGAAAATGTTTTTTATGGTTAACTCCTATTTGGGGTATATCTTTGACTGTACAGATTGTTATTTGTGCATCGAGCTTGTCACCAGAGCACCCTTTTTAACATTCTTCCCCTGGAGAGGGAGAGCTTCTCTGTACTTCCATGAAATCTGAG
>NC_140178.1:68418809-68438809 GCF_963971535.1 Notolepis coatsorum | reverse complement strand
GCGTTCCACATTGATGTGGCATAATTGCGAAACTATGAAACTATGAAAAGACGAGAGGTTGATGAAAGCCAATCTGAGTCTTTGTCTATGTCTGATGTTTGTTCCCCAGCTGCGGCTCCAGCTGCCAAGCGGCTGAGATCGAGTCTTGGGCTGATACATGATAAAACCAAATGTGTGGTGCTGTAAGACAGAGTCGTCCAAGCACCCAGAATCAAAGCTGGTACTGATTTCGTACGATCACGCATGGGCAGCTTTCAAGAGCCACACGGTGGCCCTGGAAGATCAGAGAATGTGAGACAGAATCAACTGTCGGATTGATTATGCAGCTGATCAGCCCTATGCACTTGAAATCAGATATCACCTCAAATGCTGGTTGAAATATGTGCGTAATTACCAGAAAATGAGTGAAGATGACAAACTCCCACACATGCACAATGTCACTCTCCGTGAGGCTCAGACTATTTTCTTTGACCACATCAGAACAGTTATCTTTGAGGAACATGAGCTAAGATCACTGCAGAGTCTCCTCCAAGACTACAGCTCTATAATTTCTCGGTATGGATTCCCAACATCCAGGGTCAAGTCATCCTACATCAAAGACATCCTGACCCGGGAGTTTGAGAGCAAGATCGGCTTCCTCTCCCGTCCTCAGAGGAGCCATAGCGATCTAGTCTATGACACGTCTGGGGGTGGTTCATATGTCGAAGCAGCACTCTCCTCCATCGGTGTCAGCAGTGAGCAACTGGTACGTAATGTGGCTGAGCGGCTCAGGGATGACATCAAGTCAGTCAAACTTGTCCCATGGCCACCGAGGGTCGAGGAGCTAGAAGAGGAGGAAGAGCTTTTGCCTCTCATGGTGCAGCTGCTATCTGCTTTGTGGGGGAAGAAGGGGGTAGATCTGACTCCAAGCACACACTCTCTCACCTCTCTCATAACACAGTACATCATAAAGCGACCCACCACAACCGCCATCAATGCCACTGTCACCCTTCATGGGATGACTCGAAACAAGGAGCTTGTTGACTCTTACTGGGCTGGGCATGGGGATAAGCTACCAGAATGTGCTTCTCCTGCGTGATGTCTGGACCATGCATGACCTTGAGCGGTGTTTGGTGTGTCCTGGCGGGATCGCTGAGGGAGAACCAAGCATCTGTATCATTGACGACTTTCTCAATGACACCTTGACAGGAGGGGGTACTGCACACCGCTGTAACTGTATGTTTCTGCAACGTTTAGAATGTCTTGTACAGGACTATGAGGCAAACATCCAGGTTGAGCATGCGTGCATAAGATGTCAAGATTGTGTCACGGGCACTGATGGAAGGTGGCTGTCTGACTTCTGGGCAATGCTGACAGCTCTCCCTGCTGATCAGGTCACCTTCCTTCGTACTGACTTCACTCAGTCCATCACAGGAAACCCCTACTCCATCATGGCCTGGGACATGTGGATCGAGTGTACAATGAACAAGGGCAGCAAAATGAAGTCTGGCTGGCTCTCCATCCTCCAGAATGAGAAGCAGATCTGCCCCCTCGCTGGAGACATTTAAGGCCCGTCTAAAAACCCACTTCTATTCCCTGGCCTTCAATAAACCCTGATTCTCCCACACCCTAACTCACACACTCCCATGTAATTTTATCCTGCCCCCTCCCTCTTGTATCTCTTCTTATGCTCCTCTGTCCCCTGTGTGCTACTGTACTTTGTGTTCCCCTATCCGTGTGTTGTCCTACTGTCCTATTCTCTGAATGTACTGTCTTGTCCTGCTGTGCCTTTTTGTATTTTTGTATTTGTGTATTTTATATTAGGACATTGATTTTAAGCTTTGATTGTACAGCACTTTGGTTGGCTCTTGTGCTTTTAAATGTGCTATATAAATAAATTACTTGACTTGACTTGACTTGGTGCACTCCAGAAATGTAAACAATTTGGCCAAGATCCGGGTGGCTCACAATGCCCTGACCAAAAAAATAAAAGCCAAGAGGAAGCACATAGAATGTGGTTCGAAAAGGATGAGAGAAGATGAGCAGCGCGTGCAGGACCTGGTTGCATGCATGCATGAGTTTGATTCCTTCCCATTTGATCCAGCCTCACCCACCCTCCGATTAACTCATTGCGGATTTCAACTCACCCCATGCTGTGGGAGAGGAGAAGTTGACCAGCTTCTTGCGAGACCGGGTGTTCAGTAAGAAAACCTGCCTCCATGCACCTGTCCCTCTGAGCAAATGCTTGACATTTGCCAAGCGGCCCTGCATGGAGAAGCCCGGGGAGGAACTCAAAGCAAGAGCTGCTGAGATGGAGTGCTCTCAAGGCAGTGATCGACCTGGTTGAGGTCAGTCAACTTGTGAATCTCTCCGAGTTGCTGGAACATCGTGTTGTCGAGGAATGTGTGGCCTTATTCAACTCCAATGGCACATATAGGAAGACACAGAAGAGCAAGCTCATTCAGAAGCTCTTTCTCCAATCTGTAGATCTGCAATAACCCTACACCGCTCTTGTCGACATGGGCATGATCTGGAGGATGGCAACCCCATCAGCAGAAGATCGGCTGACACAAGATGGCACCCCATACAAGTGGTTGGACTATGGTGGCCCGCCATGGTGATGCTGACCGTATTTTCTGTGTAAATTACCCGTACGATGCAGCATACTTAACTAAAGATGATGAGCGAGACCTGCGGGTACAAGGTAAGGTACATGTCCCCAACACCTACATGAAGCTGGGTGACCCCTTCCCCTGTGCCAGAGAGTTCAAAACACTGCTGTGTAGCGTCAGCAACAAGGCGCGGCTACAAAAAGTAATATGCAGCTATCTGACTGACCTTGTTACACAGGGTGTAGATACAGAGATCATCTACTCTGTTGGCTCCCACTGCACCAACTTGTCAACCCAGCAACCAATGCAGAACTACAGCTTTGACCAGTCTGAGGCTGACACCATCCTCTTCTCAGCTTACATAGTTCTACGTGAGTCAGGCTACAGTGGCCCTGTTGTCATTGATGCAGCCGACACCGTTGCCCATGTCACGGCAGCGGTCATCTCTCAACAGCTGCCCGGTATGCTCTGTATCAAGAGAAAGCAGGACACAGTCTTCTGCCGTGGCCTGGTTACTGAGGAGATGGCAGATTGTATTGTGCAGCTACACTGTATTACAGGCTGTGATGCCAACTCAGGCTTCTATGGCAAGGGTAAGTCGTCAGTGTATGACAAGGTGGAAAAGAGCCCTATGGCACAACGGCTGCTCTCGCGGTGTGGAGATAGCCTTGACCTTGAGGAGGAGGTGCTAGAGGAGCTGTTCGAGTTCACACGACATGTTATTTATGGCGACAAGAAGAGTAGCACCATGGCTGAGGCCCGTGCCACAAAGTGGAAGAGTATGAAGAACAAATCATTCATCCATCTCCCTCCACATGCAGATAGCCTACGCCAACACTGCCTCCGTGCCAACTACTTGGCATATCTAGTAGTGCACCACCCCTCCCTGAAGCGACACCCTTTGCCACTCGAACATGGCTGGGAGCTGGTGGGTGGTCGCTGTCGCCCTGTCTGCCACACACAACCTGCTCTCCCAACACATCTACCTGCACCAGGGCCAGCTGAAGAAAGTGAGGAAGAGGAGAGTGAGGAGGATGATGATGAGAAGGGAGATGATGATGTATGGAGGAGGAGGGGTGATTCATTGGAATCTGATGATTCAGAATCTAGTGAGGCAGAATGCTCTGATTCGGACTGATCATGACATGTTTAAAGTGGTTTCATTGTTAACCTGTTCAAGTTACAGCTATTTAAGAGAGCGTATTTTGAAGTATAATTAGTTATCTTGTCATACTGTACATTCATAAATTATTTTGCTGAGATCCTTATGAAGGTAGTTTGTTTAAAGTACAGCAGTACCATGGTAAAATTGGTTTTGACATTAAAAGTTAAATTTTTGCTCTACTAGATGGTGGCCATCTTGGATTTCTGGGTCAAATTGATGTCATAGAGTCAAACTGATGTCAGAATTGGAATCGTCAAGGTTGACTTACACAAAAAAGTGTGTTCATACATGATTCTAGGTGCTCTGGATCAAAAGTAAATTTTTCAAGATGGCGTCAGCAGGTATTTTGGATTTGGCCATCTGACAAAAAATGCTGGGATTTTTGGGAGGGACACAGGGGCTAAATATTTAATAAAAGGTCCATAGAAGTCAAATCAATCATCAAAACATCTTAGCCAGAGAATGGTCACGGAATTTTGGTTCTTGACCCAACTAATACTCCAAAGCTCTGATCATAGATACTCCAAAGCTCTGATCATAGATACTCCAAAGCTCTGATCATAGATACTCTAAAGCTCTGATCATAGATACTCCAAAGCCCTGATCATAGATACTCCAAAGCTCTGATCATAGATACTCCAAAGCTCTGATCATAAATACTCCAAAGCTCTGATCATAGATACTCCAAAGCTCTGATCATAGATACTCCAAAGCCCTGATCATAGATACTCCAAAGCCCTGATCATAGACACTCCAAAGCCCTGATCATAGACACTCCAAAGCCCTGATCATAGACACTCAAAAGCCCTGATCATAGACACTCCACAGCCCTGATCATAGACACTCCAAAGCCCTGGTCATATTTGTGGTTTATGACGGAGTATAGCTCTTTTAGCCCTTACTCAACAATCCTATTCTTCCTTGGCCTGCTTTTCAACTGTACTGTAGCCAGTTCTTGCCCGTGATTCTTTGTCATGGTTGCTATGGTGAGAGGGAGAATGGTGAGCCCCCCTCCCCGCCTCAGCCCACCTCCACACTGCTCCCCCTATAATCCAAGTGTCAAACAAGATTTTAGAGGGCATCTCTTCATCAAAGTTTACAGATATATTGTCTAACATTCATCAGATCGAAATAGAAAAAAAACAAAAAACAATCCATAAAAAAAAAAAACACATGTCTGGGTCCTGCAGGAGGGTGTTACCTAAGAGAGATTCGCCCTCTGGCACAGTTCCATCTTAGCAGGATAGATGAACACAGGTAATGCCCTAAGGTGTCGGCTGAGTGGACGTGCATTGATCATAGTGTACGCTGCGTCTGCAGGCCATACAAAGCAAGAATGGCGGCTATGTGTGTGTGTGTTTGCATGTGTGTGTTTGTTCGTTCATGCACTGGTGTGTATGTTAGTGTGTGTTTGCGTGTGTGTGTGTGTGTGTGTGTTTGTGTGTGTGTTTGCGTGTGTGAGTGTGTGTCTGTTTGTGTGTGTGTGTTTGCGTGTGTGTGTGTGTGTTTGCGTGTGTGTGTGTTTGCGTGTGTGAGTGTGTGTGTGTGTGTGTGTGTGTGTGTGTGTGTGTGTGTGTGTGTGTGTGTGTGTGTGTGTGTGTGTGTGTGTGTGCATGTTTATGATTTTGTTACTCGGCAGGGCTGGGACACTGTAGATCTATGTGACAGGACTGCAGTGTAAATTCATTGTTTCTTACCAAGCTCCATTCACCCCCACACAGAAAGAGCAGCATTGAAATGTGCCGCCACAGCCTTTAGAGACAATTCACTGCTTTCCAGGAGAGATAGAAAGAGAGAGATAGAAATAGATACAGAGAGAGAGAAAGAGAGAGAGATGTTTGGATGGGAAAACAAATTGTAAACCGTGTGTCTCTCTCTCTCTCCCTCTCTCTTGCACTCTCCCCCTCTTTCTCTCTCAAAAAGCTAAAGCTTTAAAAAGATGTACAGTTACATTCATTCTGATAATGGCTAACAGTAAGTCATCAAGGACCATTAATATTCAACAGAGGACTATCTACTAATAGCAGAAATTTCCCCCTGCTAATACTAAAACCGTGATTATAAGATAAATGACACCTTGGGCACCACACCAACCCCAAGTCATATTTTTTGCGTTATTATTTTGTGCATCTACAGTTAAAAGTCAGGTCTAATGTAATTATTGTTATTATTATGTCTACCGTTACCTTTAACAACAATGAGCAGACCTCCTTTTCAACCTAAGAGCTTCTGTGACCTCGCCTGTCATCCATAGCTAGAGCCGACCTCTGGCTGACCTCTGGCCGACCGCTGGCTGACCTGCGCTGCTAGGAGGAACTCAGCGCACGCGCACACAGGGAGAATCCACAGGGCTGATTTCGTCATAACAGCCCTGCTTAACATGCCTCGGAGATGTCCACTGCAGATTCTGGAGCTGGAAATAACAGCACTGCTTTACGAGGTTTGAGAAGCAGTCAGAATTGTAGGCAGCAGACACTGTCTGTGTGGCCATGCCTGGCTGGGTCTCACCCTCAGAGGTGGAACGCTTAATGCCCATACACTGATTGGATCTCTCTTGACTAGAAATGACTCCCGAGGGACAAAGACACAGCTGTTAATAAGTCTCCCCTGTCGGCGGCAGCACACAACAGAGTCAGTACATGAAGGAGCCGGTATCATTTAGAGGTTGACGTGTCACAAAGTACCTATCAGCTCTCACATCCGAGCGCTGCTAAAGCGGCAGCTCATAGTAGTACCCTTCCTCGGCCTGTGATCTTATAGTCATGACTCTTCATCACACTCCAGGCAAAAGCAGATAATTCAGTCACTTTATTATTATTATTTTTTTATTAACCAACGTGTTCTTAGTTTGGTCTGTGGTTTCATGAGCGCTTGTTTTTGCCGCCCCCCTGCCATTTGCCAAACATCTCTCTGTTCTTTGCTTTTCTACTCCACTCTCTTCAGGCTCCCATCCCGGCTCCGCCTGGTGGTAATCTCTCAAAGTGAGCCAACTCTCATCCTAGATCCGACCTGCAGCCCTTCAGGCTGGCTGACATGTTTAAAGCTGTGTGGACATAGTTGGTCACCAGGGAAACAAGCCCCCCGTATCCGGGGAGGGGGGGTGGTTGTTGTGGGTGGAGAGCTCAGGAAGAGATACAGATGGGCTTCCCATTTTTGTCATATTGGTACACCAGCATCTTTATACAATGGGAGTTGGCTGGTGAAATCCAAGGGCTGCTGGTGATGGAGAAGTTGTGTCCGGCATAGAATGGCGGGGGCTGCTTCCGGCAACGGAACAACGCCCGCAGAACGCTGGCCGCCATGCTTCTGAAACGCTTGCTGATGAAGCAGTAGAGGAAGAAGTTGACTCCAGTGTTGAGCAGCGCCAGCATGTTGGCCAGGTCGGTGAGCAGGTGGAGCAGACGCCCGGCGTCATGCGAGGTCGGCGCGGGGGAGTAGAAGTGGTAGAGGATCATGAGGGTCCGCGGTGCCCACAGCACGGCGAAGACGGAGGTGATGGCCAGCAGGATTGCGGTGGTCTTGCCCGTCGAGTAGCCGCGCAGACGGAAGCAGTTCCGCCGCCGGCGCAGCTTCCGCACGATGATGGCGTTGAGGGAGAAGAAGACGGTGCAGGGGAGGAGGTAGACGGTGGCGCAGTGGGCCCACACCAGCACGTGCTGGGCGGCACTGCTCCCGCTGCCCTCTCCGCCGCCTCCATCCCCTGCCCCGCCCCCGACCCCGGGCAGGCTGTGCCACAGCTCGGGCCACCAGTAGTAGGGCGCGGCAGAGAGCAGACACCCGATGTACACGGCCAGGATCACCCTCCGCGTGCGCGCCGGGTAGGAAACGGTGTGGTAGCGCAGCGGGTGGCAGACGGCAATGTAGCGGTCGACCGTGAGCGGCACGGTGATCCAGATGGAGGTGTGGATGGAGGAGAACTCCAGGACCTGCACTGCCTTGTTGAGCGATGGCGGAAGCGGTGTGCCCAGGATGAAGTCCTCCAACAGGAAGTCCACAAAAACGATGAGCAGGAGGACGAGGATGTCGGCGGCCGCCAACGCCAGGAGATAGTTGTAGGAGGACTTCTGACGACGTAACACCAGCTGGGACAGGATGATGACGGTCAGGATGTTGGCTAGGTGGATGGAAAGAGGGTTGGGGGGGGGGGGGGGGGGGGGGGATGGCCACACGGATGAGGGAGAGTGATTGAAAGGAGAAGAGAGAGATGGGAAATAATGGAAGTGAAGAACATGTGATGAGGCAGAGATTGGAAATGGAATGAGTCCAGGTTAGGGAGAGTGAAAGACACAGGAAGAGAAGGAGTGTTAGTTGGGAGGTTGTTGAAAAGAAGCAATTCTCATTCAGTCGACAACAAACAGCAGACAGTGCACTAGCCAGAAAGAGAACAATGTAGCACACAGAGAGGCAGTGCACGTGTAGACGCTACACACTGACACACGTGTGTGACCCCCTCAGTACACATCCACACACAAATAAACAAGAACAAACAACAGAGTTGCACGGAAAGTAAATTGTGGGAATCATTTCAGTACCATGGACAGCGGCAACACAACTACCAACAAAACAGGCACAAGTGGAAACATACTGATTTCCTTTCAGTTTTGAAACTCAAACACAAATTCTGGATATTTTCTCTCCCAGCTCAAGCAGCACCTGTCTCTCCCTCTGGCTAATTTGTTGTCTCTAATAGAGAGTGAAGCCACGGCAGAAACAGAGGGACGATGTGCAGCGTCACAGCCATTGCAATCTGCTCACTACTCTTTCCCTCTCGCTCTCTCTCTCTCTCCCCTGTCTTTCCCCTCTTGCTGTCTCTTTTGTCTTCCATATACAGTTCCTCTCTGTGATCTTGTGTGTTGTTACTGAGGGTCGGGTCGCTTGTATCCTTTCGGCAAGCAACAAGCCCTTCCGCATTGCTCTGATTGGCCGAGCGCGTGCATGAGCCACGACAAGCTCCTCAGCCAGGCAGGAATACTAAGCTCCGCTTAACGCAATTTATACAAATGGAAGTATTGATTTCGCCGTAACGAATCATTAAAAAAATATACCGTTAACTGGAATATGTTGTTTCTTTACACATATGTTGGATTATGTAATTGGTTTGTCATGACACACGGTGCAATGTACTATAGGATATTGGCACTCAAAGCGCCACTGTACTCAACCAAGATGGCGGCCTCAATCTCACCACCACTCGTCCGTGGGTAGTAAGATAGCTGACGTGCGCTCTCGTCCCAAGAGCAGCAAGATGGGGTAGGCAGGGAGGCAGTAGCAGGCTGGAGGCGCGTGCTGGGTGTTGGCGACCTCTGCTGGACGGGACGAACTCCCGTGCTAGGCTGACGACCGCCGGTGCAGAGCAGATGTAGACTGCCGGCGCTGACAGGCTGCTGGCTGCCGGTGCTGGGTTGACGCGCAATAATAATCTGGAGGCTACCTTAACTGAAGCTACTCTGTGGGTCCTAGACAGCCCTCCTGCTAGCCGAAACATACAACAACGCAGGGTGCCTCTAACCACCAGTCCTCTTCAAGCCACTCTGGCTGGGCACCTCGCTGGAGGGGATAACATTAACATAAGCCAACTCTTGGCTATACCGCGTTCTTCTAGGATAACTCGTTGTATCACTAGGGTTATTCAGTGGGGACATGCAACACGCTACTACGCTTATATTTCTAGTATAACCCGTAATATATCCAAGTTCAATACGTTCACCCGCGTGATCCACTACGGGGCTCAACGACACGTCCTTCCCGGTTCACGTTCAACGCCGAAGAGACTGGTTCTTCCCACTTCCGTTTCAGTTGACTTGCTTCTCCTCCACCCCTCTCTCGTGCGCTCCGCCTGCCACCTGCCGGTACCGCCAACTAGCCCCACAGGAAGAGAACTGGGTGGATTGAATATGATTCAGTTTACTGTTTATAATCCATATTCCAGCCGGTGAGAGAAGGAGAAACTTGCGTCATTGTTCGAGAGAATATCAATGGAAACTAGTTAACATGTCTTTGTGCACAAAGGGGAGATAAAAGGCAAGTCAGCACTTCTGAATAATAGTCGAATATTCAGGGTGCTACATAAAGTTAGTTGTTCACCAACAACAAACAAACACAGAACCGGACTGTTATATTAAATTAATTGATTGCTGTTTAACGCGTCCGTGTCCAGTCCTTTCGATTAGCCCCACCGTTCATTGTAAACAATGATGCATGTAGTTACTGTGTGTTGTTATAGCCACCGGTTAATTCGCGATTTTTTATTGGTTTGTCATGACAAACCAATTACATAATCCAACATATCGCTGCTGTCGGGACAAAAACTCCAAAAACCCAACTTTTCAGCAGATGAAAAAAACGAACACAGATTTGAGGGTGAATAGAGTTAGGAGGTTTAGACAGATGATCGGTTTAATGCTTTCCCATTGTTTAAACTTTGTAAAACCCACACACACATATGGAGGATGATCTACGGAGTTGATTTATATAAAAAAAAATATTAAAAAAATTTAGTTATGAGGTTTTGTCCCGACAGCAGCGATATGTGTAAAGAAACAACATATTCCAGTTAACGGTATATATTTTTTAATGATTCGTTACGGCAAAATCAATACTTCCATTTGTATAAATTGCGTTAAGCGGAGCTTAGTATTCCTGCCTGGCTGAGGGGCTTGTCGCGGCTCATGCGCATGCACGCGCTCGGCCAATCAGAGCAACGCGGAAGGGCTTGTTGCTTGCCGAAAGGATACAAGCGGTCGGGTCATCACTGTGTGTTTCTGGTGATGTTGCTTTTAACAGCATCATTGTACCGGTATGCGTGTCGATACCTTTTCTTTGAGAAACAGCAGTGCAGAGTCCAAAAACAAATGTCCCTACGGGGACAATAGAGTATATCTTATCTCACCTTATTTAGTCTTTTCCTACCCTCTTCCGCTCCTTCTTTCATTCATCTTTCACTCTCTCTGGTTTCCCATTTCCTCATCCCTTATCTTCCTCTCCCTGTCCTCTCCGGCCGCCTTTGCATATAACATCCTGCCACCTTCCATTCTCTCTCTCTCTCTCTCTCTCTCTCTCTCTCTCTCTCTCTCTCTCTCTCTCTCTCTCTCTCTCTCTCTCTCTCTCTCTCTCTCTCTCTCTCTCTCTCTCTCTCTCTCTCTCTCTCTCTCCCCTCTCTCTCCCTCTCTCTCTCCCTCTCCCTCTCCCTCTCTCTCTCTCTCTCTCTCTCTCTCTCTCTCTCTCTCTCTCTCTCTCTCTCTCTCTCTCTCTCTCTCTCTCTCTCTCTCGCTCTGATAAATGTGGACAGAAAAGGCCTGATGTGATTTAGTCCCACTGTTGCTGTTATACCCAGGCACAACTTCTCTCTTGTCTGTCTGAATCAGACTGGAAGAGCACACACTCTGCCTCCCAAATGTGGTACCTGTGCTGCAGCAGTTGAATAGCAACCGCAACAACAACAACAACAACAACAACAACAACAACAACGTTTCTTAAACTATGGGTCTGGACCCAAAATGGGTCACCAGCCTCTTTCTTTTGGGTCCCAACGTGATAATGGACACACAGTGAAGACATGAAGCTGATTTCACACAAAATGCATTGCCTGTGAGCCGCCACTAGGGGCAGCAGAGAGGCTCACCCTAAGTGAATAACTGACAGAATTACTGAGTGAGCTTCGCATCTAAAATTTGCAAGTATATTTTAATTAGCCTGGGTCAGGGGCAGCAGAGAGGCTCACCGTGTTGTGTTCTGTAATGCATGTGAAAGCTGTACTTCCCAAGAATCTCCACTATGGGGCGTAGTTGATACAATGCCATGTTATGCCTACAGGAAGTGAGAAGAAGAGTACACGTTGCTTGATGATGAGAGAACATGCTGTACCATGCTCGTACCTTAACCTGCTTAACTAAAAGGCTAAAAGAGTAACCTGCTTCCTGAGTCTTATTACTACACCTCTACATACATTACAAAATACTACGGACGTACTACATAACAATTGGCGACGAGGATGGGATACCTGCTTCCTGAGTCTTATTACTACACCTCTACATACATTACGAAATACTACGGACGTACTACATAACACACCGTAAGTGAATAACTGACTGAGTGAGCTTCGCATCTAACATTTGCAAGTATATTTTAATTAGCCTGGGTCCCATGTTGAGACTAAATTAGCTCTTTTTGTGTCCCAAGCTGATCATTTTTAAGAATCCCTGTTCTAAAGCAAAAAATACACCCTAAAACACAATTTACATGTCATTTCAGTATTGATCTTGGGATTCTGTATTTTTAATAAACCTGGACTCCTAAGTGATCCCAGGAGGAGAAAGTGACTGGGATAACACCTGTGCCCTCCATTTCTGTAAATAATGTGAATGAATTTTTGACTAAAATCACAGTTGTCAATAAAGTAAAAAAAAGTCCGTTCGGCCAAACAACATTACCCATTCAATAAAAACTACTTTTATTCTTAAGCTTAGCAGTGTGCCCAAAACACCGAAAGACCCGAGCAGGTCTCATAGAGGATCGTCACCATCATTCTACTGTGTCTACTCGCGATTCATCCCCTAGTGTTGCTCACATTAGGGGCTCTGGTTTCCCTTGAGACTGTCTGGCCGTGCTAACTCAGTTATAGCAAGCGGCCCAGTTTTCTCTCCGGTGTAATGTCAGCCGGCCTCCCAGGTCCTCACATGGCCTCCCAGGTCCTCACATGGCCTCCCAGGTCCTCACATGGCCTCCCAGGTCCTCACACGGATCGGGCCGATGGTGCATTCGGTTGGTCCTCGTCAGGTCGGAAATGTATCATGTGACAAATGGGTTTCCGGGTTTCCAGCTTTGCGGCTTGACGGGGAGCGACCGAACGCACGACAACAGGGAGATATCTGGTGACTCCTCCCTTGAGTTCAGTCGAGGCGGCTCTCTTGCAGATCGTCCGATCAGAGTGTAGCCTAGAGACCCCAATGGCCAAATCTACTTATTATGAAATGATAATATGCGTTGAAATATTACTTCTCAAAGTCCCAAAGAGCCTAGTAAGGTACTTTTACGTAAGGCTGTCAGTTGGAGTAAGGTCAAACCTTCTCTTGCTGGGCTTAAGTTATGTTTTTCTTAATTGCAAAAATTCTAACATGAAGCATTATGGTGGAGCATTATGATATTTTGTACTAATTGAGTGATTGATTTAGGCGTTATCCTGCCAAGCTGTGTGTACTGTTTCCAGGTCAACACAATAACTTTAGCTAATAACATTACCTCCACTCTGTCTGCAGCACGTCTTTCCACTCTTGGAACAGCATTTTTCTTTAGGAAAATATAATATAGTATAATATTTCTTCTCTTGGACTGGCAGTAGTCATCAGGGTAAAATGATTGCTACAGACCCGATGGTCTGCAAGACACAGTGTATGGATGAGTGTTTTCATCCATTTGTAGCATAACTAGCCACACTTTCAGCATGTCCAGATCTAACAAAGGTAGTCTGTGAACTGATAGGAGCTTGATGGTAGTCTGTGTGTGTGTGTGTGTGTGTGTGTGTGTGTGTGTGTGTGTGTGTGTGTGTTTGTGTTTGTGTTTGTGTGTGTGTGTGTGTGTGTGTGTGTGTGTGTGTGTGTGTGTGTGTGTGTGTGTGTGTGTGTGTGTGTGTGTGTGTGTGTGTGTGTGTGTGTGTGTGTGTGTGTGTGTGTGTGTGTGTGTGTGTGTGTGTGTGGGTGGGTGTTTGCATATAACCATGATACAATTCTTTTTTCAATTTGGCTCACACAATTTTCTGAATGGGTCAAAGCACATACAAATATAAATTTTAGCTACTGGTTTATATAGCATAGACCAAGATGGCAACTGACAAGATTTCGAACTGATACGAGCTTGATGGTGACGTGAGCTATTGTAAAAAAGAAATGTACACTGCATGCACTTGGATGCAAGTATATCCTGCTGCAAAATTGTCCGTATCCGCCTGGAAACATTAGCGCCCTAAGATATTATACCACCCAGGGGTGAGACAAAGGGTAAAGATTCCAAAGCTATTGCTGTGTGAGTAAACCCCATATGTCTCCTATTTTTCCTAAGACTTCCATTTCATACAGCACTGGGTCAATCGTTTCAACTGACAATCGCAGACATGGAGTAATGAATTAATCATTTACTGACACAGTGCAGTGTTAAGTGATGGTAGCTGGCTCGGCATGAAGCCATCTCTGGTCTGTCCCATCAGATGAAGCTGCCTCTGACATTGATTTGCATTGCAGCATCACAGAGACATCAATGCACTTAGCAGCTGTCACTGGCCATATAACCGAGGGAATGAATGTCCTGTGGCCCCCCAGTCTCCCCCCTCTTTGGTAATAGATCTGGGATTGGATTAAATATGGCAGCTTGGAGTCTGGTGCAGCGTGCAGCACACTTCACAGCCACAGCCGCTATCAGCTGATTACAAATGACAAAGCGGAGACGTCCTTGCCAGACTTGAAGATGAGTGGAGAATGCGCACATGCATTCAAACAGGGATGGAATACAGGTGTGCACATGCGTCGCTACAAACATGGACACACACGTGCACGGACTGGCATACGATTAAGGACACATACAAATCTGATGTAACGTACATCACACGCACATCACATGCACACGCCCGCGCAAGTCGCGTGCACGCCTAGAAATACGAATCAACCAACGCCTGCACTACATATGCGTGTGGTGTGTGTGCAGCCTGTGTGTCCATTGTGAGTCTATTGTAGATTGCTGGCGAGTGTCAAACGTTTGATGTCAGATCGCAGGCGATTGTAATGCGTTTAGGTCTGTTTCTGCTGAGAGGTATTTAACCTGTTAATCTGTAGACCGTTTTCGCCTAAAGGTACATGCCTAAGTAAATGGAAGATTGCTCCACTTCTGCAAGGTCAATTTGCATGTTCTTGGTATCTAGGAACATCTAGGGACCTGGGGGTATGTATTTCCAGTGTCAGAAATATTGTGTCTGTTACTAGGCTGAGTAAATTGTAATGAATAAATAAATTATGATTCATTATGATTAATTATGATTTATGATTTTGATGATGATGATCAAAAATTGATACGGGGCACGAGAAAATGCTCACTGAGCTCATTCACCACCTTATTGAGATCATGTGTACAAAAAATCTAAGCAAATGAACCACGGGAAGATGATTAAACAGAAGGATTTGTAGATACAGTAATTAATGATAATCGACTTTAATTATAAATTCATATTTGACCTTGAACTTGACCTTGATCTTATTATAGCCAAATCATACATCTATGGATAGGGAAAATGCTCCTCTTTCCAATGGCAGGGTTGAATCTGTATTTAGTCATTTCTTGCGGTTTTTCCAATAATTCGCATTTTCCGATAAATTTGTATTTCCGATAAAACATATAAAACATCGGTAAAAATGAAAATATACACTTTGACTACTGTTTTTGATAGGGTTATGGTCTTTACTCTTGGCTACAAAAAACAATATTTAAAAACATTGACCTCTTAACATCCAAGGGCCCACATGTGGACGATTCTTTGCCGACCTCTAGTGGCTCGGGTGTGCATTTCTTTCAATACAATAATAGATAGAATTAAAGCCCTATTTGTTGCCTGTCGATTGCCCTTTCAGGTGACAAAATCCGTTCAGCGGTTCTCGAGTTACATGCCGATATGTGAGGCGTGCCCCAAAGTACGCAAAAGTACACATTACCACCCCCGACTCCCGGGGGTCTAGCTCCGTCAATCATTTGGCGATCTCGAAAATCTTTGCACAGGGTTGTAGCCAATGAGTGTGGCCTTCCGATGATACCCCATGATATGATAATTGGGGATCTAATACGGTCTCTATTGATCGATTTATGATAAAGAAAAGCAGGGTCCCCCTATAGGGGGACCTTAAGGCTTAACAGGTTCATAACGCTCAAGTACATGTGGTCTCACTCACTCTCTCTCTCACACACACACACACATACACACGCACGCACGCACGCACGCACGCACGCACGCACGCACGCACGCACGCACGCACGCACGCACGCACGCACACACACACACACATGCACCAGGCAGAAGGATAGGCCGATTTATGAACATAGTACAACCTATTAATACACAATACATTCCAATTCATACGCAAATTTCATTGCTACGCAGATGACACCCAATTATACTTACCTATTAAGCCGAATGACTCCTCCCAATTACAAAATCTCGAGGCTTGCCTGCTTGCCATTAAAAACTGGATGTCGCAAGATGTTCTGCTCCTTAACGCAGATAAAACTGAGATGGTAGTCGTTGGCCCCCCAAATCAGAGAGGCCTGTTTGAAGCCTGTTTTATGAACATAGTACAACCTATTAATACACAATACATTCCAATTCATACGCAAATTTCATTGCTACGCAGATGACACCCAATTATACTTACCTATTAAGCCGAATGACTCCTCCCAATTACAAAATCTCGAGGCTTGCCTGCTTGCCATTAAAAACTGGATGTCGCAAGATGTTCTGCTCCTTAACGCAGATAAAACTGAGATGGTAGTCGTTGGCCCCCCAAATCAGAGAGGCCTGTTTGAAGACATCTCCCTCAAACTTGATACTTGTCTTGTCTCTCAGAGCTCCACCATAAAAAAATCTTGGAGTAATTTTTTATTCCTCCCTCTCTTTTAATGCACATATAAAAAATTTCACCAAAATTGCCCCATCTCTGCAATATTGCAAAAATTCGCCCTATTTTTACTTTGGCCGACGCTTACACCCTAATTCATGCATTTGTCTCATCACGTCTAGATTACTGCAATGTGCTTTTTTCAGGCCTACTGTAGCTACCTAAATCAAGCGTCAACAATCTTCAACTTGTGCACAATGTGGCTGCACGGATACTAACTAAAACTAGAATATTTGATCATATCACACCCATTCTGTCCTCCCTACACTGGCTATCCAGGCAGGATTTCACTTTAAAGTGCTGCTCCTCACTTACAAAATTCTAAATGGGCTTGCACCGCTCTATCTATCTGATCTCACTATACGATACTCGCCCGCTCGCGCTCTTTGTTCACAAAATGCGGGCCTCCTATCGATTCGTAGGGTAAAAAATAAATCCGCTGGCCACAGAGCCTTTGCCTACCGCGCTCCCTACCTGTGGAATAAATTAGCTGCCGTCATCAGGGGCGCCTGCTCTGTTGAAGTTTTTAAATCTTTGCTTAAGACCCATCTTTTCTCTCTCTCTTTCAGCCTGCCCTGATCTCACATGGTCAGGGATAGACCCTTAGTTTAATCTGGTTAGTTCAGTTAGGATGTCTGTTTATTTTATTGGTCTGTTTATTTTATTTAAGATTCTCTAACCCCTGTCTCTGAGTGATACTTCAACTGGATCTGAGCAGTTCCCCTGCCCCCTGGGGAATATGACTTTGATACTTTGAGCTCCGAGCCTTGACTCTTATTTTCATACCATTGCTTGTTTTCCTATGCTTTCTTTTTGTTGTATTTAGCTCTATTTAAAGTGAGTCCCATATCTTCATTGGGGAAAGTCTGAGAGTGTTGCATATCTGGGTTTTATGGTGGTTTTGTTTTCGTTCTTGGTCCGTTGATGTTTCTTCTTGACTGTGCAGCCCATGGGTGCAATGCCTTGTGATTTTGGGTTATATAAATACATTTGATTTGATTTAATTTGATCTACAGGAAGGGACAGAGCAGGCTGTTCTTCTTGAAGAGACTCAGGTCTTTCAATGTGTTCAATAGACTGCTGCATTCGTTTTACCAGTCTGTAGTAGCCAGCATCTTTTTTTTGCCGTTGTGCCTACATCAACTCAAGGGACACCAACAAACTGAACAAGCTGGTGAGGAAGGCTAGCTCTGTGGTGGTCAAACTAGAGGTGGTGGCAGAGAGGAGGATAAGAAGGAAGCTGGCCGCTATCCTGGAGAACCCCTACCACCTATGAGGAGCTAGCCAAGATGAGGAGCACGTTCAGCCACAGACTCATACCCCCCCCCCCCAACACTCAGCCTCAGTCAGTGGCCATCAGGCTCCACAACCGTGGGCATGGATTGCTGCCAGCAGCTAGAGAAGTGACAGCTGTAGAACTCAAGAACTACCCATGAAGGTCAAGTTCAGGAAGGTTCAGATTTGGAACAGTAGGTGTCTAAGGGTTACGATTGTCTGACCACTAAGTGTGTCTGACTCTTAACCACCAAAACCTGCACGGACTACAACGTACAGTATGACGTATATCATGTCAGTTAGGGTACCTTGTGTATATTGCACCTTGTGTATACCGTTCACTTTTACTCTTACTCATAGTATATATTCAGATTCAAATGTTTTTATATTATTTTATATATTTTATATTTATTGAGAGTAATGTATAATATAACCGATAGGGAATACAGACCCTCATCTGCACCTTTGTTTACACTGTTTAAATAGAAGTGGAAATGTAAATATATGCTGAATGTACTAATTCCTTCTTCTTCTTTGGCCCATTAATTCCAAGCGGAGCATAGGCACGACGACTCTTCTCCATCCAGCACGGCTTTGGGCTGTCTTCTCCGCCTCTCCACAGCTGATACCATGTCTCTTCAGCTCTGCCTCTGTGTCCCGCCTCCAGCTGTTTTTGGGCCTTCCTCTCTTCCGCTTCCCCTGGGGGTTCCATGTCAGGGCCTAGCGTGTGGTTTACACAAGGTGTGATCAATCCATCCCCACTTCCGTCTCCGGATCTGTACTCATTTACTTTGTAGTAACTCTGCCATGGATTGTCATAGAAACACCAAGGTGGTGTGGCTGTACTGAATCAGACAATGTCACTTTTGTAGACGTAGCATGCATAGTCAGGGAGTTATGTCACTAATAGGGTTGCATGATACACTGATACTAGAAAAGTATCTCATTACCCAGCCATTAAAAATGGTACAATACTCCATTTTATTAGTATCAATTCTTTTAGAATAATAGCCTGATGGTGTATTTTCCACGAGTTGAGTAGATGCGTAACCGGAGCAGTCTGAGTATGTGTGTGAGAGTGTACGGTGTACGCTTTGCATAGTGGGAGTGTCAAGAGTGTCAGCTGAACACACACCAAAGCAGTTTGTGATACTGCCTAAAGCCAGGACTCGACAGTGCGAGCGTTTCACTCTATTTGTGAGTAAAATAGATGTGTGTGAATCTGAAAAAATATTTAGGGGCACAAAGATTATAGTAAAGAAGATTATATCAAGCTAACTGTTCGATGACCCAAACTAACGTTACCTGCTAATGTCAACCAAGCTGGTCCCAAAACAAATTCTGGAGCCGCTATTCTGGGCAAAGATAGAAGTTTACCCTATCTCTCTCTCTCTCTCTCTCTCTTTCTTTCTTTCTTTCTTTCTTTCTTTCTTTCTTTCTTTCTTTCTTTCTTTCTTTCTTTCTTCTTTCTTTCTTTCTTTCTTTCTTTCTTTCTTTCTTTCTTCTTTCTTTCTTTCTTTCTTTCTTTCTTTCTTTCTTTCTTTCTTTCTTTCTTTCTTTCTTTCTTTCTTTCTTTCTTTCTTTCTTTCTTTCTTTCTTTCTTTCTTTCTTCTTTCTTTCTTTCTTTCTTTTCTTTCTTTCTTTCTTTCTTTCTTTCTTTCTTTCTTTCTTTCTTTCTTTCTTTCTTTCTTTCTTTCTTTCTTTCTTTCTTTTTCTTTTCTTTCTTTCTTTCTTTCTTTCTTTCTTTCTTTCTTTCTTTCTTTCTTTCTTTCGTTCTTTCGTTCTTTCTTTCTTTCTTTCTTTCTTTCTTTCTTTCTTTCTTTCTTTCTTTCTTTCTTTCTTTCTTCTCTTTCTTTCTTTCTTCTCTTTCTTTCTTTCTTTCTTTCTTTCTTTCTTTCTTTCTTTCTTTCTTTTCTTTCTTTTCTTTCTTTCTTTCTTTCTTTCTTTCTTTCTTTCTTTCTTTCTTTCTTTCTTTCTTTCTTTCTTCTTTCTTTCTTTCTTTCTTTCTTTCTTCTTTCTTTCTTTCTTTCTTTCTTTCTGTCATAATCACAGCACGGGATACTTAACTCCCCCTCCTTTTCCCCTCACGTTCTCCACACGCTCCTCTTCATCCCCCTCTCCATCCACTACACACTCCTCCTCATCCTCTCCTTCTCCATCCACCCCTCCATTTACCCTTATACGACCAGCATCACTTAACTTCACGCCACTTAGCCCGGCTGCACTCCATCCCCCCAACTGCACCCTATCCTCCCCTGATGAGGTGCCTACTTCTACTCCTCGACGCTGACCAGAAGTCGTCGTGGTATTAGATACCACTAC
>NC_140178.1:68409934-68418609 GCF_963971535.1 Notolepis coatsorum | reverse complement strand
AGGAGGCGAGATACAATGTAAGGAGGACAGTAACAGAGGCAAAATGGATAGGGATACAGGGATAAGGTTGAACTTCAGTTTGAACAGGCTGATTCCAGAGGTATGGGGCAGGGCATCAGAATGATGACAGATTATAAAGGCACCTCCCTCAAGCTGAACAATGATATCTCCTTGGCGAATTAACTCAATACCTTCTATGCGAGGTTTGAGGCTGTGAATAACAACACCAGCCTACAGACCACTGCAATAGAAGGGGGAGCCACTGCCGATGGAGACTCAGTGTTAACAGAACATGAGGTGAGGAGGAAGTGAATATCAGGAAGGCAGCAGGACCGGACGGTATCCCGGCCGCGTCCTAAAAGTCTGTGCTGACCAATTGGCCCCGGTATTCACTGACATATTCAACCTGTCCTTAGAACAGGCTGTCATCCCCCCTGTCTTTTTTTTTGTATTCACTTTTTCTCCTTATTTTTCTATTTTTCTCCCATCCCAATTTTGTATCGCCAATTCTTTTTCCCTTCAATTCTCCCCTCCCCTATCTTGAACGTTGCTAGACTATGCCTCCCACTGGTCGGCTGTAGTGAGGATAGAAGCCTTGCATCACGTGTCCCCTCCGGTACACGAGGAGGCAGCCTGTCGCATCTTTTCATCAGACAGCGCAGTCTCTCAGTGGCGAGGAGTAACGCGTGGGAGGCTCATGCTGCCCCCGATACTTCCTGACTCTGCTGTACAGGCATCACCCAACCGACCTGTAGGAGTCGCTGTCCACAACGTCCAATCCCCACCCATCGACTTTCCACCCACTACCTCTGCCAATTGAGATAGTATGACAACTGGCCCAAGCCGCAGGCAATGCTGACTCCGGGAGTCGAGACCGCAGCCTCTTGCATTGGTGACGAGCGCAATCTCCGCTACGCCACCCAGCCGCCCCTCACCCCCCCCTGTCTGAAGAAGTCCATCATTATCCCTGTACCCAAAAAATCCACGCCTGCTTGCCTCAACGACTATCGCCCTGTAGCTCTCACCTCCATAGCCATGAAGTACTTTGAGAAGCTTGTGAAGGACTACATCTGTTCCTCCCTCCCCATCAACTTTGACCCCCTGCAATTCGCATATCGCCCCAACAGGTCCACGGAGGACGCCATAGCCCATGTGCTGCACACAGCAGCATCACACCTGGACAAGAGGCAGGGGAACTATGTGAGAATGATATTAATTGACTACAGATCCGCATTCAATACCATAGTCCCCTCCAAACTGGTAGCCAAGCTCAGGGACCTGGGCTTGAACTATGACCTCTGCCAGTGGGTCTTGGACTTCCTGACGGGAAGACTCCAGGTGGTGAGAGCAGGTAACTGCACCTCCTCATTTATCACCCTCAACATAGGGGCCCCCCAGGGCTGTGTTCTGAGTCCCCTCCTCTACTCGCTGTACACACATGACTGTGTGGCACAGCGGAACAACAACACAATCATCAAGTTTGCTGACGACACAGTAGTGGTGGGCCTGATCTCTGCAAACAACGAGAGGGCCTACCAGGAAGAGGTAGAGGATCTGGCGCGGTGGTGTCATGAGGCCTGCCTCTCCCTGAACGTCAGCAAAACAAAAGAGATTATTGTGTACTTTAGGAGGACGGGGCCAGGGACTACAGCCCCCATCAGCAAAACTAGCGTAGGTCAGTGGCCAATCAGAGCGGAAAACGGTGGACTTCCCACTCTCCAGGACATTTACAACAAGTGTTGCAGGAGCAAGGCTAAGAGAATAATCAAAGACTCAGAAGGAGCTTCTATCCCCAAGCCATCAGGATGCTCAACGACAATGACACTATTTAACAACCCATCATCTACACTCACAGGCACAGCACACACATCCGCACGCACACACTCACTTTAAATAAACACTCACCGTAACACCCACTCTACCCACTTTAAACACTTTAACACACTTTACACTTTTCCCCCTTCTTTTTCTCCCATCCCAATGTTAGTCGTTATGCCAATTCCCAATCCCCTTCCTGGTCGTTGCGCACTCTACCCCTTACCGTCGGTCCGGGAGGGCGGAGACTATCACAAGTATCACATGCTTCCTCCGACACATGTGTACCCAGCCCACTGCTTCTTTTCACCTGGCAGCGCGGACTCTCACTGGGAGAGTGTAACGTGTGGAAGGTCACACTACCTCTCCTAGATCCTTCCCTTGCTGTGCAGGCGCCCCGACCTAACTGTAGGAGTCGCTGTTTACAACGACCAGGACCCACCCTCGCCGGGTTTCCCACCCGCTAACACTGCCAATTGTGTTAGTATGGACGGTCGGCCAAGCCGGAAGCACCACAGCTGGATTCGATCCCACTGTCTCTGTGGTGGTAGACAGACGCTTAGTCCGCTGCGCTACCCGGCCGCCACACTTTATATTTATTAACAAAGAGATTTGCACTACAACTCATACCTCATTGCACCTTACCCTAAGTTGTACCTGATCCCATTGCTGCATTGTACCTCACTGCTACTCTTTTTTTTACTCTGTATTGTATATTGTATACAATATCTTCTTCTAAGCCCTTGTGACACGTAGAGATGGCTGGAGCATAATACTTCACAGCAGAAAAGGACAGCTTCTCCAATAAGAACTGGAGATACTGTTCTATAGGACAAGAAATTGGGTCAGTGTTTCTTTCTCCACACCATTTGGAACGCCATCCACTTTCCGGCATATAGTGGTAGTGGAAGGAGTTTGAGCACTCTGAATGCCTCTGATGACCTCAGGAAAGGTCAGCTCTTTTCCCGTGAGTGAGATGCCCCACCAACAATTTGGTGTGCCGTCTCGCCCCTTCCTCTGAATCACACCGAACCACAATGTTTTCCAGGTACATGTCTTCATAAACTGTCATCTGGAAGGAAAAGTGGAGAAAGTTCCTTTGGGGCTGGAAAAATAGGGACGTGTGAAAGTAAGCATCTTTCAAGTGTTTACTGTAGATGTTAACCAATCTCCCAGCCTGACAGAATGCAGCAGCTTCTGGACTGTGAGCATTCTGAGTTTCCTTGCTGCAATCCGCTGATTCAGTGTGCATAGGTTCAGGATCTGTCTCATCTCTCCCATTTTCTTGGGAACCAAGAAATAAAGGGAGTATACCCTTCATCCTCTCCTGTGGAGGGACGAAGACAATGACCTTCTTTGATATCTCGGGCCGACAAGGCAGCTGTCTTTGTCTGGTCTGATAACACAGTCTGTTTAACTCCATTGAACAGAGGGTCAGGGCTCTTGAATAGCAATCCATGACCTATCCTCAATGTTCTAACCATGGTGCTAGACTGCTTAGATCGAACCATGCCGTGAGTCAGCTAGTGGCAGGGGTGTAAAAAGTACCCAGAAAGTATGCGTACCGTCCCAAAATCGTATTCAAGTAAAAGTCAGAGTATCTGGCTAAAAACATACTTGCGTAAAAGTCCTACAAAAAAAACGTCCTACAAATATCTAGGCATTATAGTGGACGAGAACCTTACATTTAAATCTCACATAGATAAACTTGTGTCGAAGCTGAAGCTTAAACTCGGCTTCTTTTTCAGAAACAGGTCCTGTTTTTCACTTAAAGTGAGAAGTCACCTGATCTCGACCACCTTCTTACCACTACTCGAGTCGATTATGGTATGCACATGATCAGTACCTTAGAAAGCTGGATACTGTGTACCATTCTGCCTTATGCTTTGTCATGGGATGTGGAAATCGAGTGCACCATTGCACCCTATATGCCATTGCAAGTTACCCATCTCTACAAGTACAGCGATTTTCTCTATGGCTCTCTCTTGTGCACAAAGCTCTGCTTAAGCTGGTTCCCTCGTACCTAAGCTGCTCTAAAACTGGATGTTCCCTGAGAACTTAATTGGGAAAAAGGGCTTTTAAATATGCTGCTTAAATTGCACAAGGACCAATCAGCATGGGTATGGGCGGGTTCATTTTCCATTGATGGGGATTTGATTGGCTGTTTTTAAATAAAGTGTGGCCGCAGGATTAATACCGTTAGTTCGGCCAGAGAAACAAATATATTCATTAAAATGGTTGGACCTGCGAGATTTGTACTTTGTACTTTGTAGGTCTGCATTTTAAATGTAAGGAGTAAAAAGTATGTTTCTTTTCTCTGAAATGTAATTGAGTAGAAGTACAAGTATACAAACCTAATAATAATAATAAAAGTACAAATCCTCCAAAACAAAGTACAATTACTCAAGTACTTTACACCGCTGATCGTGGACCATGCCATGAGTCAGCTACTGGCTATATATACCAGCGTCAGGAGGAGGATTGGGCCAGAAGACTTGGCCAATGTCTCCAGCTCCCCAGAGCTCAGCGTGTCTTTCCCCATCGCCAATGACGACAGGGCAGAGGACAGCAGACCTCTGCTGTCGGCTGCTGCGCTCTCAGCGGCACAAACATACAACTTGTCAGCCAGGGCAGCAGCCTGCTGGTGAAGCCACTACTTTGGCTGTGGCTTCCTGTCTGGATGCCAAACAGCATCTGGATACAGAAGAGCAGCCGGAGAGTTCTCCAGACACAAGAGACCCTCTACTACCCGAAGGTTGGGTAGAGCTCACTGATAGAGTCACCGACCATTTGAGGACATGCAACTTGCTTGACTAACGTTGATAAAAGACCAAACTTGACTTTGACTTGATATTCATGACTTGACTTTTATTAAGCCTATTTGCATTCTTCTAGATATTGAGCATGAGCCGTTACTGTTTTGGAACATGATTGAGTGACTTGATTGAGTGCAGTGCACGTGTAGCCGGTCTGGCCTGACATTTCATTGCTACGAACTCTGCGTTGTGTCTGTGTGCGATGAGGAGACGAGGACAACTGCTGCCTTGCCAGCCGGGGGGATTTATTTTCTCTGTGTAAGATACAATACTTATGAGTACAGCAACTCCACATGCCCTGGTCGATACATGCACAGTTGCACACCTCAGCAAGGCTTCCGGCCAACAGTATAATATGTGTCACAACATTTACCACATTGTCTTTAAATCAATCAACATTAAATCATAAAACTAAATACATATCATTCTGATTGTATAATTACAAATAAAATATCACTTCAAAAGTAATTTTCCCACTCATCAGCATCACTTTTGATATTTTATCAATCAATAAACCGTGTGCATGAAAGAACAAATGATCAATATGAAACCAATTTTCATAAATAACAAAGAGGGAGCTCACGTACCCGTGTAAGATACAATTATTATGAGTACAGCAACTTTATCACATTATCTCTAAATGCACACCATTTAAGGAGAAAGGGAGAGAACAGCGGACGCATGAGAAACCATTTCTGAACTCCATTAGCCTAGCATCCATTTAGCATGTTACACAAAAGTGCTCTACACCAGGGGTTCCCAAAGTTTTCAGGCCGTGACCCCCGAAATAACGGTGTCAGAGAGCCGCGACCCCCACTATTATAGAAGGTGGTGTAGTAACTTCCTAGCTTAATCTTCGTACTCTGCGCTGTGTTTAAACCTTAAAAAGCTCTTTGAAGTACTACTTAGCTACAAATGCAGATAACCATGTATATGATGGTTTTCTGCTCGTACACCTTCAGAGAACACGGCGCGGCGGTTGAAGAAATCGAGTTCTGAGCAGTTTGAAAAGGAATCCGTGTTTAATAAAAAGGATTTCAATCAATACAAATCAAAGATTTGAAAGAACAATTGCAATAAAACCTGATGGAAGACCTCACTATGCCGAGGTTCACCAGACTTTAGGCTAAATATTCAATATCTATGGGCATGTCTCGTTCTCGGCTTCTTCAGATGGTAGGTTTTTTCGGCCGTCTCTCTGCTGCGTGTTTTCCTCAGTCTGTTGTGGAGAAAAAGGGTGTGTGTTCTTTGTCGCTTCCTGGGTCTCTGTTCGGGTCTGTTGTTCTCCTCTACTAGCACGGAGTCTGCTAATATCAAATTTAGGCTCCGCCTCTAATGTTACGGCAAGCGGGCGTTTTCCAACCTCTCCTCGAGTGTTCCTATTGGAGGACACGTACTCTCAACTCTCATTGGCTAACTCCTTATCGTGACGTTTTACATCGAATTGCGTCACGATGTGGTTTCAAATGGTCTTTTCTTTTGATCTTAGATGGTTATCTGCTCTTTTGTTTTCAGCAGAGACAAACTGGCATCTTCCCATGGCAGTTTCTTTGTTGGACCAGATGGCCTAGGGCCCTGGGTTGTAAAATCACCCATGTTATTGACTTTCCCAGGAAGGATCAAACGAGACACTATCTCTTACTCAATAAGCGTCTGCTTGTTTCAACCCCCCTCCACAGAGATTTGAGGAAGCCTGAACCAACAGCCGCATTACTAAGTCAGAGGTGTCTCGTTTCTTGTACTTTAGGAGCGGGGGAAGAAACGTGTAGATGTATTTTACCTCTGTGTTTTCGCCATTCTGTGCTTCATGATATACAGTACAATAAACACCAGTTTGGCTGGAATTCTACTACAGTGGTTGAAACATGCAAATGTTCACACGCACTAATAAGCATTGGAGGCTTTTAACACACACAATAACTACACAATAATCAAACAACCATAAAATGAATATAGCGCGTATAATTTAGTAGGCTAATGTTCAACTCACCTAATGATATGGATGGGCACTATGCTTGGAGCACAACAAGTCCAGTCTGGGTTTAATTTTGGAGACAGCGACTCGGAGATCATCCTCCACATTCAGACGTGTTTCCTCTGGGAAATACTTTTTAAACCGTTCAAGAAGGGCTTGGAGGTGAGTTGTTATAGACATCCTCACTGTGTTCACACTCAGTTCATTTTCCTCCATAAATTCATCAAGCTCTGGAAACATATCAATCCGGCCCATTTCTACTTGTGCAATCCAGCGCTCGAGTTTCCTCGTGAACACTTGTATTTTATCATTGAGCGACAGGATGCTTATGTTTTCACCTTGTAGTGACAGATTAAGTCTATTCATTTTAGCAAATATGCAAGACAAATATGCTAGCCTTGTTATCCAGTCGGGATCGGAGAGGTGGGCAGTGAGCTGTGATGCATTCTAACAGGCACCACAGTGTGTCTCGCATGCGCCGTAGCTATGACGTGCATTATGTAGGACAAAGGAAATCCATAGGCTGAATATTATTTATTATCAGCATTTTAGGTCAAAAGCATTTCTTTTACCAGTTTAATGTATTTTAAAATATATTTTAATTGTTTTTAATTATAGACCTATTTCACACATTCTATGAAATCAATACATTCTGGAAATCATCTCGCGACCCACCCCCACTTTGGGAACCACTGCCCTACACAATCAAAAGTACCTACACACTCTACAAGCTCCCCCAAAAGAAACAGGTACCCAAAAGAAACAGGTATACAGTAGGCCTATACTTATTAAAAACATCACCAAACGTGAACAGAAATGTAAAATGGATTATTGGTGAAATATAAATCTATTACATAAATACATTGGTTACACAACCCAGACTTAAAAAGACAGTGTCTAACAGAACCTAGAAAACAATGCAAGACAGGATTGAGCTGAAAGCATGTTCTCCCATACCAGCGTACATTTTCTCTCAAAACGTATACCAGACCGTTTCTGATTTAGACAAGACAGCTTATGTATTGCCAGCTTTTCAAGACAGAGCTTCATAATTCTGTGTGCGACCCCTCACTAGTTCAAAGTCAATGTAACTTCACAGCAGAATGGTTTCTCTCTCTCTCTCTAATCAACTGTGTGACAAAAGCAATCCTGCGGGATCAGGCAAACAAGAGGGTATTTTCCCTTGATGATGATTCAAATTTCAGTGTTCTAAATGTAATCAGATAGAATACTATGCTTACGGGCGGCCAGGTAGCGCAGCGGACTAAGCGTCTGTCTACCACCACAGAGCCAGTGGGATCGAATCCGGCTGTGGTGCCCCCGGCTTGGCCGACCGTCCATACTAACACAATTGGCAGTGTTAGCGGGTGGGTCCTGGTCATTGTAAACAGCGACTCCTACAGTTCGGTTGGGGTGCCTGCACAGCAAGGGAAGGATCTGGGAGAGGTAGTGTGACCTTCCACACGTTACACTCTCCCAGTGAGAGTCCGCGCTGCCAGGTGAAAAGAAGCGGTGGGCTGGCTACACCTGTGTCGGAGGAAGCATGTGATAGTCTCCGCCCTCCCAGACCGACGGTAGGGGGTAGAGTGTGCAACGACCAGGAAGGGGATTGGGAATTGGCATAATGACTAACATTGGGATGAAAAAAAATAATAATACTATAGTTTTCACACAATTTGAACAATGGCCTCTACAGCAGGTACAGCATTGTGCTGCATAATAAATACAAAGTGTGAAATGTGTGGCTATAATAAGCTATTTCAGCATGAAAGGGTCTTAGATAAAGATTTAAAAACTGCCATGATCATCCAGACATGCTAATCACCCCCTACACACCATAATAGCCATTTCATCTCTCTATTTTAACATCAGACACTATATTCTATGTTGAAAATTGTCAATGGAAGGCCTAATTACAAGAATGATGAGATGAAATAGCATACCAATTATGCTATCATATGTCTGTTTTAATGAAAACGTGATTGTAAAATGTCAGTAGTGTAACCTAATGTAACCAGAACAGCCTATATTTTTTGTAAGGAGGTTGAAAAGAAAAACACACCTGCAGC
>NC_140178.1:68359934-68404934 GCF_963971535.1 Notolepis coatsorum | reverse complement strand
ACATCCTATACTAAATTAAGCAGTAGACTGCGGAAGCCAGACATGTGGTGAGGCTTTTTACACCTGAAATCAGTGCTAAATATTCTAGGCTGCTATGTCAGCAAGTATACTTGGCCTATCGTTCACACGTGGCTGAGTACTTGGGCACGCATGAGGCATTAATTAATTGCAGATGTGTTCATTTCCACATTGCTTTCTCTTTTGTTTCAGGCCAGTCTTGATGGACAGCTTTGTCGCAGAAAAGCTTATTGAGTGGCAATTGCCAGAGCTCACAGACAGTTTTAAAGGTGAGAATTTTTACTTTCTTGACCATGAAAACGTTTCCATGACAAAGCAGTATTGTATAGGATTTCAACACACATGCAGGCACACACACATTATTCTGTTCTTCATCTTGGTTCTCTGGTCCTGCCAGCCTGGTCCTGTGTTGGAGTTAGCTGCCACTGGATGGCACTGAAATTACTTTAAAAGTATTTTTGTTTTCTGTCTTTGTCTTTCAGATCAAGATATCGATGAGGAGGCGTTTCACCTTTTAGATGGCGAAACAATCCGGAACCTCATCCCCAAAATAGGCCCCAGGCTCAAGTTTTCAAAACTTTACAGAGAATTTGTAAGTGATCACTAAGTGTTCTAACATCAAGGCAGATGGCGTATACATGCTTTAAATGCAAAAGGCTAATTCCTGGTGATGCCAAGTCTCTCTTTTCACATTTACGATTAGCACACAATATAATACAAGACTGATGCAGAGGGCTTCCAAGGTTCTTTAAATCATTCTTACTTATTACAGAGGGCTTGTTTCCCACATCACAAAAGCCATAATCAAAGCTGGTGATACGATAGTTTAGCTTATCTAGTGAGATAAGCTTTTGTTCTATGAGTGCATTTAACACAAGTTTAAATTCGTATGGCCCTACCCCTTCGAGGATGTCATGCATTATGTCCAGTGCCATATTGTCCGTAACATGATAAAAAGACAGACTGTTGAGGACACTGTCTCTTTTAAGGCCTGTCTGAGAGGGGTTGTCTGTCCGTAAATCCTCTGCGTGAGTATTCACATCTCGGGACAGCGTATCGTCTACCTGTGTCTGTACTTTCAAGACATCTCTGTGTATTTTGCATAAACGGCACACATGGTTCCCCGAAAAACTCTCTATGTAACCAAGTATTGCGTTCAATCCTAAATTGTCTCCCACTACCTGAACAACGGCGAATTTGACAACGCCTTGGAAGCTAGGCGTGTTAACAGTTATGCCATCCCTCTCAAGACACTTTAGTTCTTCCACAATAGGGCGCAACACTGCATCAATGCCATAGGTTTTTGCATCATCTGATTTATAGACTGCCAACAAGAAGTGTGACTGCAAATTGGATAGGATGTCTGGTGGCAAACTCTTCAAGATAAAATATATAAATCCTAACTTGTGAACCCCAGTCTTTGACCCGAGGGGGTTCACAGTTTCACAATCATCATTGTATAACAGCAATGGGATTGACACCTCTTTCAAAAAGAGTGGAGGATTTTTACAGAAATCTCCATCAAATATATCCTGAAGAGCATCACTCTCTCTCTGTTGCCATTCCATCATGGCCTGTAAAACACCAGGAAGCTCCAGTATCTTGACCAGAAGACGCTTTAGTGGAATACGCTGAAAGGTATCAGTCAGAGCAACTTGTCGAACGGTGCCAGTGGCAGAGTCTCTCCGCTGTACAAAGGTTTGGTTATCGGAGAAACACTCCTCAATTGGCTGGATGAAGTTCCCAGAGTTAGTAAAATACCTAATCTGTTTATAGTCTGTCTCCAGACCCTCGAAAGGGTTAGCTGCATCTAAAAAGTCCTGCCTGAGCTCCTCTACCTGTGGGTTTTGATCATGCCCAAACTGACTGAAAAGCGACATGGTCTTTGTTTGTAGTCTGCTCACTAAATCTCCAATTAAACTTGAGGTTTGCTGAACCACAACATTTATATTTGTAAAGGTCTGGGAAGATTTTGATCTAAGATGAGCTATAAAATGGGCTACTCTCTCTGTGATTCCCTCTTGCTCTAGTTCGTCCCATTCATCATCATTATCTTCATCTTCCTCCATGGCTTATCGACATCAGATAATGCAATGCTACAGTTTCATGTGTGGGTCTGTGTTAAGCCACAACACAGAAATTGGTCCAGGGTATGCTACCTTTCTGGCTCATTTTGAAGGCTATAATGAAATTCAAAGTGGTCTCACAGGAATCCCCCTTTTCGCTGAATTGTATGTACCGGCCAGGGTCACTGTTAAGGGTACAACATACAGACCAGGCATGACAGTGTTTATGTCCTATGACCAAGATGGAGAGCCTCAGTTTGGGCTTATTAAAGCCATTTTGGTTTTAGAGCCATCTGTAAAGCTAGTTGTTCAGAGGTGGGAGACAATGGGGTTTGAGAAGCATTTCTTTGCTTACAGTGTGATCCAAACCAAAGATTTGTTGGCTATCGATGTGAAAGAGCTGCTTGATCATCACCCACTACATGCAGTCCAGTCATACAGAGATGTTGACACTTTATTCATCTCTCTGCGCTATAGACGTTTTTAGACTGTGAATGGCCATCTGAATGGCCACTGCCACTTGTAAATAGTGAGGAAAAAAATCAGGAAAGAAACACTGCCTTGATTTACTAGAAACACAGTGATAGCCTACAGTATATATTCCGAACATATTTTGAATAGTTAGTCTTTAGTTTCATGCTGTGGACTGCCTTACTCTGCTACAACTCTTCGATGACTGAGATACATTGTTGGACTGCTGGGATGGGGAAACTCCTTGGACTACTGAGATGACATTAATTGTTGTAAGTAAGAATGTGTTTAATTAAAATAGTTCTACAACTAAACACTAACCACTTTAAACCCTATGACAAAATAAATCTTCACCAGTATTTAAATTGTTCCATGTGTGTAGGCTATTGGCCATCTTGGGTGTCAATCGGTTAAATGGAAAACGACACTGCTGACTGCAAATATATTTTGTATCTGTACACAACAACTCACTTTAACCTAAAATGCCTCTAAGCTGATAACCTTTCTTTGCTGCAAAAGGCTTTGAATGCTGAGCCACCTGCAACAAGCCTTGTTGCTACCATATCCCCCATGGAGGAATCTGCAGCTTCTGGATCAAGCCAGGAGGTCTCCACCGTAGAGGAATCGAGGGCAGCAGACCAGATTGTGATTCTACGACCGGTTCCACTATTTGTAAGTTGTTCAAGAAGCATGGATGGATCTGGAAGCACTTGGAGCCAGTACATATCTCAGAACTTCAATACTTAAACTAACTCATCTATACTCTTGTCAGTATTTAGACCGTGGCTATGTAAGTTTTCTTCCTCCAGCCGAGTTCATAGAGAAATGGAACATTTGATGAGTAGTAATATTAGTAGAAAATAAGGAGTCATTTTTCTCTCGCATCACATACAGGACACCCAATGTTAACCCGTTGAGTAACAAGTTTTTCTACAACTCAAGTTCAGACCTATGTTGCTCTATTTCAGTAGCACTAAAAGTGAGTTTTCTTTATTGTATCAGAAACTTCAGAATGTAATCTTTCAAAAGAGACCAGGATCATGCATGTGCTATAAGTATAAAGTATAGTATTTTGTGTTGTGTTTGTAAATAGCTGTTTAAAAAAAAATGTATGGCATTTTACAATACAACACTTTCCATTCCTGCACGAAAATCAATCAGATCCAATTTGATTGTACTCCAGGTACAGGGTTGATGCATTTTATCCCCCCCCCCCTCCCTGCTCTTTGTTTCAGGTACAGGACTTTTTCCATAATTTAAGCATAACATTGCAAAGGGTGACAGAGTTCTATCTTGTCTTATCGTTTCCAGGACATATGGTGCATCAAAGGCCGGAAGGGAATGAAGAATGGCAAACCTTTCTACTATCCAGCTACTGGATTCATTGAAGAAAGGCTTCGGAATGTCCGAAAGAGGCGGGGTTCTGGGTCCAGACAGCGAATGCCTGAAGCCAACAAGCCACCCAGGGCATATACCAGGTAATACCTGGGGTCGGCAAAAAGGGCCATGTTTTCCTGTGTCCCCAGGGGGTAACTATATTCTTCACCAGGGGGAGCTTACTGCACATGAATCCTCAAGGGGGGCTCCATGGAGCAAAAATGGCTGATTCCTGACTTTACCTCGTTTAATATACCTTGTTGAACCCCTCACCAAAACATGCAACAATGCTGGGCAATAGCACCTCCCTCTGGTCAGCCGGGGCGCCTGACTGGAGGGAAAGGATCTGATTGTAATAATGTGCTAAGTCCTACTGGTGAAAATGGGTTACGAAATTGGAGATCATTTTTAGATAGTTAATTTACAATGTGTTGTATATATGTTTCTATAGAATCGACCCTGCCAGAAGAAAGGGCCCAGCAGCAAACGGAGTGGCTGAAACATAACCTGGAGCCCTTCACTCAAGTTCAGGAGTATATGAAGGACACCGTCCTCTACAGAGCCAAGTGGATTCGGGGAAATCACTCCAAGGACATAGAAGAGGTCATTACGGAGTACCCTCGCCTCACCAGCCCAGGCATGGTATGGATCTACTGTAACATATTGCATCTACAAGGTTTTGTACTGCTTTACTGCCCTGTTGGAACACTCCCCCAGATATTGATAGATCAAAACACATATATACTAAGGCTGTCAAAGTTAACGCGGTATTAACACGTTATCGCCCGATTCTATTAACGCCACTATTTTTTTTAACTCACGATTAACTTTTAAGATTTTTTTTTACTAGACTATTCAGGTGTATTATTGATGCTCTCATTGATACTATGTTTGTTTCTGAAATGTGTGTGTGTGTGTGTGTGTGAGATATAGAGAGAGAGAGGGGGGTGAGAGAGAAGGGAAGGGGCAAGAGAGAAAGAGAGCTGGGAGAGTGTGTGTGAGAGAGAGAGGGGGGGGTGTGTGCGATTACTCAGCCCTTGTGTGGGTGAATGTAACAAGTTCCTAACATTTTCTTTCCCCTATTATTTCATGTACACTTTATTCATTGGTTTAATGAATTTTCTTTCTTTTAAGTTATTTTGTGCATCACTCTGTTTTGAATTTGATGCAAATTTGCAATGCATGAGGGTCATCCTTTTGTGTTAAATGACTGCATAACGAAAGCATTTGTTGACTCGCATGTTGATAAGAGAGTATTAAAACTTGGAACTTGAAAAAGATCCGTTTAAGGTAGAAAACATTTGATTAATTTGTGATTAATCGTGAGTTAACTATGGACAATCATGCGATTAATCGTGTTAAATATTTTAATCGATTGACAGCACTAATATATACATATAGAAATACGGGACTTAGCGTCTACCCATCTCCCTCCTCCTCCATCTCTTCCCCCACCTTCCCTCCTGCTACTTCACCTATTCCACCTCCTCCTCATTTGTATGTTTTGCGTTACGTACGGCTGTCCTTAAGAATGCTACATGCTTGGACTCTGGTCCCTCAATATTATATATATAACGTGCTGGAGAAACTCCCATGCATGAACACACTGCCTGGGGTACTTTATGTTAAATACATAAAATGCTTTAAAACACGTATCAACTGCCCCGAGCATTGTGCTTTCAGGGTGTGCCCGACCTGCATAGATCACGAATGCCTGAGCAGAACATGTGTGTGCGATTACTCAGCCCTTGTGTGGGTGAATGTAACAAGTTCCTAACGTTTTCTTTCCCCTATTATTTCATGTACACTTTATTCATTGTTTTAATGAATTTTCTTTCTTTTAAGTTATTTTGTGCATCACTCTGTTTTGAATTTGATGCAAATTTGCAATGCATGAGGGTCATCCTTTTGTGTTAAATGACTGCATAACGAAAGCATTTGTTGACTCGCATGTTGATAAGAGAGTATTAATACTTGGAACTTGAAAAAGATCCGTTTAAGGTAGATTTTTTTTTATTAATTTGTGATTAATCGCGAGTTAACTATGGACAATCATGCGATTAATCGTGTTAAATATTTTAATCAGTTTGACATGAAAGCACTTTTTGATGTCCACACGCCGTGACATGTATATGCAACAAGTGTAATAAATGTTGAAGTTAAATGTATTCTACGCCTTGGTCTGTTCTTTTCATTGATTTCAGCACATTTAGACTGTTATACCTTTCAATCAAGCATCTGTGCCAACCTAATGTAGTGTACTAACTATAGCAGTTGTGTTAATAGGCCCTTTTCACAGCAGCCATCTTGACACAGCAGGGTAAACCTACATCCTGTGAACCAGACTGACACATGTGTAACTAATCATGTTGCTGTGTCCATCTGTTGGTCAATCGTTGTCAATCTGGCTCACAAGATGGCTGCTGTGAATAGGGTCTATTTGACCCTTTTGATGTAACCCAATATTCAGTCAAAGCAACTATTTTGACCCTTAAAATGGGTCGTTTGTATAACCCAATACGGGGTCAAATCAACTAGGAGGTTGGGTTATTTTTTCACCCTTAAAATGGGTCGTTGGTATAACCCAATATGGGGTCAAATCAACTTGGAAGTTGGGTTATTTTGACCCTTAAAATGGGTCGTTGGTATAACCCAATATGGGGTCAAATCAACTTGGAAGTTGGGTTATTTTGACCCTTAAAATGGGTCGTTGGTATAACCCAATATGGGGTCAAATCAACTTGGAGGTTGGGTTATTTTGACCCTTAAAATGGGTTGTTAGTATTCGTTTATTTGACCCAAGTTATGGGTCAAATGAAATAACCAATAATATTGGGTCAAATTAACCCACACACTGGTCGGGCCCTTTTTGACCAGTGAATTGGGTCAAAAATAACCCAAATTGGGTCAAATTTGACCAATCTGTTTTTAGTGTGCACACACACACACACACACACACACACACACACACACACACACACACACACACACACACACACACACACACACACACACACACACACACACACACACCCAAACTGAAGTGAGTACCACAAGGTCATCATGACAAATGGCCGCATGCGAGAGACACACACACACACACACACACACACACACACACACACACACACACACACACACACACACACACACGCACAGGACACAAATGGAGAAAATGAGCCGAGGAGGAGAAAAAAGGAACGAGTGAAAGAATTGCAATTAAGGTCCATTTCTTTTTTCTTTGGAGGAAATTGGAAGTTGGACTCTGGCTGCATATCTGGGGGCTTTGGCTAATGAGTCTAGCGGAGAAGATGAGAGAGAGGGGGGGGGGTGATGGAGAGACATGGAGAAATAGACAAGAGAGAGAGAGAGAGAGAGAGAGAGAGAGAGAGAGAGAGAGAGAGAGAGAGAGAGAGAGAGAGAGAGAGGTTTTAAGGCAGGTCAGACAAGAATAAAAAAGAAGACACAGGTGATTGAGAGGGAACGGAGGAGAGGATTAGATGGAAAGACAGTGAAAAAGAGGTAGAGAGAGGAGGGGTAAGGGAGTGGGAGGAAGGGAGAGGAAGAGAGGGAGGGAGGGAGGGATTTGCGAGGGGTGAGTATCAAAGCTTGCCTTAAAAGGTCACAGTCACTTTGTAGTTGACGACAGCCATTTCCTTCTTGTCTCGTCAATGTGTCAGATTGGACATAGACCAGTACGAGTCCTTAATTCCCTGGAACAAAGACCAGGAGCCACAGCCACAGCTACAATATCAAACACTAAAAACTATCAAATATCCAACACCAAAATCACCAACCGGTTAATATTTGATCATGTTTTCATTCATTTCAAATGTGAATTCAATTATTTAGCAAGGACCCAAACTTTTAAAACCCTGACACTATACATTATTTAACTTTAAAGCCCCCCCCCCCCCCATCACCCTAATATGTATTTATAAAGTATAAAGTTCAATGTGACACAGATGTCATGTTAATTAAATATATTTTTTGCTGTGTGCATGGAGGCAGTGGCGTGAACAGATATGGCAGAAGGGCCAAATATGAAGACGGAAATAGGAAATAATGTATACTAAAGAAATAGACCTTATCAATTTAGAAAGTACCCTGCATGCCCCTACCCCCCACCCCCGCTTGAGCCCCTGCCCCCCAAATTGTCTGTGCACGCCCCTGCATGGAGGTTTAAGGACGTTCCACATTTAACTTCACTTTTAGGCTTTGTGTGTCCAGACATCACCAACCTATCTGCATAGGTTGCTGTGGTAACGACTAGGGATGTCCAGATCCAATCACGTGATCGGGAACGGGGCCGATCACGTGATTTTCAGGGCCCAGGAGTTCAAAACTTTTAATCCCTATCTGATCCGATCAGATTTTTAAATCCCATTTTTTGTGATCCAGGATCAGACAACTCGGCCAGATTTTGTCCCGGTATTTCAAAGCAATCCAGGATAGGATCACCCTGATCCAGATTCAGACTTTTCAAGATTACTAGATCCTGAATATCAGTGCTTTAATCCTACCGATCTCCATCTAGTGCAGGGGTGGCCAACCCGCGGCTCGCGAGCCGCATGTGGCTCTTCTTTGCCCGTCAAAGTGTGGCTCTTCCATCCATAAAGAAAACAAGAAAAAAAAACAAGAAAATTTACCAGACCTGAAAAATCTAAGCAAATGAATAAAGGGAAGATGATTAAACAGGTTTTGTAGATACAGTACTGAATTCTGCCATCTTTTTTATAATGTAAATTTCTCCACCATTTTTCATCATATTGCCACACCGTTTTTTGCTAGACGTTCACAGAAAGGTAGAGAAACTAACTGCGTTCTGTTTTATGGCAATAACGTTCAGGGTTGTGGGAGATAATCCCAAAAAATAAGAGAAATAAAAAAGTAAATCCAGAAGTCAGATGATTTGCAGGGGCTGGCGTGAGCTGGGTAGGGTAGTTTTTCTACATTTGAAAGCCCTGAGTCTCTTCCTTCAAAAGACTCTCTCTTTTGGCTGCTCCACTTCCTCCTGTCAATATGCGCCGGTTTCCGACTCAATGCCCTGAGATTTCTATAATCTTATATTTCACTAATAACAGTTAAAATCATTGGTAAACAAACGTAATGCTGAAAATATACACTTTTACTGTATATTTCGGGCATAAGAGGTTAACCCTGTGAGGCCCAAATTAAAAAGACATTAGCAACTTCAGAGGGTGGGACATATAAACACATTTACTATCAAATAGCATTGTGAGGCTGAACAACAGGACCAATTGATTATGTGCTTAAAAAAATGTAATAAACATTTACATAATTTTTTTTTAAATGGCTAAATATGATTTTGTAATTTTGCAACCGTGGGTCTCACAGGATACTTCTAACCCTGTGATGCCCAAATAAAAAAGACATTAGCAACTTCAGAGGCCAGAGGGAGAGACCTATAAACACATGAAGGGTGCCGTGGCCCGTGACTGAAAAAAAAGGTTGAGAAACGCTGGTATATGGTGTGGCTCTTTGTGGTACCACAGTCATTTTTGTGGCTCTCTGACTGGTTGGCCACCCCTGATCTAGTGGATATAAAAAAAAAAAGAAAAAAAAAGGAAGACAAGGAGTGGACCACATTGCAGAGACATCTATAATGTCTAATTATATTGTTAAATACATAGGCTAAAGGACATAAAATCACAATGGAATTGTAATAAAAAGAAATACTCCCACTAGGGTAACAACAAAAAACATTCATTCAAAGGCAGCTGATCATCCAGGCGTGCTTTGAGGGGCTGAATTCTAAGTGAGGTTTCAGTTTGCTGAAGGTGATGAGTGATGACCGATCATGGACTTTTTTTTGTTGAAGATATTTTTTCTTTAATCTAAATTACATTTGTCATTGACAATCTTTGTTGTGATACTTTTATGAGCATAAACATTTATGTCATCGGCATTTGTCATCTTTGCCATCTTATTTATATTGAAACGTATTTTTAAATAAATTGTATAGTACATTTTGCTCTGGTAATCCACTGGAAATCCACCCCTCTGGTGGGATCAAGATAATCCAGTTTTTTGGGATCAAACTGATCCCAATCCTGTGTTGTCGGTTTGAACTACCTGTTTTGAAGATTTGATCCAGATTAAAGCTTGGATTTGATTTCCTGATCTGATCGGATATCAAAGTGATCCTAATCCTGTTTTTTGGTTTTGAACTACCCAAAATCCAAATCTGATCCAATCAGATAAGGATTAAAAGTTTTGAACTCCTGGGCCCAGAGGATCGGGATCGGGAAAAAAAATCAGGAGTGAATTTTCTTTTATAAAAGTTTTATTTTATTCAACAAACATGACCATGTTCACGTCTTAAACTCATACTGAGGCCTTAGTTTTGGTTTTAAATTACATATCATCATTCATTTATTTATTGTCACACAGAGCAGAAGAATTTGCCAAAACAAACGCATTTCCTTTGATTTACACCGTCGCACGACAGTGACGTTTGCCGAAAATCGCAGACCTCACAACGCGTCACTCCCGAAACACCGGCAGGTCCACCTGATGACTGGAGCAGCTAGACAAAATGTCAGAGGTTTGGATTTTTTTTTTTATTGAAACCGAAGCCAGTCCAATAGCCAGTTGCAATGTTTGCAAGGCGGACGTTCCGCGTGCGTTCAACACGAACAATCTAATAGGTCACATTAACGTTATGTGAGAGCGAGCAAGGGGGACTCGGCGGCTGGTGCTCTGCCAAACAGCTGTATTGAATGAAGAACGTTCACCTGGATAACGTCCACTAGCGGACTGGCCATCGGGACCACCGGGAGTTTTCCCGGTGGCCTGGCAGACTGGCAGACTGGCAAATGCTTTTTTTTATTTTTAAATTTGTTTGTTTGTGCCCGCAGTCAGGCCACTGAACTCCGAAGCAGGCCAGGTCGGTATACATGTTTCTATTTGCGCATATATAAATTCAGGCAAGCAGGCAGGAATGCGTGATTTTTTTGGACTACAGCGTGATTCTTTTTCGTAGCCGCAGTTTGCGATGGGTATGGGTATGGGCCTGGCCTGGCCTGGCCTGCCTGAGTCAAATTCCCAGTAGGAATTATGGTCCCAGACCGCGACTGTTAACATCAACATTCGCTTTGTGAGGATTATTCGTCTGCGTTTCAGACCAAAATGGAGCAAATCATTACGTAAGTCGAACACTGTGAATGTATACTAATGTGCAAACAGATTGAAACTTTGAATATTCTCAGGGGCTCAGAATGTAATGTGAGCCGCCGTGCTCGATGGGCTATTGAGGGAACAGAAGGGCTTGTCTCGCTTCCCCAGTTTCTGACAAAAATGCGTCAAATTGGTTACTAATGTGAAAGATCGGATCGGGAAAGCTCGGTATCGGCAGATACTCAAAATCACATGACCGGGATCGGATAGGGAGCAAAAAAATGCGATCGGGACATCCCTAGTAACGACATTATAACTACCGTTAACAGGTCCTATGTTCCCCCTCCCGAAAAAAATTTCCTATGTATTTTCAGGAGTGGGGAACATAGGACCTGGGTAACATAGGTACAATCCCATTGACACCCATAACGATAGCTAACCATTAGCCAATGTTATGTAACGTTACTAACATTACAATTACCTAACTTGCGGTAACATTAGGTAATGAAAGCTATTGTTACGTTAACATTACATTTTTGCTATTAGACAAATTGATAGCTGCTAACTAAATAGATTAGCTTAGATGACTATCAGCTAATATTAGCCTCTCTGATGCACTTCCGTCACTCTGGATCTGACGTTGTTATGTGCTGCATTGCAAATTACGCAAAAGACACTTTGAAATCCTATTTGAGTGGCTAGAGCATCCGGACTAAGGCGCATCTGTAGACATCTGATTGGAATCGCATTTCAAACCACCTTCAAAAAAAATTGAAAATCGCATTTCTAAAATCAATCTGGATACAATCTGGATATGCAACAAAAGCGCCTTTAGCCATGGTTGAAAGGACGGTAGTGCTCATTCAAAAGGACAGAAGGGGAGAGGAGATTGTGAGATGGGAAGATATTCATGATAGACAGAGAGTATAAGGTGAGGATAGTTTGAGGGAGAAAGAGGCAATGTTTGGTGTTAATGATATTGATGCTACTGCAGTGGTTTCTCTCTCCTTGTCAGTTCTCTACACACCTTAACAGCCACTGCACACAGACAGGAAAACACAGTGACTGAATGCTGGAGATGCCTGTCCTCGTGTCAAGGCTAACTCTACTGCCAGCTGTGACGCTGCAAGTTGGAAAACACTGATTTGATTGATTTCTCGAGATTAGAAGACAAAGATGGACAACATGACAACATTAATAAAATAAATAATGAAATGAATGAAAAAAAACTGACAAAACATTACTGAAGTAAAATAAATGTATAAAATAAATGCACATGACAGAAGGTATACAGCAGAAAACCAAAATAAAGAAAATAAATGAGTAAAATAATGATGTTCATAGACAGCCAATCATCAACACAGCTCCTTTCATCAGCCTCTTTGAATGCCTCAACATATCTTAATTTTCTATAAAGTGAATGAAAGGTTCCCAAATAGAATCAAAGGCCATTGAGAGGCAGGAAGACATCTGAGCCTATACTACTACATATTATGCTAATATGTCTAATATAATAATGATGATGATAATAATAATAATAATAATAATAATAATAATAATAATAATAATAATAATAATAATAATAATAATAATAATAATAATAATAATAATAATAATAATAATAATAATAATAATAATAATAATAATAATAATAATAATAATAATAATAATAATAATAATAATAGTAATAATGATATAATACACAATGATATAATATAATATTTGTATAGCCCCTTTCATACAGGAATTGCACCCCAAAGTGCTTCATAGCAGTAAAATAGACATAAAATGAACATAGAAAAGACAGAATAAAAGCAATGCAGAGAAGTTTTGATTGCATTCATTTAGTTCATTTAGTTCCATTGTTAACCATCATTGATGTTTTTTCTTTTTTACTCATTAGGGTACGGAGGACGCCATCTCCTCAGCGCTACACTCCACCCTCTCCCACCTGGATGACAGCAACATCCATGTGAAAATGCTGTTCATCAACTTTAGCTCAGCATTCAACACCATCATCCCCTCCCAACTCATCTCCAAACTTGGTGACCTCGTGGAAACCAAGGATGTCAACATCATCCCCTCCGTCTGCAACTGGATACTTGACGTCCTAACCAACAGACCCCAGTATGTAAGGTTAGACAAGGCTGTGTGCTGAGCCCTCTCCTCTACTTCCTCTTCACCCACAACTGCACTCCTGTACATGGCTTCAATACCATTATCAGCTATGTCTCCAGCTACAAAATTATTTCTCTTGGACTTAAATGGACTCTGAACACCTCAACATTGGTCAAGAAAGCTTCTTCCTGAGTAGACTGAGGAAAGCCCATCTGTCTCCTCAGATTCTGGTGAACTTCTACTGATGTGCCATAGAAAGCACTCACTAACTGCATCACAGTCTAGTTAGTAACTGGACCGGAAGGAACTGCAGAGGATGGTGAAAACATCACCAGTACACCACTCCCTGCAATTGAGGCTGTCCATCACAAATGGTGTCTGAGGAAGGCATGCAGTATTGTTAAGGACACCTCTCACCCCAACCACTGTTTGCCCTCCTCCCCTCTGGGAGTCAAGAATCTCAGTTTCAGGACAAACAGGCTCAGGAACAACTTATTCCCCACAACTGTCACTTTGCTGTCATACTCATACCACTGTATATAATAATACTGTACATACAATAGCTTAGCATATTTACTCCATAACGTTTTCATATTTTCATATATACACACATGTTATACATGTACACTACAATGTACTTTACTGCCTTTGCACTCTGTTCAGCCTTTGCACTCTGTTTAGATGCACACTTTATTTTGTGGTATTCTGTACTTGTACTTGTGCAATGACCAATACATTTTATCTAACCTAATCTAATCTTTCTCATGACATGGCTTGCCATTGTACTCTCCCTTCTTTCAGGGTACCTTGCTTGAGCTGATCAATGACTTGACTTGTCTTGCTTGACGTTTAGCAGTGACATGGGACTTGCTTGAGACTTGCTTGAGACTTGTCAGACTTGAGACTTGCTTGTGACTTACTCCCACCTCTGGTACATATAGGCTAGTACATGGTTCCTTGACACTCTACTCCCATGCTTTTGAATATGCTACCCATAGATATTATATAGAACACTTGTGAGGTTTTGGTCCGCTCCCTGCCACACGCTCCGTTCCTTTAAGGTACTATGTGATTAATGCGTGCCGTGTTGATTGGTGCTTTCCCTGCCACACGCTTTTGAAGCAAGTATCAATCTCATCCCGCAGCTGTCACAGCTTGTAATCAGCGCCCCTGTAGGCTTTATATGCTCAGACCCCCTTACTATCGATGTTGGGTCGTTTTGAATTACACCTGCATATACCTGCCTTCCCCGTCGCTGTTGCTGTCTTTTGCTCTCCAGGATCTTTTGTGAAGAACTGCTGTGGAGAACCTGGTTCCCCGTTCGGAGGTACGCCTCGTAATCTGCCCGCTTCTCGCGTTGCGCTCTGGTGAGTTTTTGGAAACTATCTTTTGGATTATCAGTTTTTTGTGTGTTTGGTGAACACCGAAGAGATCCCGTTTTTGTTTGTACTGGACTCACCTAAATTTTGTGTTAGATTAACACTGAAGATACCGTATTGTTTTTTCTCTGGACTCTGCTAACCTGTGTGTGGTACACCGAAGATCAAGTCACTTGGATTTATACTGGATCAGTCACCTCTCTGCCTCTGTGTGTGCGCTGGGCTAACTCTGATTTCTCTCTCTCTCCGTTTCCACCGGGAGTGAAAGCTGGGAGGATCTGCAGAGCCGCTTCAAACGTCACTAGCCAATTCCTCACCACTACCTACTGGGAGTATCTGCAGAGCCGCAACAATCTTCACATGCCAGATTCCCCGTTTGTTCGATTGCTCTACTTCATTCCATCTTGTGACTCTGTAAATAAATACGCCCTTGCTTTGGCTAACTCTGAACTTCCTCTCTGTGCCGTTGCGTTTGAGGTCGGTTACAAACCCTAACAACACTAGATAGCTTAAGGCGGAGTCACCAGCGTCACTGAACCGCCGCCATCTTGCGGAGGTCAGCCTTGAGTGAGAGTGAGTGAGCTGCACAGACAAAAATACTCATAACTCGCTGAAATATTGACGGATTTACAAACGGGTTGGTTTGCTATAAACATCAAAGATGTAGTTATGATACTGCATACTTATAAAAAAAATTAAATATGTTTTTTTTTACAAACCGCTTGAATAATAGCCACGTTAATAATGCTTGTAATAAACCAAACCGTTTGTAAATCCGTCAATATTTCAGCGAGTTATGAGTATTTTTGTCTGTGCAGCTCACTCACTCTCACTCAAGGCTGACCTCCGCAAGATGGCGGCGGTTCAGTGACGTCGCTCTCCATTGGCCGGCAGCGCGGGCAAGCTATCTAGTGTTCTATATATATCTATGATGCTACCCACACCCTTCAACAGATACTTTGAGACTAACTCCCAATCCAATAATGTTCACCCCACCCTCCCCACTCCCCCCAGCCACACCACTCATAGTCAGTTCTCAATTAACTCATTAAGCGCCAATATCTCGTTTCTCAAAGCAAACATTTTTTATTTTTATTTTTTTTATTATTGTTCTAAACACTCACGCAGGCCTTTGTGAGTCTTCCTGTGGCCTCTGATTAAGTTAGAATTAGAATGATGATCCCCGATAGGTGGCAGTATCGCCTACCTTTTGAACTGGGCTAGTTTACTGTGAGGGGCGGTTTGCTCACTCACTGCTGGCCAGATTAGTCGCTGCCGGAGTTGAGAACACTCCAGAGCAATGGCGATCGCGAACTATTGGATATTATGAAGAAGACGATCATATGAACGATCACACTTATGGATGATAACGTGCGTTTTCACCAGACTACATTGGACTCAGCACTTCTGGTAAATCATAAAAATACTATAGTCAAACCAGCCGAGGACTCGGAGGTAACCTATTCTGCTCCGTGGTATAGTCAGGCCCGAGCACTCCGAGGCACAACTGATCTGATCCTGTTCTGATCCAAGACACTTGGAGCAAGAGTGTAGTACCTGCTGACAAAGGTAACATCTATTTTACGTCTATTTTACCAAACCCCATCATAAAACAAGCTTTTGTAACGATAATAGCTATAATATAGAATAGAATAGAAAAACAGCATGACAGTCAATGAGTTAAACACAGAGGTTCCCTACTCTCGAATATTGCCAACTCATCATCTTCTCTTAATATTTTCAAACATAGATTGGGGACCAGTCTGCTGAATGAAGCAATCAACTTACCTCCACCATAATGTAGCCCTACTCCCGGATACTCACTCACACAGTCACTCAGTCACACAGTCACACACACACACACACACACACACACACACACACACACACACACACACACACACACACACACACACACACACACACACACACACACACACACACACACACACACACACACACACACACACACACACACACACACACACACACACACACACACACACACACACACACACACACACACACACACACACACACACACACACACACACGCAGGTGAGTGAAGGTTAACAGCTCAGCGTAAGAAGGTACAATCGACTCAGGGTTTATCTCTACGTGTTGAGGAGACTCAGGTGCATAGAAACTTGATCATGGTCATGTCTCTGGTCCCCCCACAACACGACCTAATCTATGAAGGGGAGCAAAATATGGCAGGAGACTTATTTTGCGAAAACCAAAATCTCTATCATATAAAAAAAACAATCTAGGGATGTATAGGAATAAAAATAATAAATCACATCTAGAATTTGCCCACCCAGATGGTACAAAATCGTCCAATTTGGTTTGTCATGTCATCCCAAAAGAAATTATTTTGAGCAGACCTGTCCATGGTGCTGAATAGCAAGGGTTGTTTTGGCACAATTTGCACAGGCATTGCGTCAGAAAAAGCTGCACAATCCCTTTGTGAATTTGCCCCACAGACATACGCATAACTTAAAATCATGGTTGAGAGATGGTCAAGTGTGTGACCATTTTAACTGAGGGGTTGTGATGTATTGTAATGTATTTTAATGTATTTATTTGTATGTATTTTAGTGTATTGTAACCTATACTGATTCCTACTGTGTTTTAATTATTGTACTATGTTTTAATTATTGTAGTGCTCATGTCACCTGCCCCAGAGACTACAGTTGAAAATTAGCCAACTTGGCTAAACTGGCATATTTACAGTCAAATGTTCCTTAATATGCACTGTCTCTGTATTTTAAACCAATAAATACAAATACAAAATACGCACAAACACACACACACACACACATAGGCACACACACACACACAAGTTATTGTTTGTCTTGTGTTGTGATTGAATTAGCAATTAGCAATCGAATAAATTCGAGACTTTATAGTTAATGAATAGAAATTAAACCCATATCAATATTTGATGCGAAAAGCAAATTTTCTTTATTAAATGGATTTTGGTTTGAGTGAATCAATGAATATACATTATACATACTGTGGCAGATATCACCCCCCCTCTTATGGATATGTGAAGGAAGGGGGATATTATTGCCACAGAGGGAGTAGAAACAATTAGGTAGCTGATTAGTACTGATAGAACACACCTGTGCATCATTAGTTCACCCACATCTCACATGCACACATGCCAGACGCACACTACAAATATTGTGGGGCGGCGTGGCTCAGGGGTAGAGCGGGTCGTCCAATGATCGAAGGGTTGGTGGTTCGAATCCTGCTCACGCCCATGTCCATACCACTGCCGTTGTGTCCTTGGGCAAGACACTTAACCTAGTTTCAAGTTCAAGTTTCTTTAATAGTTGTCATACAGAAGTACAGAATACTTTTATACAAAATGCTTCTTTCTGTTACGCTCCAGAGACTGTGCTAGACAAAAGATAAGTATAAAATAAAATAAAATAGTATAGCATGTAAAAATAGAAGTAAAAATAGAAGTCATGTACGTAGACACAGTGTTCAGTATATACATATGTACAATGTTCGATGCAGAATAGAGTAACTGAGTTACCGTACAATATACAATATACTATGCAATATACTAATATACAATACTATATAGTGCAAAGCAGAAATGGGATGAAGTACAATTTAGGTACAATTTACAGTAAGGTGTACTGAGGTATGGGTTGTAGTGCAAATCCTTTACCAATAAATATAAAGTGCGTCTAGGTGTTCTAAAGTGTGGAGAGTGGGTGCTGCAGTGTGTTGTTTGTTTAAAGTGAGTGTGTGCGTATGGATGTGTGTGTTAACTTGTGAGTGCATTTGATGGTTGTTGCATAGTGTTATTGTTCGTTGAGCAACCTGATGGCCTGGGGATAGAAGCTTCTTCTGAGTCTTTCTGTGCTTGCCATGAGACTCCGGTATCGCTTGCCTGACCACAGCAGTTCAAAGAGGCAGTTGTTTGGGTGGCTGGAGTCCTTAATAATTATCTTAGCCTTACCCCTGCACCGCTTGTTGTAAATGTCTTGGAGAGTGGGAAGCCCCCCTCCAATTGTGCGTTCGGCTGAACGTGCCACTCTCTGTAGTCTGCTTCGGTCTTGTGCGGTGCTATTCCCAAACCAGGAGGTGATATTGCCAGTCAGGATGCTCTCTATTGTACATGAGTAGAAGTTCTTAAGGATCTTCTGACTGACTTGGAACTTCCTTAGGCGCCTGAGGAAGTAGAGGCGTTGTCGTGCCTTCTTCACAACACTGTCAATGTGTGTGGTCCATGTCAAGTCCTCGGATATGTGGGCTCCAAGGTACTTAAAACTGTTCACTCTCTCAACTGGTGCCCCGTCGATGCTGAGGGGGCTGTAGTCCCTGACCCCCGACCTCCTGAAGTCCACAATCATCTCTTTTGTTTTGCTGACGTTCAGGGAGAGGCAGTTCTCCTGACACCACTGTGACAGATTCTCTACCTCTTCCAGGTAGGCCCTCTCGTCGTTGGCAGAGATCAGGCCCACCACTACTGTGTCATCAGCAAATTTGATGATTGTGTTGTTGTTCCGCTGTGCCACACAGTCATGCCTCGTATGAATGTGTATGCATGTGAATGAATGTTGGTGGTGGTCGGAGGGGCCGTAGGCGGTGATTATTCGCCACGCTTCCGTGAGTCTGCCTCAGGGCAGCTCTGGCTGCAATTGTAGCTTGCACCACCGGTATGATTGTGTATGAACGATTAATGGACTCTGTAAGCGCTCTGGGGTCACTGGGGTGTCATGAAGAGCGCTATATAAATCCAATCCATTATTATTATTATTACACTACGTTAGTCAGAGGTAAGTTGAGTGGAGGTGAGGTTGGAGTTGTTGTATTGAGAGAGAGATTGTTATATTCTGAGTTTTGTGAGGTGAGAGGTAGTGAGAGGAGAGGTGAAGGCGAGAAGGTGTTCATTGTGTACTGGACCCTAGACTGGCTGAGAAACCCCCTTGTGTACTGACCCTGGACCGTACGACTACTCTGAGTTTTGAACAATCCCTTCTTTTTGTACACGAGCCTGTTTTGTGTTTTGACCATCGGACTGTATTACGACCATTCTCTTTGCCTATCAAACTGAATTCTGCCCCTAATCAATAAATATTCTTATTGATTGATATTGCTTGTGTGGACATTCAAATTTGTTTGTATTTGAACCTTGGCAAGTCTGAACACCACCAGGCTTGTCACAATACGTTTAAGCAGCAAAATCTTGTTTATTAGCTACTACACAGACCAACAGTCAGATCAATGCAATGTTTAACAAAGTGCAGCAATTTTAGGAATAATATATAGCGCAAAGGACCTTTTCTCTTTTGAAAGGTAGTTTCTTACACAATAAAGAAAAATCACTTTGAGTGCTAATGAAATAGAGTAACAGAGGTTTGAACACTGAAGTAAAGGTTTTGTGTACTCACATTTCTGTCCCTGTTTTTAAGTTCCAGCTGAGAGGTAGGAGCTGGAAAACATAACGGTTCCATAGCCTGATGTCTTATAGTCATACAGGTCCAAAGTTTATAAAAATCCCATGGAAAATTTGTGTTTCACAAAGGTTTTTGTAATGTGTGTACCGCAATAAATCAGCGTGATTATCCAAAATGGCCGTCCACTGCCTTTATTTCGCCTCTCAAGTCAAAACAAAGGACTTCTTCGTCTTCTTGTGTCACCTTCCCCCACCTTGAGCGCTCGTCTGGGATCGCTTTCGGAGCAGACGCTCCTTGGCTACAACGGTGGTCAATCATTTTGGCCATCAGCGTTGAAGTTTTGTTTTGTCTTGTAATTCAAGAATGGAATCACGCAATAGGTTGAGTGGGGTGACGATCGAAAGGCGGCAAATTCAACTTTCTAACAATGTATTGAATGATTGAGAAATGTGAATCACTACCCACTTTCAAAACCACTCTCAAAGAGCACCTATGGGAGACTGCAATTCGAAACTGGCCCCTGTAAATGTCGAAACCCAACCCCCTCCAATGTACAGTTTCCCCCACCCCGCCTACCCCCCCCCACTCCACCCACCCAACCACCTCCAATGTACAGTTTCCCACCCCACCTACCCAACCTCCTCCAATGTACAGTTTCTTCCCCCTCAAATGTATATACTCTATTTTTAGACTATTTTTGTACTCATAAACAGTACTGTATATTTGTAGATCTGGTATGTCATAAATGTCTAGATGTAACAGTACTGTCTACCTGTATGTCATGTATGTCATAATATGTTATGATGAATTGAAAATGGGGGACCCTGATGTAAACAAGATGTAAGTCTTTCTCTGGTCTGCATCCCCTTAACAATTGTGTGTATTGAGCTGTACTGTATTGTACCCATTCTACAATCTGTCAATCAATCAATCAATCAATCAATTGGGAGAAACGCAGCCCGGAGCCGACAGACGAGAGCAAAGTGCTGTGACGTGCGATACAATTCTGTAGTTAATTAATTGAAATGAAGGCGATAAAGTCCCAGCCCTAAAAAAATATATAATGTTAACCTCTTATTTTCTTATTGCCCTATTTTCTGAAAATCCGCCTAAAAATACATACCTAAGTAAATGGAAGATTGCTCCACTTCTACAAGGTCAATTTGCGTGTTCTTGGTATCTAGGGACATCTATGGATCTCAGGGAATGTATTCCCAGTGTCAGAAATATTTTGTCTGTTACTAGGCTTGAGTAAATTGTGATGAACTAAAGGAGAATATAAATTTTTTTGTTTTTCATATTTGAAATGACATGAAAAATTCAGCACCTTCTTGAGATCACGTGGATAGAAAATCCAAGCAAATGAATAAAGGGAAGATGATGAAACAGGAGATTTTGTAGAGACAGTACTGAATTCTGCCATCCGGACACATGCAAATTGAAATATGATTATAGAATATAGAATATCAGGCCTATAAATTACCTTATTATGACCAATAAATTTGACAGGGTTAGGGTCTTTACTCTTGGCTACATTTGAAAAAGAAACAAAACATTCATTCATACATTCTGTAGAGATGGATTTATGGCGTTATGTCTGGCTTAAGAGGTTAATAGATATATTACTTCATGGAATAGATGAATCACGTGCATCACTTTTCTTTCACTTTAATGGTGTCATTGAAATCAATTCCAGACAGCAGCCAGTCCATACAAAACAATAGGAAAGCTATGGTTACAAGGTTTGATACAGAAGTGCAAAAGGGTACAGCCAATCACAGCCCAAAGAAATTACATAACAAGACAGATTTACAGGCAGCCTCTTGCAGGCCATGGGATGCTAGTTGAATAGGCCTGATCTAGGTGCATGGTGTCTAATTAGGGTATAACTGGGTTTGTTTACTGTCTAATAAATGACATATTATTTTTAGTTTTTCTCTCATTTAAAGTACGGTTTATTATGTCGTATTAGTGTACTGTAAAATAAAGTGTCTATGGGTCCGATCCTTTCATTTTTGTTTAACAACATTATTGAATATTTAGAATGATTTATTTCATATCCAGAGAAACTCCCAAAGATTTTGATAATATCCAGATGACCTGGGATACTTCTTATTAGGTCTGTTAGAAAAAGGATTATGTCATCAGCATACAAAGCTATTAAATTGTCTATTATGTCCTAATTTAATGCTGGAGATGTTATTATATGACCTTATGGCTATGACAAATGGTTATATGGATAATATGAATAGAAGTGTTGACAGAGGGCAGCCTTTGCAGGAGCCACATAGTTTGATTGATTGATTGAAAACTTTATTAACAGATTGCAGAATGGGTACAATACAGTATGGCTCAATACACACAATTGTTAACACAATGGCGCCCGACCATGGAGATCTCCGTGTTTCGATTCCACCCGTTGTGGACAGCAGCACGGATATATCCGTGGCAAGTTGTTATTGCTTTTATTCCATTTTAATAACCTATTCAAGGTCGCTGAGCGGCACTGCAGATGTACCCTACTCTTTGAATTCGAGAAAGTGTAATACCGGCCAGATCCTCTTAGGGGGCGCTATCGCGATAATGCAGTGTGCCCTGTGGCTGAACGGAGCATTATTTTTTTTGACTTTCAATGGAGTTTTCAGTTAGCTGGGTTCTGGATGTGCAGCATGTAGCTTGGATTACGTTTTGGATTGCGGATTTCACTATGCAATAAGGGGATTTATCATCAGCCAATGGACATATCGATCTACCAGATGGCGATCGATAACGGGGAAATGCTCGTGGGGATCCCACCGGCCCAAAGTAAGATCTTTTTCACGTAAAGTACATCCCGATCGGGCCTTGTTTTGATAGCCATCCATCCGATCAATGAATGAGGCTAATTAGGCTAACGCGGTTATTGGTAATCAATAATCAGAAACGACGTCCCCCGCCCCCCCCCCCCCCTTTCATGCATACATGCTTGAGGATTGTGCCGATCATATGCAGTTTGAGTTATTTCTGTAGCATATGTATAACGGAAATGCCATTGGATATAACGTTAGTAGCTATTAGCCCTGTATCTCGCCTTCCAGGAAATATCCTAGCCGAAATCCTGTATAACGCTTATATTCACGGCGCTATAAAATGAGAACGTATTGATGAAAAAAAAATTCTTTAAGCCATTTTGAAGGGACGGTTTATGGTCTCAATTGACAATGAGAATGGACAGATAGCAATACTATAAAGTATAGATTTAGCTCTACAAACAGCCCCACGTCTGTTTACATTTGCCGGTCCTCTAGAGATTTATTAGACGCATCCCAATGGTCCCAAATGTGTTAAGGGGATGCAGACCAGAGAAAGACTTCCGTCTTGTTTACGATAGGGTTCCCCATTTTCAATTCATCATAATATTTATGACATACACGACATACAGATAAACAGTACTGTTACATCCAGACATTGATGACATACACGATATACAAATATACAGTACTGTTTACGAGACAGAGTTTCTAAAAGAGAGTATATACATTTGAGGGGGAAGAAACTGTACATTGGAGGGGGTTGGGGGGGGGGGGGGGTTGGACATTGGAGGGGACCAGTTTCGAATTGCAGCCTCCCGTATGTGCTCTTTGAGAGCGGTTTTGAAGGTGGGTAGGGATTCACATTATTTTACGGCTGTGGGTAGGGCGTTCCACATTGATGTGGCATAATTGCGAAACGTGTTTAGTCCCTTGTTCGAGCCGAATCTGGGTTGAACATGATTTGTGGAACTCCCTCTGGTGTTGTGGTTGTGGTATTCACTGACCTTTGGGAAGTATTTCGATATGTACATGGGTACATTAGTGGTGTAGTGTATCTTGTAGACCAGGCCCATTGCAAGTTGCTGTACTCTGTCGTCTACTCTAAGCCATCCTAGGTTGTCAAAATGGGCAGGGGTGAGGTGGGTTTTAGGAGTAAGGTCAAGCAGTAGTCTGACCAGTTTGTTTTGTGATGTTTGTAATCTTGTTTTTAGGGCCTTTGAGGTGCTTTGGTACCATGAGGTGCAAGCATAGTCATAGTACCCTTGAATGAGTGCTCCTGTTAGAGTCTTCAGGGTATTCTTGTTTACCAGACAGAGATCCGGTACAAGAATCTTGTTCGTTGGTTGACTTTTTTGATTACAGTACATTGGTTGCCATTTTGTCACAGGAAAGATTGTCCTCTAGGATGGAACCCAGGTACTGTATGTAATTTCATCTTTCCTTGTGACAATATTGTCACCCACTGTAACAGAGAAGCCGTTGGTCTTGCTGAGTTTGTTATTTGATCCAAAGAGAATGGACTCTGTTTTACCCAGGTGTAATGATAGTTTGTTATCAGCGAGCCAGGTGCAGATTCTGCCGAGTTCAGGGCTTTTTCAACCTGCAACTTGTCCCTGTCAGAGACCAGCAGGGCTGAGTCGTCCGCGAACAGGAACAAGTTGCAGTCACAAGCTGATGACATGTCATTTGCATAAATTAGGATAGGATATTGAAGGGTTTGGAAACAGTGTTGTTTGTGAGGATTTTAACAGTGGGTTGTGTATAAAGAAGCTAATTTACCGATAATATTGCCACATCCAAACCGAGTCAGAACTTCAAATAGGTATGGCCACTCCACTCTGTCAAACGCCTAAACGCCTAACGCCTAAACATGTCATGAGAATCCCTTTTTTCATGTAGAATGTTTAAGACTCTCTTTACATTATGATATCCCTGTTGTCCTTTAACAAATCAATTTGGTCTTGTGTTAGGGTTAGGGTTATAAGTGGGAGAAGATTCACCAATCTGAGCAAGTGCCTTGCATAGATTTTAATATCGGAGTTCAAGAGGGAAATGGGGTGATATGATTGACATTCATCTCTTGGTTTACCCAGTTATATATCATCTGGCTTCGCGTCTCGCTATGCCTACTAAGATATATCATTATCTCCAGCACCTAGTGTGCTCTGGGAAACAAAACAAATGTACCCACTTGCACGTTGTTAGATCCTGATCAAACTGGCCAGTATCACGTCTTCGTCTGTTTGGCTCTCCATCCAATTCCTCTGCGTTGTGTCATTTTAATGGTCCTAACGTCTCCGATACTGGCTGATAAGATCCTTATCTCTCCCCGTTAGTACAATCCGCAAACCATAATAATTCTCCACCTCCGTAAGAAACCGACACTTCGACAACGTGAAATACCTTACAAGGAAAAGCGTGGTTTTATTTGATAAACAGAAACCTCAACTCAGATGTTAACAGATTGTATTGTCCTTGAAGAGTCTATTCTAATGATCTTTTGGTGTGTTCAGATTGTCCCTCTGCTATTCAGTCCAAAAGTGGTCAGGCCCGGTCGTCAGCCAAGACCATCCTCGTGGTAGCCGAAGCTAATGATGATGTGGCATTCCCCCCCCCCCCCCCCCCCTCCTCTCTGTGATGAGAGGAGAGAGTATCTTGGTCTCTTCCCTCCTGTGGGATTCGTTTCTTTGGTCTCCCAGATTTCTAGTCTGCCTTTTGTCTGCCCTACCCGGAACCACTGTCAGCTTTATAGGATCTTCGTCATAGCAACGATAAGCCCACCCCTTCTCTGGTTGTCATGTGCCGCACTGTCATGACAACCGCGTTTAACCTTTACACACATTTCCAAACGTTTCTCTACTGTTTCATCAAAGATGTCACCCCTCCCCCTCGCTCGTATCAATTTGTTCTTACCAGGAATGTCAACATTCGGCTGGCTGCTAAACATTCTGCTGGCTACTGGACCACTGTTCTATCACTGTCTTCCATGCACATTTCGATCTCACCGTTTTAGCTGTGGTCATCTCCCCCCAATCTATACATCACATACATTGAAAAAGCACCCCAAATCCTTCAACGTGACCATGCCACTCCCATGCGTGCCTCTATATTACGCCGGAAGTGGTCACGCCTCACCCTTCCTCATTCGTTTCCAACGCGGAAGCAGCTCAGATGCACTTCTTGAACTGGAGATTTTTATGAAGCGTAAGGAGAAATTACACAATGTTGGGAATTCGCCAGAAGTTCGCCAGCCCCCGGAACCTTCTCGACACGTCCTAACAGCGCGGCGGTCCTGTCCTGTTCTTTCCTCGTCGCGTGACAGCGGACGAGGGACTTCGCGCAACGGTTGGCAGTCGAGCCACGAGCCACTGCGCTAGCAGGCATTGGTACTGGCATGTGTAATACTGCTTGTTGTCTCGTGAGACGACCCAGTGATGTATTGGCGCAGGGGGCGGGATATTTGGATAAACATGGTCATCATGACTCACTTTTGGATGTTTTTCCAAGTATCCTAGCGCGCAGCTAATGCTAATGCTAAGATGTTTGGGGCACCGTTCCCATGTGCCCCGCCGGGGTTGTCACCACTCTTCCCTCCTTTTAACTGTTTCATTGTTGAAGGTCAATCAGTGTCTAATGTTGAGGGTTTTGCTGAGGCTTTTTTACCCTTTACACGGGTGGATGGGCTGACGACAGGGCGCGGTACAGGTGTGCTGTGCTTAGAGGAGCAGGTAGCATCGGTCCTTTGCCCTGGCATGGTTGAACGGTATCCCACCCGGAAGCCGACACCGGAGGGCGAGTCGGCCCGGCAGGTGGCTGAGTGAGCTGATGAAGCTTATATCGCAGCAGGACGGAATTTAGCAGCAACCAATAACATTGCTCAATTGGCTGCTTTTCTGTCCAAAATGGTGTCGGTGGTGGGGCCTTAGGGCCAGCCGACGTCAAAAACATTGCGCGAGTTTTTGAGGTTATACAGCTTTTGACCCAGCCGCAAGCTATAACCGCAGGGAGGGCTAGGATGCTGTCAAAGCTTGTTCACAGGCATCTTTGGTTGAGCAGATGGACTTTTTGGCCAGCGGCTGCGGCGAGGCCCCCGGCCAGCGGCCATGTTTCCCCCGCCTGAGATACCCTGGGCACAAAGAACAGGTGATCACAAGGCCGACAGCCTCGGCGGCCGAGGGATCGGCTACATTAGATGGGCACGCCCTAAAAAACCGTTGCCATATAGCTGTGTCTAGCACGCTCTCCGGTTACTCCCCCCCGCTACACTACGGGAGCAGGGTTCCCTGTATCTAAGAAATGTTGTCAGATGGGGAACTCTAGGCCCAGGAGGTCGCAGCGTGGGTTCCCCCAGCCCCGCCCTCGCCAGGCCGGGTATTATGTTAGTGCCTCCCCCGACCGGAAGACCGGCGGTGGTCAGTCAGGCACGCGTGATTTGCGTGGTAGTAGGGCTGTCCCCTATTAGTCGATTAGTCCACTAATCAGTCGAAAGGAGCCGTAGTCGACTAGCCAACCTCTTTGTCGAATACAACAAAATATATATACTGTATATATATTAGAGCTGGGCCGTTAACGGCGTTAACGTTCTGCATTAACGCTATACTAGTATCGCGCGATAATATAATTAACGCATTAATCTAAAAAAAAAAAAATCTTTTTTTTTTTACATTTTTTTTTCTACCTTTATTTACCCAGGGTAGGTTCGCTGAGCACAGATGTTCTTTTCCATTCACACCTGGGAGCTGCCCAGTACAACCACAGTTGACACCATTGGCCACTGAGCAACTCCACTGGAGCAGTTGATTCAAGCCATGTCACATAGTTCAAGTTTGAAATGATTCTTTCTGTTTTGCTCCTGAGAGTGTGCTAGATACTGTACTGTACTGGTAATATTATGTATTTGTGTTAACTTCTGAATAAAACAACTTATTAAACACAAGTACATCTTATTGAACATTATTTTGATATTTCATTACCAATTATCATAGCAAAACAGCTTTTTCAAACAGTCTGTAATGCATTTTGGAAACGGGAGATGGGCTCATGGTGTAATGGGCCACCTGGCCTGAGAAACATAAGGAGGAAAGAAAAAGTAAGGACTTACTTCTGGTCATTATTTGGGTAGAACACACATATTTTGAATGCCTTCGGCAGTTTTTTTTTTTTTTTTTGGGCCATTTTAATCTAGATTAATCTAGATTAAATCCAGGATTGCAGATAGATTAATCTAGATTAAAAAAATTAATCTATGCCCACCTCTAATATATATATTTATTATTATTATTATTATTTTTTTATCATTCTTTCCAAAAGAAAAGAGGCCTAGAAGCGTGGCTAACGCTAATGGCACGCATACCAGAGGCTAACTGCCTACGAAAACTGGCACAGAGGCACTGAAAGAGGATTTCACCCATCTAATGAACACACTAGACTAGACAAATAAAAAGATGTATCCATCAGTGGACCAATTGCATGCTTTTGCAGAGGACAAGAAGCCTTCAGTTGACTCCTTCAGACATTAAGCACCCCCCACAGCCCAAATGGAATGATAACATTTTTTTTAAATATAATCTTTTTTTTTATTTTTTATTTTTTTAGTCTACCAATAGTCGAATAACGGCAAATTTTTGCCAATCATAGTCGACCATCCAAATCCTTAGTCGGGGACAGCCCTAGGTGGTAGTAATATCACTACAGGGCTACGGTGTGTAGGGACTCACCCTATCGGGCAGCGTGGGGACCACACACCTTGCATGTCCAGCTGCAGAGCAGGCTGTCCTCAGCAGTCTATGCCGGGAAGATGCTCAGCGGGGGACCCTATGTCACCAGGGGTGGTAGCCGCTCTCCCCGTATCAGGCCGGCCCTTTCTGTCGGGGTCCCCCCTTGGGTGCGATTGCCTCGTTGGTAGAGTCAGGGTGCGATATCCCGGCTCTGCGAGACACCCTGCTTGCACGGTTGGCGAGTCCAGGGTTGGCAACACACAGCGGGAGGGACCGGGCCTCCTATCTATGGTTCCTGGCGGACCAGCGGCAGTTGGCTGCGGGTGCGCTTTGGGATTATCATCACGTATGGTTACAGGAGTGCCATATGTTGAGGTGGATGGAGAGAACGCTGAGGGAGGGGCTTGTGTTACAGTTTGCACAACCCCACCCTCCGCTTTTGGGTTTGGTACAGACCCTTTTGTCAGGGTCCGCAGCAGTGACAGCTCTGGCCGGCAAGATCCAATCTCTGTTGGTAAAGCAGGCCATCGTCGTGGTCCCAAGGGAGGACGTGATGTGTGGCGTTTACTCCCGGTATTTTCTGGTGCCCAAGAAATCGGGAGGTGTCAGACCTATACTGGACCTGTCCGCGTTCGACGTCAAACACCTGTTAAGCGCTGTCAGAGTGGGAGACTGGTTCACCTCCATAGACCTGAAGGATGCGTATTTTCACAATTCCTACGCTTCCTGTTTCAGGGCATAGCGTACGAGTACCAGAGGCTGCCGTTCGGCTACTCTCTGGCTCCTCGCACATTCACCAACTGCGTGGAGACCGCGCTGGACCCTCTGCGTCGTCAGGGGATACAAATTTTATTCTACCTCGACGATATTCTGGTCCTCAGCCGGTCAGAGGAGATCGCCAGGTTTCATACCAGGCTGGTGGTGGAATTCCTCGCCAGTCTGGGTTTTGCTGTGAACTGGAAGAAGAGTACTCCTCTTCCCAGTCAACAGGTGGAGTACTTGGGCTTGGTTCTAAGCTCAAGGCCCATGAGGGCGACCCTCTCAGAGCAGCGGCGGGAGGATATTCTCGGCGCGCTCAGGAGGTTACGTCCTGGCAGGGCGGTTACGGCGCTGTCCGTGATGTGCCTGCTCGGTATGATGGCATCTGCTCACTCTGTGGTCCCTCTTGGCCTCCTCTTCATGAGGAGGATACAGAGGTGGTTTTCCAGTATGAAAATAGACCCGGTGAGAGACAAGTGGAAGCGGCTGAAGGTTCCCGTGTCAGTACTGGGGGATCTCAACCACTGGGGGGGGCCTGGGGCCCTCACCAGCGGGGTCCCCATGGGCAGCAGGCTATCACACGTCACGGTCTTCACCGACGCCTCCCTCACGGGATAGGGGGCAGATGGCAGGACCATGCTGCCCGGTCTGCACTACATATCAATGTGTTGGAATTGAAGGCAGTTCTTCTCGTCCTCAAGCGGCCCGGCCACCTTGTGATGGGCAAGCATGTTTTGATCAGGACAGACAACACGACGTCAGCGTTGTATATCAACAGACAGGGGGGAGTACGCTCCCCCCGTCTGCACCGGGCGGCGGTCGAGCTCTGGCTATGGGCGTCTCTCAATCTGCGCAGCCTGAGGGCTCTCCACATCCCCGGCAGGGAAAATGTGGGTGCAGCTGTGATGTCGCGGGGCGGTCCTCACCCCGACGAGTGGGGACTACGTCCAGATATAGTCAGACAGGTCTGGGACCAATTCGGGGAGGCCGTGGTGGACCTGTTTGCGAGCAGACAGTCCCACCAGTGCCCCTTGTGGTTCTCGGTCAGTCGGAAGGACAACTCCTCCATGGGGGTGGATGCCTTCTCGATGTATCCGTGGCTGCCCGGGATTCTGTACGCGTTCCCCCCCTTACACCTGATAGCTCAGCTGTTGGAGCGGGTACGTCGGGAGTGCAGGACTTTGATCCTGGTCGCGCCGGACCGGGCCACGGCTGTCTGATTCCAGGGCCTGATTCAGTTCTTGGTGGCCCCGCCGTGGCCTGTTCCGAGGTCATCGCGGGCCCTCTCTCAGGCACACAGGACGCTGTTTCTGCGTCCTGTTCTCGGGCAGCCATTGATGGTTTGGCTGCTGAAAGGGTGAATCTGGAAAAGATGTGTCTGAACCCTACTGTGCTTAACACCATCCGGAACGCGCGCGCTCTGTCCACTACCGCGGTTTACGTTGGGAAGTGGCATATTTTTCAGGAGTGGTGTGAGGTTGGGGGCCTGGACCCAGTGTCTTGCCCCCTGGACTGGGTTCTTTCCTTCCTCCAGTCTATCCGACGGTGAGGGTATCCTCTTGCCACGTGGGCTTTGAGGGCGGTACGCTGTTCAGCCACCCTCTCGTGAAACGTTTCCTGCTTGGCGCTCAGCGTCTCAAGCCTGTGGAGCGTTCTCTGTCTCCGAGTTGGGACCTCTAACTGGTCCTGGGTCGGTTGTCGGAAGCCCCGTTTGAGCCTCTTGAGCAGGCGCCGTTGGATCGGCTGTCTTTTAAGACTGCGTTCCTTTTGGCCGTCACCTCCGCTAAGTGCGTGGGTGAGCTGTGTGCCAGGGCTCCAGACTAACTTTTTTCACCACCGTCCCAGAACCGTCCCGAAATACAGTTTTAACCGTCCCAAAGTGAATGTAAACTGTCCCAATTTTTTTTTAATATATAGAATCTATCAACGTCGATTTGATCATATGGGGACATATTTTGTGCTGATAATGGCACAGAGGGTAAGACCAACTGTGTACCGTACCTTTTGATTATTGTAAGCACAAAGATAATAAGCATCTATAACTAGAATGTGTCGATAACATACAGTTCCAATAGACTAACATTACACTTTTTAAATGTGTCCTTACCTTAGACTCAGGGGTTGTATTGTTGGATGCAGTTCCCTGTTGGTAATTTTTTTAAATAAATATATATATTATATAATTATACTTGTAGTTGTATTATCTGCGAGACATCGCCACCACGCAACAAGTAAAAATGATCGCTATCTGCAAACAGCTCCAATGTCTGTGTGTATACTCTGCTTTGGTCAAATCACATTCAGCATGCCAGTGTTGTTATGGAGCATGATAGCTAATTAGCCAATGTTCAGCTGCAAAAACGAATAATTAAATTATGTTATAAGACATTTATATCAGGAGCTATCTGTAGCTACTACTAGCCGTCTAGATGACGTTAGACAATGCATCATGTATTAAATAAAGTTAACTAGTTAGTTTACTGGGTAATTTCGTTAAAACAGTGAGCTAACGTGAGCTAACGTTAGCTACCTAGGTCTCATGCTGGCGCATCCCTATCATTCTTAAACTGAAATGCGCATTTGTTGATATCAGGAGCTATCAGTAGCTAGCCAGTTAGACAACGCCTCATGTATTAAACAAAAAATTGTTGACTGTGTAGTTTTGTTTAAACAGTAACGTTAGCTCGGTAGCTAACGTTAGCCCACGAGCAATAGCTAGTTAGCCAACGCTAACCAGCACTTGCGAAATGAGTACCAAACTGATTATATCAGACGTTGATATCAGGAGCTATCAGTAGCTAGATAACATTAGACAACGCCTCATGTATTAAACAAAAGTGAATAGATGACTGGGCCATTTTGTTTAATGCTTGTTATGTTGAAAGAGGAGCTCTGAGGACGATGCTCATCCACTCGATTTGTTGACATACCACGGGTCTGGGAGGGGGAGGAGGAGGAGGAGGGGCAAGACGTGCAGCAGCAGAGTGTGGCTGTGAGAGGGGGGGAAAAAATCCTCTTCGTCCCGTTTGCGTCCCGGCAAAGATTTTTGTTCGTCCCAAATCAATATTTGATCGTCCAGGGGATGACGGGACATCGTTAGTCTCGAGCCCTGCTGTGTGCTCTCTTGGTGCGGCCTGAGTACCTGTCTATTCGGGCTGATAGCGGTGCGACTCTGAGGCCTAATCCGGTCTTCGTGCCAAAGAATATCCGGAGCTCTTTTCGCTCCAGGGATATTGTGATTCAGGCATTTCATCCTCCTCCTCACGCTAGTGGGTTGGAGTCGAGCCTTTGCCTGTCGTGTCCTGTCCGTGCACTGGGGGTTTACCTTAGTCGCACGCAAACAGTTTTTTTGTTACGGTGGCCCTCGCGCGGGTGAGGCACTGTCCAAGCAGCGCCTGTCACATTGGTTGTGCGAGGGCATTGCCCTTTGCTACACGTTGGCTGGACAGGTTCCCCCTGGGGGTGTCAGGGCGCACTCCACTCATGGTGTGGCGGCCTCTGCTGCCCTGTTAGGGGGTGCCTCGGCCATCTGTGCTGCGGCCTCCTGGTCCTCCCCGAGTCCTTTCGTTAGGTTTTACCTCATGGACATGACTGGGGGTTCTGTCTCCCAGGCGGTCCTGAGGTCCGGGACCTCTCCTGCATCCCGCCATCAGGTGGGCTAGCAGGGGTGTGTGGGTGTGGACCGCGGGGTGCTGTGTCACACGTGGTCCCGCTTGCGCTGTGCGTTCGGGGGTGCCTGGTTCCCCCCCCCCCCCCCCCCCCCCTTCGTTAGGATGGGCGGGTGGACGGGACTCCCCTCCTCCCTGGCTGGGGCTTACGGGCCCTCAGGGGGTGCATTTGACGTGGCCACGAGTCCGCTCTGCCCTTTATTTCAGTAGGCAGAGCGAGATGCGAAGCCAGATGATATATAACATAAGGTTATCCTATAACCCTAGTTATATGAATACTGGCTGAGCGTCTCACTCTTCAGCGTCCTGAGGTCCCTTGGATGTTTTCCGCGTATGGAAATCGAACTGGGAAGGGTGAGGCGTGACCACTTCTGGCGTAATATAGAGGCACACATGGGAGTGGCGTGGTCACGTGCAAGTGGGTGCATTTGTTTAGTTTCCCAGAGCACACTAGGTGCTGGAGATAATGATATATTTGTATCAACAATGTCTATTTCTCTAATTCTCATTTTGGCACACTCCTCCAGTTCAGATCTCACACACTGCTGCATAGTAACGCCCCCTCTATGTTTGTAACCACCGCGCACACTCAACCATTATTTATTGCAGTACGCAAGCAAATGCATGGAATTGAAGTTTAACAGTTAGTTAGCATTGCAAAACGGGCAAGATATGTTGTGCTGTTCCTGACTGCCAAGCAGGGAATACGTCCTTGCATTCATTTCCTGATGATGCCGTGATCCGCCAGCAATGGGCCATGTTTGTTTTGTTTTTGGAGACCCGCTGAATGTGTACCGCACATTTTTGCAAGGAGGACATTGAGAATCAAGGACTTTATAATGCTGGGATGATTTCCAGGATGATTTCCAGGATGTTATTAAAGAAGGGAGCGGTACTGAGTAATCGAGTATTCGGGACCCGAAAAGAAAATATCGAATCAGTAAGTACAAATGTCGTAATTAGTCATTGATTCACTGTCGGGTTATATTTATTATGGACAGAAGTTGTCAAATCATTACTCAGCAACTGTCAACTGTCTGCACATGTGTCAATAGTGTATTAACGTTACTATTTTACCATAGCGTTTCTGCAGTTTGCGATTTTCCTCTTTCTTATACAGTAGGAAGGGGGAAGAACGTGGGTGTTCCTATGACTTGTATTCAGCTTACAGCTTCGAAACTCGACTTATTTAGTTTTTACAATGTCAAAGCCTTTTAAATATAATCAAAACATTCCCGCATTTCTGTCCGCTTTATCGTTTTATGACAGAAATCTGATAGTGTATGCGCGTTCACGCGAGGGGGAGTCGGATTCTGGCAGGGAGTCCGAATTCGGCACAACAACGGCCGAGGCATTATTTGTCGCCGAGTTGAGAGCTCCCCAGAGTCCAGACTACAGCCGGGCGATCACCTACAATGGCGATTGCCTAGAGCAAACTATTGAATATTATTATGAAGAGGAAGAGGACAAACGGTGATGATCCATCCATAACATAAGGTGCGTTTTCACCAGACTATGTTGGATTCTAGTATTTTCAAACAGGCTGGATGTAACGTTAGTTGGTGACTGTCACTCAAAGTGCTTTGCGAGTATGGGCGGAGCCCAACCCAAAACAGCTTGAAATCTTGAAGTGGAAAAATGCTGCTTTAGAGTACTTGATTAGAAATGCAAAACAATGATTTTCTTTTTTTTAAAACCTTACAGATGTGTTCCATAGACTAGACAGGAATTGTGTAAAATTGCCCAAATAGTGAAAGGAATAGCAAAACATGGGACCTTTAACACTAGAACAGTGGGTCTCGCACTTCTGTAAGATGATCAATAGCCTAAATATGAAATTTGTGGGCTATTTATCATAAATAAGGAATGAGAAGCGGTCCCGCCTGGTTCATCCGTTGAGCAGTTTCCCTGTGTCTGACAGTTTTGGACTGACCATCATGTCCGCCTACATGAATCATGTATCATGAATCATGAATACCTACAATACAGTATAGTCATAAAATGTTTCTTGATTTGGAGCAGTGGAAATATTATAATACTTTTTTTTCCAGTTTTTCCTCAATATCTCTGCAACGCCTGCGAGTTACCAGTAACTGCATTTGTATTTGTCAACCCATGACAACTTTTGAACAGATAGATTATATTGTGATGAGGGGATAGAAGCACTGTCAGCCCTCCAGCGCCAAGGGATCACCGCACCATGCAGCCACACAGCACAGCACCATGGCGTTAATGAAGACGACCTCTCAACAAGAGGAGAGACAGGGAGAGAGGAGATATGGGGGAGGGTGGAGAAAACAGTTGTTAAACCCTGCATCACAGTAACCTTGTATTGTTTTATCCATGAAAAAAATTGCAAACCTTTTGTTCAAGGGACAAAAGCCACAAAGTGGGCAATCAATAAAAGTGGCTCAGTTGATTTGATTTGATGATTTGATGCTGAGCTCTCAATGACTGAGCAAGAGGAGAGTGTGGGAGGAGCTGGGAGGAGGTGGTTGTTTGACGGAAACCACTGCAGTCAAGGGATAAACGGCATCTAACTTTTTTTCTCCATGTTTAAAAAAAATTCTAACATTGCAGATGTCAAAATTAAAATTAAAATTAAGTCAAGAAGGGGGCTGCTGGGTGTTGTATCTTTTTTTTAGTTACAAGTTCTAAAAGTGAAATTCTAAAATGCATATGACCAGGTCCAGCCCAGCTGTCCTTTTGTTAATATGAGTAACAAGCCCTTGGTAGCTTTCTCCAACTCACTGTTTTACAAGACAAGCAAACAACCACAATGAGCTCCTTGGTTTTCTTACAAGACAACCTGAGGGGTGGTGGGATTCAGAGAGAGGTAGGAGGACATTGAGAGGTGAGGAATGAGAAAGAGGAAGAGTTGACAGAAGGGGAGGGTGTGGAGGAGAAGGACTGAAGCAGAAGAGAAGTGAAGAGAAGAGAAGAGAAGAGAAGAGAAGAGAAGAGAAGAGAAGAGAAGAGAAGAGAAGAGAAGAGAAGAGAAGAGAAGAGAAGAGAAGAGAAGAGAAGAGAAGAGAAGAGAAGAGAAGAGAAGAGAAGAGCAAGATGCACTCCACTGATAGATGAATCCACTGTCCAGACAATGAGGCTATAAGTATGATAAGACTGATAAATTGCTAGCATATAATGGCTGCCAAATGACATGTAAATAGCCATTATTCAGCATGGTGGATACACAGTGTTTTCAGCCGCACAGCAACAGCTTTTTATGCTATCAGCTGGTCAAAGAAAGTGTGTTCTGTCACTGCATCAACAGCTATTCTGATTTATGGTCAGAATACAGTACACGCACCCCCCACCGCCCCATCCTCTTGTCCTCTCTGGCTCGTCTCGCTCATGACAGACTGACACGCTCTCTGCCTCCCTCCCTCCCATGTCACCAGATGCAGACTGGAGACAAACCAGACCAGACCAAAGTCTGCTCGCATCGTCTTTTTTTCTCCTTCCATTTTCCATTTTCTCTCTGATCTCGCGTTTACTCACTCTTCTCCTCTCTGTCTCAGTCGCTAGAGCCCCGCCATGCCTTCCATTCACTCGACCACTCTCGCTCAGTCTTGTCTTTCTTACCCTTTGACTGCCCTTAACAAACCTTCCCCATTCCACTCCCCTTCTCTCCGTCCTCACCGTCTAATCTAACCAGCACTGCCCTTGTTATCGCTATGGTATCTATTCACCCTAAACCCACCCCTAACCGCCCCATGGGGGCTGTCTCCCCAGGTGGAGAGTAACAGATCAATGCTCCAAAATGAAAATCAATAGTGCCTATCTGTTCATTAATTGGTGGCTGACACCTGGCCTATGTGGCTGCTTCGGAAAGAGGGTCGTTAGCACAGAGCATCCCTGACCTTCTCCTCTGAGGGTGGGGTGGGGGGGGGGGGGGGGGATATTTCTGCTCTGACGTACACCACCACCAAGCACACCGCTGACTGAGTGCTGAGAGTAAGACACAATGGAATGGAATTCATGCATGTGGATGAATGCATGTACACACACACACACACACACACACACACACACACACACATTACACACTATCCTCGTGCACAATTCCATGTGCACGCACGCGCACACACACACACACACACACACACACACACACACACACACACACACACACACACACACACACACACACACACACACACACACACACACACACACACACACACACACACACACACACACACACACACAGGTGGATGAGCAATGCCCTTGAAGCCTATTGGAGTAGTCTCATCTGTAGACTTCAGCACGTGGGCAATCTCTGTGGCTCCATGTGCTCATTTGGCTCAACTCAACTCCACTTGACTTTATAGACTATTCGCTTCACTGCAGATAGTAGCCCTGTCTGTCAAAACCCCTGTCACGAGGTTTGCCGTCACTGATTGGTCTAAGACACACAGCGCCGCAAATGCAGAGGATGACTTTCCCCAAGGGGATTAATAAAGGTTCAATTTACAACTTACTTATACTCGTAAAAATCTGTTATCTGTATAGCACTCTGTGAAGCTGTTGTACAACAAACACAATGTATTTAGGCCCATGATACAGGATATTATGAGTGTTGAAGGCAGAGGGTCTGTATAGGATTGTTAGTAACTGTCTAACTGCATATATAACTGTCTACACTAGTAACTGTCTAACTGCATATATAACTGTTTCCACTGGAGGGCGCTCTAGGCGGAGACACTCAGGAACACCACCAGGTGGCGAGTATAAATAGAGATGTAATCTCCCACTTCTTTCTCTTTTCCCCAGTCTCTCAGTGACAGAAGACCTGTAGTGTTACTGCTCTGCCATGTGAATAATAAACCATGCCAGTTAAGGCTCAAGAGAGAAACCATGCCTCTTGACCACATTATTGTCGCCCTATAGCCGAATTCTGTTAACAGGTTATGGGCCCAGATAACGCGGGGGCAAAATAATAAGGGTACTGTAGCAAGCTTAGCTAAAGTATAGGCTAGGTTAGGGCCGGGAGCACCGCGTGGCTAGACGCTAGGCCAACAAGAGCTAAAGCTAAGCCTACCACCAACGAAGAGGATGGAAAACAAGAGAAGGGGCAAATGGCCCTCATTCAATGGAAAAGCAGAGGACTACGAGCTCTGGGAAGAGCGCATGCTATGCTGCATGCACAGTGCGGGACTGAAGGAGACGATCCTGGCAGCCCCCACGGGAGAACTGACGGCGGAAGAGCAAGCCCTGGACGACCAGCGTAACGCAGACGCGTACTGTGAGTTAGCGCAGATGCTTGATGACACCAGCCTGGGGCTGATATTCCGCGACACTAAAGACCGAGGCCGAGAAAGCCTGGAGGTGTTGAGAGAGCATTACATCGGGCGAGGAAGACCCCGAGTCGTGGCCCTCTACATAGCACTAACGGCCCTGAGGAAGGGGCCCACCGAGACTGTGACCGAACACGTCAACAGAGCGGAGCAGATCACGACGCCATTGAGGAGTGCCGGAGAAGCACCAAGCGATAGGCTAATGATGGCGATGATGATGAGAGGACTACCGGAGCTGTACAAACCGTTCACACTCCTGGTAACACACGGTTCAACGGACATGACACTGGGACAGTTCAAGGCTAAGTTAAGGAACTTCGAGGCCTCAGAAGATACCCACCCAGCCGCCGCGGAGGCGGGAGAGAGGGTGCTAAAGGGCGACGCCAAGGGAGAAGACCAGGACCACGACGGAACTGGCGTGTTGGCGATGCGGAGAGAAAGGCCATCGGAGAAGCGACTGCACAAAGACTGTCTGGTGTAGCTTCTGCAAATCCACGGGGCACACAGACAGAGCGTGCATGAAGAAACACAAACGGCGGCCATGGACGAGACGGAGGCCACGGACAAAATGGCGGCTACGGACAAAATGGCGGCTACGGACAAGAAGACAGGATGACAACAGCGGCCACGATGGTGGCGACGGTCGACGTGAGACGGATCGAGACGACGCCCGGAGAATAACGGGACAAGAAGACTGCGCTTTCGGGGCCCGGACGGCGTGCACCGCCGGACCGGCCCAGCTGCAGCGAGCCCAGAGAAGGGGACTGATCGTGGACACAGGTGCGTCGTCCCATGTCATCAACGACAGGAGTCGGTTCAAGAACTTTGACGACACTTTCCACCCGGAGAGGCACAGCATGGCGCTGGCAGACGGGAGACGCACCTACGGATTGGCGCAAGAGAGAGGAGACGCACAGATATGCCTCACGGACAGTAAGGGGCGCCGGCGTATAGTGACGTTAAAGAACGCTCTCTACGTACCATCGTTCCCACAAAGACTATTCTCTGTAATAGCTGCTACTGCAAGCAGTGCCAAGGTATTCTTCGATAAAGGTACAAATGTTCTTGTAGAACATAAAGATGTACCAGAGAATATATTATCTGCAAACGGAGTGTAACGATAACGACAAGCGTAATGATAACGACAAGTGTAATGATAATAATGATATGTGTAGCGTGACGGCCAGTCACGATATTCAGACATGGCACAAGCTTATGGGTCATTGTAATTACGAGGATTTACTGAAACTGCAAGTAGTGTCAGAAGGCATGCACATTGAAGAAGAAAAGCGTAGACCTGACAAAAATTGTGCAGTGTGCAAAACGGGGAAGTTTACTCAACCGAGATACAGAAATCCCACCGACAGAGTAAGGGTACCACTTGCATTAGTTGACACGGACCTAGCCGGCCCAGTAAGCAACAAGTCCATAGGAGGCTTTGGATATGTACAGTCTTTTACAGATATGTGCACAGGGGCAGTGTTTGTTTACTTTCTCAAAGCAAAGAGTGACATACCCCAGGCCACGGAGAAATTCCTGGCAGACATAGCCCCTTATGGTAACGTAGGATGCTTGAGGTCCGACAACGAAATCGAGTTCACAAACAGAGAGTTCCAATCACTGTTGAGAAGGTATAAGATAAGACACGAGACGTCACGTCCATATCCCCCACACCAGAACGGGGTGGCATAACCTTTTCGAAATGGCTAGGAGTAAGCTAGCAGATAGTAACTTACCTAAGAGCCTATGGCATTATGCGGTGCAAGAAGCCGCTTACACCAGAAACAGGTGTTTTAATAAGCACTCGGGCACCACCCCCCATATACAGCACTGACAGGAAAGAAGTGTAATCTAGCCAGAATGCACCGATTTGGATCAGTGTGTTATGCGTACCTGCAGGACAGGGGAAAGCCCAAGTCCAGAGGTGTAAAAGGATTTTTCGTAGGACACGACAAGGGAAGCCCCGCTTTCCTAGTTTATCATCCCGGTAACGGGAGAGTGCAGAAACACATGCTAGTCAAGTTTGTCACGAAGGCAACATGTGAGAGCGAGACACAGACAGAGGAGCCAGAGCTGGACTCCAGAGTAAGGTGTGTAGAAACAGAGACACACCAACCCAGTGTACTTAGTACGGTCGTGCAGGCAGACAGTCAGCAACCCCCAGAGGGCGATGACGAGGAGCACCCGAGGGTGACGTCAAGTGCCCCAAGCAGTGGGAGGTATCCCTCAAGGGAACACAACCCCCCAAAATATCTGACAGACCATGCCCGGAAAAAGAGTGACGAGGAGGACAGTACACCTACCCCCGTTGACTTCTACTACAGGGTAGTCAGTGGGGTAACCCCGACCTTTAAAGAGGTCACATTGTCCCCCGAAGAGGGCAGACAGACAGTAGGGGGGAAATGGGTGTATTCAACCAAGTTACCAGAGGGCAGACAGACAGTGGGAGGGAAATGGGTGTATTCAATCCAGGAGGGTATTGAAGGCCACGACAAATACAAAGTGTGGTTCGTAGCAAATTGCTTAAATGCTGAAGGAGGGTACTCCATGTTTAAATAATGAAGGAGGGTGGCTACACTGCTTAAAGGCAGGAGGATGATACTCTAGGTTTAAATACGGGAGGAGTAGAATCCAGGTTTAAATACCTGATTAGAGTCCATGTCTAAATACTGAAATGGATCCTATATGTTTAATCCCAGGTTTAAGTACAGAGGTGGATGATTGTTAAATACCATGTTTAAATACAAAAAGGGATCCCATGTTTAAATACAAAGGTGGACGACTTACCATGTTCTCAATGATGACCCTGAATGAATGAAGACCCTGAAACTTTTAGACATGTAAGAATGTAGATCAAGGGAAACACCATGTGATCAAAGACTAGACTATCAGGAGGATGCTCAGAAACTGACAAATGTAAAAGATGTACGAAGAAGCTGTGGGTAGCCTCATTTATTCAACGATGTGTACCCGCCCTGACCAATGGTTTGTAGAGAGTAGATTGTCACAGCATTTGGCTGACCCCATAGAGGAGCATTTGGATTACAGCCAAACATGTTTTTTTTGTTATCTTAAAGGTACAGGATATTGTGTGAGTTTGAATACAGACAGCTCACTGGTTTCGTGGGAAAACAAAGAAGCAGCCCACAATGGTACTATCAACTAGTGAAGCCGAATATACGGCTCTAGCTATGACCATACATGAGTGTATTTATCCAGAACAACTGTTAGAAGTGATGGAGATAAGATTACGAGTATATTGTTTAATATGTAATAGGTAATCGGAATGTATTCTCTATACCGGATAAGGTGGTTTTTGAAAATGATGGACACTCGGGGAGCGAAATTAACTTTTTGACTCACCGGCCAGTGGCGGGTAGATGGGAAGAATCTCCCCGCCAAGCAGATTTCTTACCTGCCAACTTTTTTTTGATAAAAAAAAAATTCTAATTATTTTATATAATTTTTTTTTAATAAAATATATATATTATATAATCATACTTGTAGTTGTATTATCTGCGAGACATCGCCACCTCGCTGTCTGCAAACAGCTCCACTGTCTGTGTATACTCTAGTGGCCTCCAGCTCCAGCAAGGATTCTCCGGCGCTACAGCTGGACCCTAAACTCTTACATTCAGCATGAAAGGATTCTCCTGCCCTGCACCTGGACCCTAGTCAGCAGCGCTGCAGCCCTCATGCGATGTAACTGGACACTTGCAGTTGTTTATGTCGGGAGCTATCAGAAGCTAGCCAGCTGGATAACGTTACACAATGCCTCATGTATTAAACTAAAAGTGAATAGTTGACTGGGTCATTTTGTAACAGTAGCTAACATCAGCTCACGGAGGTCTCTCTGACTAGACTAACATCAGTCACGGTGACTGTGTGTTTACATGCAGCATACAGAAACAGGTAGGGGAGGTTTAGGAGCAGCAATGCGCCGCCGCTGCGTGTCTGTGCTCAGACAGCGAGTGAGAACTCCGCTCAGAATTGGATCATGATTTTCGGTTTTCACATGACCATTTGATTGGCCGCCACACGGCGGTCAGTCCTCTAAGTGGGAGGCGCCAAACGTAAAAACTGCCCGCAAATGGCGGGCAGCGCTCTCTAGTTTCGGTCCCTGTGGACACTGTTTATATATGAGGGCTGTTGTTTATGAGGGCAACCAGGGAACCATTGTGATTGCTAGGAACCCAGTGTGTCAATATAGATGTAAACATGCCAATATAGAAAATATCATCTCATCAGATCTGTCATCAGAGAAGAAAGAATGACACCGGTTTACTGTCCAACGGACAACAGAGTAGCAGACACTATGAGGAAACCTGTTCCAAATTAAAATTGAAGGGATTTGCAAGGGTCATGTTTAATGTCATACACTGTTGATGTTTTTGGATTATATTATTTCCTTTGTAAAATGTTTTTCCAATAAGTTATCCAGTATGCTAAACCCTAAGTGGGAGTGTTGAAGGCAGAAGTTCTGTATAGGATTGTTAGTAACTGTCTAACTGCATATATAACTGTCTACACTAGTAACTATCTAACTGCATATATAACTGTTTCCACTGGAGGGCGCTCTAGGCGGAGACACTCAGAAACACCACCAGGTGGTGAGTATAAATAGAGATGTCTCCTCCCACTTCTTTCTCTTTCCCCCAGTCTCTCAGTGAGAGAAGACCTGTAGTGTTACTGCTCTGCCATGTGAATAATAAACCACGCCAGTTAAGGCTCAAGATAGAAACCATGCCTCTTGACCACATTATTGTCGCCCTATAGCCGAATTCTGTTAACAATGAGCAATTCATGAAGTAGGCAAATGTAAAAGCTAGAAATTACATCTGCAATATGTGGCACTTGGAAGTGTAATGACAAAAAATGTATGTCATTTTCAAAACACCAACAACCAGAGATGGTGTTTGCAGGAGGGCTGAAGTAAACACAGTCGAAAACACACAACACAAAATTTGATTTTAAAAACGTCATTATACATGTATTTTGTGCTTGTAGAATTAGGAAAAATAATGAACATTTCCTGGTATGCCTGATAATGTACTGTGTCCTCCGCAATTCAACCATTTGGTTAGAGAATCTGCCCGCTGATAATAGAGTTATATTATAGCCTAAAGTCCAACTGAAATTTGATTTAGATCATTCTTCTTTAGGACATGGACATGGTTTACTAACTAACTCGAAAAATTACTAACTAACTAGAAAAACACAGCATCTAAATCTTTCTTATCAGAATTTGGATTATTTGGTAGGTGTTTGAAGCACTCCTTTTGAATCACACAATTTGAAACAGTTTTGTGCGCATGTGTATGTATGTATGTATGTATGTGTAGCATCCTGAATATTCTGCTAAGTATTCAGAAGTGCTGACTAACTGTTACTTTCCCTGTGTGTGTATAAAGTGTGATAAACAGTGTTCCTTTTGATATCTCGCCCGGTCTAATAACGAGGTGAGGTGCTATTCTTCTCCGGCTTCATTATGGATCACTAACAATAACATTGAAGCATCTTTCTCCCGTGCTGAAGTGGTCCTATAGTGGGATCAGTTGCGGTTGCCAGCAGGGGGCAGTGGTGGCAGTGGTGGCAGGTGGAGCGGAGGAGAGAGGGAAGCAACGAGGAAGAGAGGATTACCTGGGAGCCGGAGCACCAGGAAGCCCTCTTCGGCAGTGAACTCGACCATGAACAGTTGCAGCGGGCGTGTGCTCAAACGAGCCCCGTTGAAGGAGTGATGTTGAAGAGCCCCGTTGGAGAGCGACGGGTGATAAGAAGTACTTGCTAGTTGCCGTGTTATCCTAGAAGTACCAGCGATAGTGTGTGAGTAAGCGATACGGAAAGAAGGACTAACGTCCATAGTTAACGGGTTATAGTAGTAAGTGTGCGGTGTATTAGCATGCTGCTAACGGCTCCATTTGACTCCAGTAGACTACCGGGCGCGCGGCGCTGAAGACCGGTGGTACAGTCAGCCACGTTGCGTTAGTAGGACAACCGATAGCAGGAGGGTGCACTCAGACCCGCAGTTTAGCTGTGTTTAGGGTAGCCAAACAGTATTAGCTCGCGCGCCAGCATCAAACAGCAGCCAGCAGTGGACGTCTCCCCGACGCCGCAGAGGACGCCTCTTCCCACCAGCAGAGGTCGCCACCACAGCACGCTCCTCCAGTTCACCACTGCCCATGCTGTTCACCCCAGCCCGCTGGCTGTGCTCGCGGGATCGCCCAACGCCATCTTGTCACCTGGACGAGAGGTGATAAGAGTGGGTCCGCCATCTCGGCTAAGTACGAACGGTACCTCGTGTGCCCACAGCAATGTCCATTCAAGCGAACGCTAACGACCAGTGTCTAAGGGGTACCCCAAACAATATAAGCCGGCTTTAGTGTAGGTTTTATTTGGTAACGTGGGCCCACATTTAACTGGTTTCTTTTGTATTTTTGTATTATTGTATTGTTATTTGAATTCCCAATGAACTACCTGGGTCTCCCCTATTCCAAGTTCAAGTTCAAGTTCTTTAATAGTTGTCATACAGAAGTACAGAATACTTTCATACAAAATGCTTCTTACTTTTACGCTCCAGAGACTGTGCTAGACAAGATAGTATCAAATAACATAATATAGCATGTAATTTAGAAGAAGAAAAATGAGGTCACAGTGTTCGGTATAGACATATGTACAATGTTCTGAGTTACCATATAATATACAATACTATGCAGTGTACTAATGTACAGTACTATCTAGTGCAAAGCAGAAATGGGATGAGGTGCAATTTTAGGTA
>NC_140178.1:68337434-68354934 GCF_963971535.1 Notolepis coatsorum | reverse complement strand
GAGAGCAAGAGTGAATGAGCGAGTGAGTGAGTAAGCGAGTGAGTGGGTGAGTAAGTGAGTGAGTGTATGCATGCAAGGGAGACAAGAGGGAGGTAGACGCTGAGCGACAGACTACAGACAGAGGAGATGGAGAGAGGTGATATGTGTTAGTAGGTGACGGAGCGAGAGGAGTGAGAGGAGTGAGAGGGAGGTGCGGAGAGGTGAGTGGGAGGAGGTAGAAGTGAAGAGGGGGAGATGCAGCGAGTGAGTGTGAGCAGAGGAGGGAACGAGAGCCCGAGAGTCGGTTGCGTGCAGAAGGAGGAGGGGAGAGAGGGAGGAGGAGAGAGAGGGACGGAGGGAGGGAGGGAGGAAGGGAGGGAGGGAGGGAGGGAGGGAGGCAGGGAGGGAGGGAGGGAGGGAGGGAGAGAGAGTGATAGCAAGGACACAGTAGATTTGAGTTTAAAGTGAAAGAGATTGGGAAAGGAGGAAACAGGTGGAGGAGAGGGAGGGAGGGAGTGAGGACCAAATCGAGGGAGGAGGAGGACAGATGGAGTGTTCAGGTGATTGAGGAGAGAGAGAACCCAAGGACTGTGTGCGTGCGCGTGTGTGTGTGTCTGTATGTGCGAGCGTGCATGCATGTGTGCAGTATATACGTGTCCCCCTGTGATGTCTTCAGGACATGTTCAAGGTCACGAGCATGTGCCAACAAGTGCCTGTGTCCACAAGTGCCATTTTGCAGCTCATAATACATCATCTTATTACATGGAAATCTACGTGTTTGTGTGTGTATGTAAGGCGAGTGGATTGTATTGTATGTTTGTATGCTTTCGTGTGTGTGCGTGTGTGTGTGTGTGTGTGTGTGTGTGTGTGTGTGTGTGTGTGTGTGTGTGTGTGTGTGTGTGTGTGTGTGTGTGTGTGTGTGTGTGTGTGTGTGTGTGTGTGTGTGTGTGTGTGTGTGTGTGTGTGTGTGTGTGTGTGTGTGTGTGTGTGTATGTGTGTGTGTGTGTGTGTGTGTGTGTGTGTGTGTGTGTGGGGGGGGGGGGGGTAACCTGTGAGCGATGTCTAAAATGTGTGTGTACCTGTTCATATTGTGTGCAAAAGGACAATGCAAGGACATGAGTGTGCACATGTTTATGAATGTGTATTCACAAATGCCTTTGTATAAAGAGTATTATGCAATTGTGTTTGGGGGTGTAGGTGTGGAATACGAGTTTGAGTGTGTTAACGAACACCAGTCTGCCAACACCTGTCGTACACCTACAGACCGTCGTAGGAACTGGCAAACGTTTGTCTTTTTATCACAGAGATTACATTAGATAAACAAACAAAAAATACATTCTGATATCTGCCGGACGACAGGGCAACAACAAACAGCAGACCATATGTATCCTTCTCTATACCAACCAGCTCTGGGATCACTAACCAGCATCCCAGGGACCTGCACTGTACCCCAGAACCTGTGATTGAGAAACACTGTACCAACCCATGGCAGTCAAGTCAAGTCAAGAGTCAAGTCAAGAGTTTTATTTGTCACGGCATACAAGTATACAGTGAAATGCGCGGGGTCTTGGCCGCAACGATTGTGCATAATACAATAATAATAATATAATAAGAATCCAATAGAACGACATTGTGCAATAATACAAGTAATCAAAGTAGGGCATATCGGTATATGTACATGAGTTTTTACAGAGCATGGTAGGACATGCTAGGTCCTGTGATAGTGCAATACACTGTTAGCTACGGATGATGCACTGGGTCTTTATGTACACTGCTATACAATGTAGGGATGCTCGATATTGGCTTGTTTACCGATACCGATATACCGATATTGTCCAACTCTTAATTTCCAATACCGATATCAACTGATACCGATATATGCAGGGTTTCCCCCCCAAAAAACTGAATAATTTCAGGTAATTAACATTACATATCTCTTGTTGTGGAATTAACACAATATTATGCATACTTTTGACAATAAATAAAATCAGAATTTGTTCTTACTTGCTTGCCTGGTGAAAGAAATCGGTGGTGGTTTTCAATGTATGTGATGTATAGATTGGGGGGAGATGACCGCATCTAAAGGGGCCCGGGTCAGAGAGGTCGAAATGTGCATGGCTTGCCTTAGCAGACGGTGGTGGAATGTTTAGCAGCCAGCAGAATGTTTTGAATTCCCCAGTACATCAACATTGATAACAGCAGGCACAGGCACCTGACAACCAGAAGAGGGGCGGGCCGTCGTCGCTATGGCAAGAATATAGAAAAGCAAGTTCCTTCCGGGTGTAAGCCAGACCAAGAGCGACTAAGGGCAGACTACAATCTGACTAGGACTGAGATCACACAGAAGAGACTCCCTCCTCTCATCTGAGAGGGGGGGGGGGGAAGGAGGCCACATCATCATTAGCTTCGGCTAACACAAGGAGGGTTCTGGCTAACGACCAGGCCTGACCACTATTGGACTGAATAGCAGAAGGACGATAGACTGAACACACCGAAAGATCATTAGAATAGATCTTACAAGGACAATACGAATTGGTTCCCATCTGATTATGAGGTTTCTGTTTATGAAAATAAACAACGCTTCTCCTTGTAAGGTATTACGCTGTGTCGAGTGTCGAATTCTTACGAAGGTGGAGAGTGGATGGAGAGATGATAACACAAGCCAAACAGACAAAGACGTGATACTGGCCGATTGATCAGAATCTAACACTGGGTAAATAAAGGTTATAGAAATGTAAGAAAAATATATATAATAATAATAATTGAAAACCGATACCTACCAATATTTTCCGATATCACATTTTAATGCCAATATCGGCCATCCCTACAAACTCAAGTTATACTATACTATTTTTAAAGTGACCTTTCCTTTTGTAAAGTGACCATAAGTGTGAGCATGTGCAGCATGAGTGTGTGTGTGCTCATGTTAAAGTGGCTGCTAGTGTGTGAGCGTGTACAGTGTGTGTGTTGTGTGTGTGCTCATGTGTGCTTGTGTGTGGAGAATTCAGTGTTCAAGGCTCTGATGGCCTGGGGTAAGAAGCTGAGTCACATGCGGGGAAAGAAAAACTCTGTAAAGCCACATTCAGAAGACCTGGGACTCGTCAAATATACAATGTGAGTAGGGTGACAACAAGAAATCAACCATCGCAGAGCCTGATAACTATGGTAATTACAGATTTAGTTTGTCTTCATCTCCTTGGCAATGAGTAGACAGAGCCACTAAAACACAGGGCTGAGAGTTGAGTGCCAGTGGCCCGGGGCACAGTGACACGTCCGACCCATTTGAAGAGAGAGCTGTGAGCCGTGACTCTGCACTGCGCTCCTCCTCAGCCAACGCCGGGGCCCCCACTGCCTTTCTCCCGGTTTCTGATGAAAGAGATCAAGGGGTCCGCGCTTGCTACCGCTCCCAGTGAGATATATCATTTTCTAGCCTGAGTGTCAGTCAGCGGCGGGACGCGTGGACAGAGGAGTTAATGGAGTCTTTGAAGGGGACAGAAGTGAGACAAAGAGAGAGGAGAAGAAGTTCCAAAAGAGGGCGATCTTCAACAGCGAGTCTGCGAGAGCGAAGAACACGTGAATCATAGAGCATGTGCAGAAGAACACGTGAATCATAGAGCATGTGCAGAAAAACACATGAATCATAGAGCATGTGCAGTAGAACACATGAATCATAGAGCATGTGCAGAAGAACACATGAATCATATAGAGCAGGGGTGGCCAACCCGCGGCTTGCGAGCCGCATGTGGCTCTTTGCCTGTCAATGTGTGGCTCTTCCATCCATAAAAAAAAAAAATTAACTATAATTAAAAAAATATATAAAGAATATTTATTAAAAGAAAATTGTATGCCATAAGGACATAGAATAAACATTTACAGATTTTTTTTTAAATGGTTCATTTGCATGTTCTTGGTATCTGAATCTAGGGACTGTTAACAGAATCCGGCTATAGGGCAACAATAGTGTGGTCAAGAGGCATGGTTTCCAGTCTTTAGCCTTTAACTGGCTTGGTGTGTTTATTCACATGGTGGGAGCATTTACACATGAGTCCTCTCTTACTGAGAGACTGGGGGGATAGAAAGAAGGGGGAGGAGACATAGATACTTATACTCGTCACCTGGTAGTACTCCAGAGTATCTCCGCCTAGAACGCCCTCCAGTGGACACAGATATACATGCAGGTAGACAGACACTAGTGTGAACAGTTACATATGCAGTTAGACAGTTACTAACAATCCCACACAGAGTCTCTAGTTTCAACACTCCCACTTTTTAGTATACTGGCTGACTTCTTGGAAAAACATTTTACAAAGGAAATAATATAATCACAAAAACATCAACAGAACATGGCATTCAATATCTACACACCAAACATGGCCTTTGCAAATCTCTTCAATTTCAATTTGGAGGCAGGTTTCATCATTGCATCTGCTACCATGTCGTCCGTGGGACAATACATCAGTGTCATCCTTTCTTCCCTGATGACAGATCTAATGAAATGATATTTTATATCGACATAATTTACATCTCTGCCGACACACAGGGTTTCTAGCAATCGCAATGTTTCCCTGGTTGTCCTCATAAACAACAGTCTTCTTGTATACATAGGTATCCATCCCATCGAGCAGTTGTTCCAGGTAGATACACTCCTGTATGGTCATAGCTAGAGCCATATATTCGGCTTCACAAGTTGATAAAGCCACGGTGGGCTGTTTCTTTGTTTTCCATGAAACCAATGAGCTGTTTGGGTTCAAACTCACACACTATCCTGTGGTACTCCTTCTATCTGTGGTGTCAGCTGCCCAGTCTGCATCACTGTAGGCTTTAAGCCCTAGGCCCTCGCTGCTCTTTCTGAAACACAGTTTTCTGTCGGCTGTACCTTTAAGATAACAAAAAACATGTTTTACCGTAATCCAGTGCGCCTCTGTGGGATCAGCAAAATGCTGTGACAACTTACTCACTACAAAACATAGGTCAGGGCGAGTACATGTCGTCAAATAGATGAGGCTACCCACTGCTTCCCTGTACATTTTTACATCTGTCAGTTTCTGAGCATCCTCCTGGTAGTCCAGCTTTTGATCACATGGTGTATCCCTTGTTCTACATTCCTGCATGTCAAAACGTTTCAGAATCTTTTCCACATATCTCTTCTGGGATACTGTTACACAATTGGCAGACTGCTCAAAATCCATACCTAGAAAGTGTTTTAACCTCCCAAGGTCTTTCATCTTAAATCTATTGGAGAGCATCTCTTTCACCTGAGCTAGGCTCCTGGTGTTGTCCGCTGCTATGATCAAATCGTCTACCCAGATGACGATGATCACTTTCCCCGACTCCTTTGATTCCCTCGAGTAAACACAGGGGTCTACTGGGTTCTGTAGGAAGTGATCTTTGATAAGGCATGTATGAAGCATCTCGTTCCAATTTCGCCCAGACTGTTTTAGGCCGTAAATGGATTTTTCCAGTTTACACACTAACTTCTCTCCTTCCTTTTCATAACCCTCGGGTTGTTCCATATAGATCTCCCTATCTATGGGTGCGTGCAGATAGGCTGTCTTCACATCCATCTGATGTAGAATCAGATTGTCCTGCTTTCTGCATCACTACCCTTACACTGGTCAGATTGGCTGTGGGGGAGAATGTTTCACCATAGTCTATCCCCTCCCTCTGACTGAAACCCTTAGCTACAAACCTAGCTTTGTATTTATCATGGCCTTCAATTCCCTCCTTGATTGAATACACCCATTTTCCTCCCACTGTCTGTCTGCCCTCCGGTAATTTGGTGAGAGTGAAGGTGTGGTTGTCCTCTAGGGACCTCATCTCCTCGTCCATCGCTCTCTCCCATTTACTTGCTTCAGGGGACATTATGGCGTCTTTAAAGGTCTGCGGGACCCCACTGACTACCGTGTAGCAGCAATCAACGGTGATGGGTGTACTGTCCTCCTCGTCACTCCCTTTCCGGGCATAGTATGTCAGATACTTTGGGGGTCTGTGTTCCCTCGAGGGGTACCTCCCACTGCTTGGGGCACTCTGCGCCACCCTCGGGTGCTCCTCGTCACCGCCCTCTGGGGGTGGCTGACTGTCTGCCTGCACGTCTGTGCCAAGTACACTGGGCTGATGTGTCTCGGTTTCTACACACCTTACTCTGGAGTCCAGCTCTGGCTCCTCTGTCTGTGTCTCGCCCTTTCACACACCTGGACTCTAGCTTTCCTCTGTCCTGCAGGTACGCATAACACTCTGATCCAAAACGGTGCATTCTGGCTAGACTACACTTCTTTCCTGTCAGTGCTGTGTATGGGGTGGTGCCTGTGTGCTTATTGAAGCACCTGTTTCTGGTGTAGGCGGCTTCTTGTACCGCATAGTGCCATAGGCTCTTAGGTAAGTTACTGCCTACTAGCTTACACCTAGCCATCTCGAAAAGGGTGCGCCATTCTCTCTCTGCCACTCCGTTCTGGTGTGGGGAGTATGGACATGACGTCTCGTGTCTTATCCTGTTCTTCCTCAACAGTGATTGAAACTCTCTGTTTGTGAATTCGGTCCCATTGTCGGACCTCAAACATCTTACTGTACCATAAGGGGCTATGTCCGCCAGGAATTTTTCCGTGGCCTGGAGTGTGTCACTTTTTGCTTTAAGAAAGTAAACAAACACTGCCCCTGTGTACACGTCTGTAAAATACTGTACATATCTAAAGCCTCCTATGGACTCGTTCCTTACTGGACCGACAAGGTCTGTGTTAACCAACGCAAGTGGTACTTTTACTTTTTCTATGGGATTCCTGTTTCTCGATTGAGCAAACTTCCCCTTTATGCACATGACACATTCTTTATCAGGTCTACGCTTATCGCCTTCAATGTGCATGCCTTCTGTCACCGTTTGCAGTTTCAGTAAATCCTCGGTATTACAATGACCCATAATCTCATGCCATGTCTGAATATCATGGCTGACGGTTACTTTACACATATTATTGTCATTACACTCTGTTTTCAGGTAATACATTATCTGATACACGTCTATGTCAAATTGTATACCGTTGGGCTCTACAAGAAAATGTTTACCTTCCATGAAGGACACTCTGGCCCCGTTCGCAGCAGCAGCCATTACAGAGAATAGTCCTTGTGGGAACGATGGCACATAGAGAGCGTTCCTTAACGTCACTGTACGCCGACGCCCCCCGCTGTCCGTGAGGTATACCTGTGCGTCCCCTCTCCCTCTCGCCAACCCGTGGATGCGCCTTCCGTCTGCCAGCTCCATGCTGTGTCCCTCCGGGCGGAAGGTTCTGTCAAAGTTCTTGAACAGACTCCTGTCGTTGATGACGTGGGACGACGCACCTGTGTCCACGATCAGTCCCTTCCTTTGGGCCTGTTGCAGCTGCGTTGGCCTAGTGACGTACGCCGTCTGCGCCCTGGGGATGAAGTTCTCTCGTTCCGCTACTCTCCAGTCGTCGCCTCGATCCGTCTCACGCCGACCATCGCCGCCATCTTGTCCATGTGCGTGTCGCACGCCCTGGTCGCGTTTCATCATGCACGCTCTGTGCCGCGGCGATCGCCAACACGCCTGCTCCGTCGTGGTCCTGGTCTCTCTCTCGCCTCCGCGGTGGCTGGTTGGGTATCTTCTGAGGCCTCGAAGTTCCTTAGCTTAGCCTTGAACTGTCCCAACGTCATGTCCGTTGAACCGTGTGTTACCAGGAGTGTGAACGGTTTGTACAGCTCCGGTAGTCCTCTCATCATCATCGCCATCATTAGCCCATCGCTCTGTGCTTCTCCGGCACCCCTCAATGACGTTGTGATTCGCTCCGCTCTGTTGACGTATTCGGTCACAGTCTCGGTTGGTCCCTTCCTCAGGGTCGTCAGTGCTATGTAGAGGGCCATGACTCGGGATCTTCCTCGCCCGATGAAATGCTCTCTCAGTACCGCCAGGCTTTCTCGGCCTCTGTCTTTAGTGTCGCGGAATATCAGCCCCAGGCTGGTGTCGTCGAACATCGGCGCTAACTCACAGTACGCGCTGGCATTCCGTTGGTCGTCCAGGGCTTGCTCTTCCGCGGTCAGTTCTCCCGTGGGGGCCGTCAGGATCGTCTCCTTCAGCCCCGTACCGTGCATGTAGCATAGCATGCGCTCTTCCCAGAGTTCATAGTTCTCTGCTTTTCCATTGAATGGTGGCCCTTTGTTCCTCCCTCTGGCCTCCACGCGTTCCAAGGTGGGGTTCTCCCCCTCACCTCCGCCGTGCCCAGCGGGGGCCACGCGCTCCGAGGCGGGGTTCTCCCCCTCGCCTCTGCTGTGCTCAGCATGCTCTGTCTCCCCCGGCGCCGCCTCCACGGGGCTCTTGGTCGCTGCCTTCCAGCGACTCCCGGCTGCTGCCTTCTTGGCTCTCCTGTGGGTCTTCTTGGCTTTCATCCTCTTCGTTAATGGTATGCTTAGCTTTTACTCTTGTTGGCCTAGCGACTAGCCACGCGGTGCTCCCGGTGCTATCCTAGCCTATAACTTCAGCTAAGTTTACTACAGTACCTCCACTATTTCGCCCCGGCGTTATTTGGGCCCATAACCTGTTAACAGAATCCGGCTATAGGGCGACAATAATGTGGTCAAGAGGCATGGTTTCCAGTCTTTAGCCTTTAACTGGCTTGGTGTGTTTATTCACATGGTGGGAGCATTTACACATGAGTCCTCTCTTACTGAGAGACTGGGGGAGAGAAAGAAGGGGGAGGAGACACAGATACTTATACTCGTCACCTGGTAGTACTCCAGAGTATCTCCGCCTAGAACGTCCTCCAGTGGACACAGATATACATGCAGGTAGACAGACACTAGTGTGAACAGTTACATATGCAGTTAGACAGTTACTAACAATCCCACACAGAGTCTCTAGCTTCAACAGGGACATCTATGGATCTATGGGTCAGAAATAGTGCATCTGTTACTAGGCTTGAGCATGGCTGTAGCCAGCTATGAGGTCACAGAGGTCCGGACCTCGGTAACTATTTGTAACTATAAAAAAATAAATATATATATATAAAAAATATTTTAGTTTGGTCAACGACCGGCCCACTACTAGGCTGGGACAGCGGCCCATTGGTACTGACTGACACTGGGCTGGCCCAATCACATCTCTTACTAAGCACCCCCCGCCAGTCGTGCAAGGTACATGACTGAGAGGGGGGCTGGTACATGACTGAGATGGGGGCTGGTACATGACTGAGAGGGGGCTGGCTGGTACATGACTGAGAGGGGGCTGGTACATGACTGAGAGGGGGCTGGTATACAGGACTGAGAGGAGGCTGGTACATGACTGAGAGGGGGCTGGTATACAGGACTGAAAGGAGGCTGGTACAGGACTGAGAGGAGGCTGGTACATGACTGAAAGGGGGCTGGTATACAGGACTGAGAGGAGGCTGGTACATGACTGAGAGGGGGCTGGCACATGACTGAGAGGGGGCTGGCTGGTACATGACTGAGAGGGGGCTGGTACATGACTGAGAGAGGGCTGGTACATGACTCAAGTCAAGTCAAGTCAAGAGTTTTAATTGTCACGGCATACAGGTATACAATGAAATGCGGGTGGTCTTGCCCGCAACGATGTGCAATACAGTGGTACATATAATAGAATCAAAAGAAGAAACAACATTGTGCAGTAACAGGTAGCAGGTAACATGGAGTGACATCTCGGTATCTGTACATAGTTATTTACAGCGCATGTGTGACATGCTAGTTAGCTTTGGTAGTGCAATACACTGTTCCTGTTATTCTAATTTAAAGTGTCCTTTCCTTTGGCCATAAGTGTGCGTGTGTGCGACATGAGTGTGTGCCCGCTCATGACTGAGAGGGGGGCTGGTATACATGACTGAGATGGGGCTGTGGTACATGACTGAGATGGGGCTGTGGTACATGACTGAGATGGGGCTGTGGTACATGACTGAGAGGGGGCTGTTGTACATGACTGAGAGGGGGCTGTGGTACATGACTGAGAGGGGGCTGGTACATGACTGAGAGGGGGCTGGTATACAGGACTGAGAGGGGGCTGATATACATGACTGAGAGGAGGCTGGTACATGACTGAGAGGGGGCTGGTACATGACTCAGATGGGGCTGTGGTACATGACTGAGAGGGGGCTGTGGTACATGACTGAGAGGGGGCTGTGGTACATGACTGAGAGGGGGCTGTGGTACATGACTCAGATGGGGCTGTGGTACATGACTGAGATGGGGCTGTGGTACATGACTGAGAGGGGGCTATGGTACATGACTGAGAGGGGGCTGGTAGATGACTGAGAGGGGGCTGGTATACATGACTGAGAGGGGGCTGGTACATGACTGAGAGGGGGCTGGTACATGACTGAGAGGGGGCTGGTACAGTACATGACTCAGATGGGGCTGTGGTACATGACTGAGAGGGGGCTGTGGTACATGACTGAGATGGGGCTGGTAGATGACTGAGAGGGGGCTGGTATACATGACTGAGAGGGGGCTGGTACATGACTGAGAGGGGGCTGGCTGGTACATGACTGAGAGGGGGCTGGTACATGACTGAGAGGGGGCTGGTACCATGTATCATTGTAGGTCAAACCATTAAAAAGTTCATTTCCACGGCAGCCATTTTGGATTTTGGTCTCACAAATTTCCCCCGCCTTTTTGAAAAAATACACCCTGGCTAAATTAGTTTATCAACTCTCCTAGATGACAAATCCATTGAGAAACAAAGTGCCACAGATGACCCAACTACTAGGTCCATATCATATCATCATAATATTATTTTTTAAATCATTAGGATAAGGGTTCCCTTGATAAAGATGCATGAAAAGGCTGTATAATATACAACACCTGTAGCTCAACTGCAAAGATTGCTTTTTTTATTTGATTAGATTTATTTGGAAATTAAAAACACATCATAAAAACAAATGATCTTGACCAATTTGTATTCCTGAGGATATCACCTAAAAGCATTCATTATAACACTGATTTCCAAGGTGGTCCTCAATGGAAGACATAAAAACACAGCACATATAGCCTACTAAACTGCACATTTTTCCTCAACTGCAAAAATGTATGCCTACTTATGTATTAGCCTACAGGGAAAAACACATTCACAACAGGCAGCAAAGTTTATTTTCAGCCAAGTATGGTAATAAGGTAACTATTAGGATATATATGGTATGGATTACTTACTCTTAATAACTTATTACTATCTGTGGTAGCTCTAGTCTCCACCTACACAAATTGTTTTTGTGCTGTCCATTGATCATGCACCTTCACGTGGTAGGCACATTAACTGTAGGTCAAACTCTCCAAACAAACACACCAATGATTTAATTGCCATATAAATCACATACAAAGATATAACTATTACTCCTCTCTGAACATGAATATAAAACAAGAAGGTGATCTATTAACTGTGTAAACCTTATTCATCATTGATATTTGAATACTTGAAATCTGTATGAACTGAGTAGTTAGTATCAAATGAAATAAGATGGAACAGCTCATGCATTCATTGAATAAACAACGATTTGCTCATTACCAGTATGGTATTGTTTAACTTGTACAGATTTTTGCACATCTTTGTCAGGGAATTCCAACAATTCTGGACCTGAATGTACTAGTTAATTGTAATCATCTCTCTCTCCTTATGTCTAGTCAAGCCAGGTTGTGGAGGAGAGAGACAGGGATGAACAGGCTATAGACTTCTTTGCCCATCCTGAGCCTGCTATGATGCAGGTGTTTTTACATCACCACCCAAAACAAGATTCAGCCAAGAGCGAGGGAGTACACTGGTCCACTTGTCCATGGCACTTACTACCCAGCTTTGTAGTGGGTTGGGGGAATAGTAGGTACGCATATTTAAGGGGACCGCAAGGATGGTGTACCGGTGGGTGGTGTCCGACCGATTATAGTGGGCCGGTCTGGGCCAAAAAAATAAATGGACCTCCCTAATTTCTAAACCCTGGCTACGACCCTGGGCTTGAGTAAATTGTAATGAACCAAAGGAGAATATCAATTATATTTAAAAAAAAATATTTTTTACCTTTGACTGTGAATAACACCATGCTAAAATGTACCAGACCTGAAAAATCTAAGCAAATGAATAAAGGGAAGATGATTAAACAGGTTTTGTAGATACAGTACTGAATTCTGCCATCTTTTTTATAATGTAAATTTCTCCACCATTTTTCATCATTATTGCCACACCGTTTTTTGCTACATTTACATTTAGTCATTTAGCTGACGCTTTTATCCAAAGCGACTTACAAGTTCTGTACGACAAGCCATCAGGAAGGGCACAACTCTATCAGCTGAGTAACAATGTTCGTCAAAGTGTTGAGTGCTACAGTGTAGGTTAGTTTATTAGGACAAGTGCATGACAGTATGGTTAGTTAGGGTTAGATACATTTTTTTTTTTTTTTTATTTTTTTTTAATTCAGATACTGGTTGAAGAAGTGCGTCTTTAGTCGACGGCGAAAGATTGGACGTGTTTCGGCTCTCCTAACTGGGGTGGGTAGTTCATTCCACCATTGTGGGGCAAGGACTGAGAATAGGCGACTTCTCTTTGATGACCCTCCCGGAGCTTGGATAGGAGTAGGTCTGAGGCGGCCAGAAGAAGCAGAGCGTAGGGGTCTTGAGGGTGTGTAGTTAGAGACCATTGACCGGAGGTAGGCGGGAGCAGTTCCCTTTGCCGCACGGTATGCTAGGTCGAGGGCCTTGAAGCGGATTCGTGCAGCAATGGGGAGCCAGTGCAGGTCCCTAAGAAGTGGGGTGACATGGGCCGACTTTGGTAGGTTTGAGATCAGGCGGGCCGCTGCGTTCTGAATGAGTTGAAGAGGCTTAGTGGCAGTGGCCGGGAGGCCAGCGAGCAGTGCGTTGCAGTAGTCGAGGCGGGAGATGACTGTTGATTGGACGAGGAGTTGGGTGGATTCTTTTGTCAGGAAGGGGCGGATCCTTCTGACGTTGCTCAGGAGGAATCGGCAGGTTCTGGTTGTCGCTGCGATGTGAGCAGAGAAGTTCAACTGGTCGTCGAGGACAACACCAAGGTTCTTGGCGGTCGGGGACGCGGTCACAGCTGCATTCTCGACTGTGATGGAAAGGTCGGTCAGGGGGGAGGATTTGGCCGGCAGGTGGAGCAATTCTGTTTTGCTTAGGTTCAGTTTGAGGTGGTTGGTCGTCATCCAGGCGGAGATGTCGGACAGACAGGCCGAGATCCGCTCAGAGACGTGGATATCTGAGGGAGGGAAGGAGAGGAAGAGTTGAGTATCGTCGGCATAACAGTGGTAGGAGAAGCCATGAGAAGTGTTAATGTTACCCAGTGATTTAGTGTAGAGGGAGAAGAGAAGGGGTCCTAAAACCGAGCCCTGGGGGACACCCGTCCGCAGGGGGCGGGTGGCCGACAGGGTCCCTCTCCATGACACTTGGTAGGAGCGGTCATTGAGGTATGATGACAACCATGTCAGCGCAGAGCCAGCCACTCCCATTCCTGCGAGGGCCGCGAGGAGGATCTGGTGGTTGACTGTGTCGAAGGCTGCAGATAGATCTAGGAGAATCAGGACAGAGGAGAGGCCTTTCGCTTTTGCTAAGTGAAGTGCCTCTGTGACCGCAATGAGGGCTGTCTCTGTGGAGTGACCAGTTCTGAAGCCTGACTGATTAGGGTCTAGGAGGTCATTCTGTAAGAGATAAGCAGTAAGTTGGTTGGATACAGCACGTTCAAGTGTTTTAGAAAGGAAGGAGAGAAGAGAGACAGGATTTTAGAAAGGAAGGAGAGAAGAGAGACAGGACGGTAGTTGCCTATGACGGTAGGGTTCAGGGATGGTTTTTTTATGAGGGGCGTGACTCTGGCTTGTTTTAGGGAGGTGGGGACCACCCCCGAGTTGAGTGAGGAGTTGATGGTTGCAGTTAGGAATGGGAGGATGTCTGGTGCTATGGTCTGGAGGAGTGGGGAAGGTAGCCGGTCCAGCTGGCATGTAGTCGGACGGTTTGACGTTACCAGTGTCAGGGTCTCGGCGTGCTAGACGTTCACAGAAAGGTAGAGAAACTAACTGTGTTCTGTTTTATGGCAATAACGTTCAGGGTTGTGGGAGATAATCCCAAAAAATAAGAGAAATAAAAAAGTAAATCCAGAAGTCAGATGATTTGCAGGAGCTGGCGTGAGCTGGGTAGGGTAGTTTTTTTAAATTCGAAAGCCCCGAGTCTCTTCCTTCAAAAGACTACACTCACTTTTGGCTGCTCCACTTCCTCCTGTCAATATGCACCGGTTTCCGACTCAATGCCCTGAGATTTCTATAATCTTATATTTCACTAATAACAGTTAAAATCATTAGTAAACAAACGTAATGCTGAAAATATACACTTTTACTGTATATTTCGGGCATAAGAGGTAGGACATATAAACACATTTACTATCAAATAGCATTGTGAGGCTGAACAACAGGACCAATTGACTATACATGTGCTTAAAAAATTTTAAATAAACATTTACAGACTTTTTTTTTTTTTTAAATGGCTAAACATGATTTTGTAATTTTGCAACCGTGGGTCTCACAGGGTACTTCTAACCCTGTGAGGCCCAAATAAAAAAGACATTAGCAACTTCAGAGGCCAGAGGGAGAGATCTATAAACACATGAAGGTTGCCGTGACTGAAAAAAAAGGTTGAGACACGCTGGTATTTTATGGTGTGGCTCTTTGTGGTACCACAGTAATTTTTGTGGCTCTTAATCTCTGACTGGTTGGCCACCCGATATAGAGCATGTGCAGAAGAACACGTGAATCATAGAGCATGTGCAGAAGAACACGTGAATCATAGAGCATGTGCAGAAGAACACATGAATCATATAGAGCATGTGCAGAAGAACACATGAATCATAGAGCATGTGCAGAAGAACACATGAATCATATAGAGCATGTGCAGAAGAACACATGAATCATAGAGCATGTGCAGAAGAACACATGAATCATAGAGCATGTGCAGAAGAACACATGAATCATAGAGCATGTGCACAAGAACACATGAATCATAGAGCATGTGCAGAAGAACACATGAATCATAGAGCATGTGCAGAAGAACACATGAATCATAGAGCATATGCAGAAGAACACATGAATCATAGAGCATGTGCAGAAGAAGGCCTGTTGGCTCCGGACCAGATCAAAATTATCTCTCTCTGGCTTGATGCCAGAGCCTGCAGAATTATGAAAGACCCTCACCACCCCAACAACAGCCTGTTTAAGCTGCTGCGGTCAGGCAAACACCTACGGTCACACGCTGCAAGAACAGAGAGACTCCGACTCAGCTTCTTCCCCCAGGCCATCAGAACACTGAACACTGAACTCTCCACTCATAAATACACATGAGCACACACAGACACACACACACGCACACACACACCACTCATGCGGCAACCGCTAAAACAATCACTTTAAACAAAATGTCACTTTAAAAAATAGAATCTTTAGAAACACTTTAAAAGAAGGAGGTACTGTATAGTTTAGATACATTAAGAGTTAACATTGTAAATTGTATATTGCATAGTAGTGTATATAAGAACCAGTTTCTCAGGAACCTAGCATGTCTTTTTTATTTTATTTTTTATTTTGTACCATGCATATCTTGTGTCTTATCTATTTTATTCTCTATTTTATTTTTTCTATGCCTATTTTATTCAATTTTTCTTATTATTGTATTTTGCACAATCAATGCGAGCATGACCACCCGCATTTCACTGTATGCCCTGGTATGTATGTGACAAATAAACCTCTTGATTCTCTTGATTCTTGATTGATCGGGTTATGCAGCCTTTTTGAAAGAACTGGAATGACCCTACGTCTTTGACAATGCATCTAATGTGGATTAATTCATATTTAAATAAAAAAATTGTCTTAGATGTAAACATTTTACAAAATACATACATACAATTAGCGTGCATTTAAAGTGTACTATGCTGCTTTGAGAGCGAAATGTGAAACTCAGAGAATAAAAGAAAGAGAAAAAAATAAGTGTTTTCATAATTGAATAAGCAAACTGTCCTCAGAGAAAAATTGGGTCCCTGGAACTGAAGCTAGAAATCTGCCTGAAAAGTTGCCGTTTCACTGTGGTTGTTTACAATAGCAGGGCCTACAGTTTTGTTTACAAACATTCAAAGAAGGGTTACTGTACGTTTGGTTCAAAATGATTTTATTTTGATTCATGATGACATGAGATACAATAATTCTAAGGATCACATGTATAGTAAATATGTTTGTGCACTAAATTGCAGCTTATGCAAATGTGAATAAATTCCCTCCCATGAAACCGTGTAACGGGGAAGCCCGTGGGTATGTCCACAGTCACGGAAACAGGTGTGTTGACGAGTGACTGTGGCAGTGCGGGCTGGTAAATTAAACTCACTTCCCCATAACAGGGTTAACAGACGCATAGGTACGGTAGTTGGGAGTGAATTCACTTCTTAGTGCAGCCCCCTGTTCGACTCCCCCTCGAGACATTCTCATTTAACATCAAACACAACGCAGACCCAGTATGATCCGTCACAACCGCATAGTGCCCCTTTAATGTGAGCTTACTGTAAACCATGGTGCAACAACCTGCTTGTTGATTGATCTTCTTTTTTTCTTCTTTTTTTTCAGATTATGTCATTTCAGGAGAATCTGGGTTCTGGAAACATTGGGTCTTAACCCTTTCACTACCACACTACAGAAGGTTAACCTTTCACGGTTAACCATTTGTATTGTCGCAGTGAAAGCGTTAACCATTTGGTAGTGAAAGGGTTAATTGGGTTTGGGGTTTCCGACACGTTCCCAGGGAGCAGGGGCTGAGACCTGTTCTGCCTCACTCTGGGTCAAACATAGATGTTATCATTCAATCAATCAATTATTATTATGAATTATGAAAGTTATGGATATCGTGCCACAGATGGCACCTCTTGCCAGTTTCATCCGTAAGAGGGCACTGAGTGACAGGTATCATCAGTTATTGACGCTCTCTGCACCAGCCGACCTATTTGTTTAGCGTGCAAGAGAGAGAGAGAGTGAGAGAGAGAGAGAGAGAGAGAGAGAGAGAGAGAGAGAGAGAGAGAGAGAGAGAGAGAGAGAGAGAGAGAGAGAGAGAGAGAGAGAGAGAGAGAGAGAGAGAGAGAGAGAGAGAGAGAGAGAGAGAGAGAGAGAGAGAGAGAGAGAGAGAGAGAGAGAGAGAGAGAGAGAGAGAGAGAGAGAGAGAGAGAGAGAGAGAGAGAGCGAGAGAGAGAGAGCGAGGGAGGGAGGAGGAAGTGTGAGGAAAGGAGTGCCCTTAATTATTTTCTCCTACGTGTGAACAAAATGAGCTCGGGGGGACGTAAGGGAGGGGAGCGCCACAATTAAGTGTTAAATAAAATATAGCCGGCTGGCGTGAATTGATCATGGAGAGATGTGGGACAAAGGAGGGTGATTCTTCACGAGCAGCTCGCTCAGAAGGACCCCCAGAGGGTCGGGGGCCGGCCTGCGCTCTAGTACTTACTATAACATCATTACTGGGTCTTGTCAAGCTAACTTAATTACACACTATCTTGTGATAGTGT
>NC_140178.1:68314934-68334934 GCF_963971535.1 Notolepis coatsorum | reverse complement strand
GCCCATGTCCCGCTCTGGGGACCAGCTGTTGAAGCAGGCCTGTATAATACCTCTGTTATTGGAGCTGCAAAATTGAGACACATAACATGGCTACAGCTCAGACTAGACCCTGTGGCCCTGTCTGCAGCTCAGACTAAACCATGTGGCCTTGTCTGCAGCTCAGACTAAACCCTGTGGCCCGGTCTGCAGCTCAGACTAAACCCTGTGACCCTGTCTGCAGCTCAGACTAAACCATGTGGCCCTGTCTGCAGCTCAGACTAAACCCTGTGGCCCTGTCTGCAGCTCAGACTAAACCCTGTGGCCTTGTCTGCAGCTCAGACTAAACCCTGTGGCCTTGTCTGCAGCTCAGACTAAACCCTGTGACCCTGTCTGCAGCTCAGACTAAACCCTGTGGCCTTGTCTGCAGCTCAGACTAAACCCTGTGACCCGGTCTGCAGCTCAGACTAAACCCTGTGACCCTGTCTGCAGCTCAGACTAAACCCTGTGACCCGGTCTGCAGCTCAGACTAAACCCTGTGGCCCTGTCTGCAGCTCAGACTAAACCCTGTGGCCCTGTCTGCAGCTCAGACTAAACCCTGTGGCCTTGTCTGCAGCTCAGACTAAACCCTGTGACCCTGTCTGCAGCTCAGACTAAACCCTGTGGCCTTGTCTGCAGCTCAGACTAAACCCTGTGGCCCGGTCTGCAGCTCAGACTAAACCCTGTGGCCCTGTCTGCAGCTCAGACTAAACCCTGTGGCCTTGTCTGCAGCTCAGACTAAACCCTGTGGCCCTGTCTGCAGCTCAGACTAAACCCTGTGGCCCGGTCTGCAGCTCAGACTAAACCCTGTGGCCTTGTCTGCAGCTCAGACTAAACCCTGTGGCCTTGTCTGCAGCTCAGACTAAACCCTGTGACCCTGTCTGCAGCTCAGACTAAACCCTGTGGCCTTGTCTGCAGCTCAGACTAAACCCTGTGGCCCGGTCTGCAGCTCAGACTAAACCCTGTGGCCCTGTCTGCAGCTCAGACTAAACCCTGTGGCCCGGTCTGCAGCTCAGACTAAACCCTGTGGCCTTGTCTGCAGCTCAGACTAAACCCTGTGGCCCTGTCTGCAGCTCAGACTAAACCCTGTGGCCTTGTCTGCAGCTCAGACTAAACCCTGTGGCCTTGTCTGCAGCTCAGACTAAACCCTGTGGCCCGGTCTGCAGCTCAGACTAAACCCTGTGGCCCGGTCTGCAGCTCAGACTAAACCCTGTGGCCCGGTCTGCAGCTCAGACTAAACTCTGTGACCCTGTCTGCAGCTCAGACTAAACCCTGTGACCTTGTCTGCAGCTCAGACTAAACCATGTGGCCCGGTCTGCAGCTCAGACTAAACCCTGTGGCCCTGTCTGCAGCTCAGACTAAACCCTGTGGCCTTGTCTGCAGCTCAGACTAAACCCTGTGGCCCGGTCTGCAGCTCAGACTAAACCCTGTGGCCCTGTCTGCAGCTCAGACTAAACCCTGTGGCCCTGTCTGCAGCTCAGACTAAACCCTGTGGCCCGGTCTGCAGCTCAGACTAAACCATGTGGCCCTGTCTGCAGCTCAGACTAAACCCTGTGGCCCTGTCTGCAGCTCAGACTAAACCCTGTGGCCTTGTCTGCAGCTCAGACTAAACTCTGTGGCCCTGTCTGCAGCTCAGACTAAACCCTGTGGCCCTGTCTGCAGCTCAGACTAAACCCTGTGACCCTGTCTGCAGCTCAGACTAAACCCTGTGACCCTGTCTGCAGCTCAGACTAAACCCTGTGGCCCTGTCTGCAGCTCAGACTAAACCCTGTGGCCCTGTCTGCAGCTCAGACTAAACTCTGTGACCCTGTCTGCAGCTCAGACTAAACCCTGTGGCCCTGTCTGCAGCTCAGACTAAACCCTGTGGCCTTGTCTGCAGCTCAGACTAAACCCTGTGGCCCGGTCTGCAGCTCAGACTAAACCCTGTGGCCTTGTCTGCAGCTCAGACTAAACTCTGTGGCCCTGTCTGCAGCTCAGACTAAACCCTGTGGCCCTGTCTGCAGCTCAGACTAAACCCTGTGACCCTGTCTGCAGCTCAGACTAAACCCTGTGACCCTGTCTGCAGCTCAGACTAAACTCTGTGACCCTGTCTGCAGCTCAGACTAAACCCTGTGGCCCTGTCTGCAGCTCAGACTAAACCCTGTGGCCTTGTCTGCAGCTCAGACTAAACCCTGTGACCCTGTCTGCAGCTCAGACTAAACCCTGTGGCCTTGTCTGCAGCTCAGACTAAACCCTGTGGCCCGGTCTGCAGCTCAGACTAAACCCTGTGGCCTTGTCTGCAGCTCAGACTAAACCCTGTGGCCTTGTCTGCAGCTCAGACTAAACTCTGTGACCCTGTCTGCAGCTCAGACTAAACCCTGTGGCCCGGTCTGCAGCTCAGACTAAACCCTGTGGCCCTGTCTGCAGCTCAGACTAAACCCTGTGGCCCTGTCTGCAGCTCAGACTAAACCCTGTGGCCCTGTCTGCAGCTCAGACTAAACCCTGTGGCCCTGTCTGCAGCTCAGACTAAACTCTGTGACCCTGTCTGCAGCTCAGACTAAACCCTGTGGCCCTGTCTGCAGCTCAGACTAAACCCTGTGGCCTTGTCTGCAGCTCAGACTAAACCCTGTGGCCCTGTCTGCAGCTCAGACTAAACCATGTGGCCCGGTCTGCAGCTCAGACTAAACCCTGTGGCCCTGTCTGCAGCTCAGACTAAACCCTGTGGCCCGGTCTGCAGCTCAGACTAAACTCTGTGACCCTGTCTGCAGCTCAGACTAAACCCTGTGGCCTTGTCTGCAGCTCAGACTAAACCCTGTGGCCCGGTCTGCAGCTCAGACTAAACCCTGTGGCCTGGTCTGCAGCTCAGACTAAACCCTGTGGCCCGGTCTGCAGCTCAGACTAAACCCTGTGGCCCGGTCTGCAGCTCAGACTAAACCCTGTGGCCTTGTCTGCAGCTCAGACTAAACCCTGTGGCCCTGTCTGCAGCTCAGACTAAACCCTGTGACCCTGTCTGCAGCTCAGACTAAACCCTGTGGCCCTGTCTGCAGCTCAGACTAAACTCTGTGACCTTGTCTGCAGCTCAGACTAAACCCTGTGGCCCTGTCTGCAGCTCAGACTAAACCATGTGGCCCTGTCTGCAGCTCAGACTAAACCCTGTGGCCTTGTCTGCAGCTCAGACTAAACCATGTGGCCCGGTCTGCAGCTCAGACTAAACCCTGTGGCCCGGTCTGCAGCTCAGACTAAACCCTGTGACCCGGTCTGCAGCTCAGACTAAACCCTGTGGCCCTGTCTGCAGCTCAGACTAGACCCTGTGGCCCTGTCTGCAGCTCAGACTAAACCCTGTGGCCTTGTCTGCAAATTGACTTGAATGGGGCCAGTGTAAAAAGTGGACTTGACATACTCAGCACTTATCCCTTGAAAATGTATCCTCTTTATATACTGTATCCTCTTAATAGAAAGTAATTAATAGAGGATAGATCATCTTAATAGATAGGAAGTAAGTGTTACAACAACCACAGAAACACCAATATCCCTCATCATAATTTCATCCAATAGCTCCACACACTCTTCTCTCTCCTTCTAGCAGTTTCCATCGAATCCTCTCCTCCCCCTGGTCCCTATTAGGTGAGTTCTGTTGATCTTCCATCTTGTCTGTTCTGTTTGTCTTGACTGTTTGTTGTTGTATAGACTGCATCTTGTTTATTTGCATTTCCATCCAAGTCTTCTCCTATTGATCGCTGTAGATGTGCTGCCATCTTGCTCAACGCTGTGTTCAGATCAGAGGAGATTCTGATTCTGATCACACCACAGGGTAAAATGGAATTATTATTGGTTCTGGATGGGAGACTGGGAAAATAACGTGGCCGGCAAATTAATGCCTGACACACACAAACACATGCACTTTCGTGGGCAAGAACACACACACACTTACACATGCTCACTCACACACACACACACACGCACGCACGCAGGGGCGTAGCTGGGGGGGGGGGGGGGGGGGTAGCTTAGGATGATTCCAAGGGCCCAGCACTGGGGGGGGGGCCCAACATTTTTTATTTTATTTTTTATTTTATTTTTTACTAGACATCACTCAGGTGTATTATTGATGCTCTCATTGATACTATGTTTGTTTCTGAAGTGTGTGTGTGTGTGTGTGTGTGTGTGTGTGTGTGTGTGTGTGTGTGTGTGTGTGTGTGTGTGTGTGTGTGTGTGTGTGTGTGTGTGTGTGTGTGTGTGTGTGTGTGTGTGAGATATATAGAGAGAGAAGGGGGGCTTTTGTAGACTATTGCATTGGTCCATTCATTGAAGATGAACGCAATGCGACATCCTTTACTAGGCTCACCCACCAACAGTGCAGGTGCTGAACTGCTGATACGAATGTATAGGTAAAAACCATATTATGCGTTATCATCAATAAAGAAATTGCCAAAGAAAATTCTGCACGCGCGCTTACGCGCGCTCGCATTCACTGGGGGCCTACAAATACATTCTTTCATGGGGCCCAGAATCTGGAGCTACACCCCTGCACGCACGCACGCACGCACGCACGCACGCACGCACGCACGCACGCACGCACGCACGCACGCACGCACATACACACACACACACACACACAAACACATAGGGCCTTTCGGTAGATTATGAGCAGTGAACTACTGACGACATGCAGCTTTTCAACATCAATGGCGGATCTACCAAAACATACACCTATGCACACTAAATTTGTTAAAGACAGGGGCAATCTCTGGTAAAGTCAAATTTAGATGGGTATGGTCCTTGGATGCTAAATCTTGATGAGTCAATCTTGAGTCAATGTTGCTTTTCAAACATGAAAACATTGTCAACATGAATTCAATGTTGCTTAAAATGTCTATTTTCAACCTCAACCAAAAACTACGATTCTGATGTAATTTCAACATTGAATCAATGTCACTTTGTTATCTGGGCTATGCATCCTTTTGTTGTATTTTTTTTAATCCCAGACCTTTATCATGTAGTGACTGTAGTCTATACTGAAAATATATGCAGGTTATATACACAATATACACACTTACACAGGCTATATGCACGATAGCCTACTCATTCACCATACTCTAAATAAGAAATAGGACATTTGGCCGCTTGAGAGAGAGCTGCTCGCAGCGGCATCTTGATTTATATCCTAAAACAGTATCCTTAGTCGGCAAATAGACACAACAAAGTCATCATAGAGGAGCGATCATCTTGGGAGTCTGAAAATGGCGAGCAAACAGAAAAACCCACCTCAGAGTACCACTAAAAAGGAAGGTTTACGCTCGGGGGGTCCCAACGTGGACCAAGATGGCGATGATGAATCTCCTACTACAGAAGAAAGTGCAAATTCGACGGGGGAGGACATAGCGAATATTTTTATAATCCTGAAGAAAATATCTAAAGAGATGCAAAGCTTGGGTGAAATTCGCAAAGCCACCATGTCGATGGAAGGGAAACTGACATCACTCGTGTCAAGGATCAGTGACGTGGAGGGGAGACTGGGCTTTCTGGAGGACGCCGACAAACAGCTACAGTCTGAACCACCCGCTACCAGAGCTGAGATGGAGGCTATCCGTGATAAAATGGACGACATGGAGGACAGAAGCAGACGCAATAACCTACGCTTCGTCGGGATACCGGAGGGCAGCGAGACAGGGGACGCAAATACCTTCCTCGAGAATCTCATACCGGAGCTGCTGGGCATCACTACCCCCGCTAAGGGGTGGTAAATCGAGCGTGCTCACAGACTGACTCCCCGCTCCGCCCCGGAGGACCGAAGCAGAAGCCGCACGTTGATCGCAAGATTCTTTCGCTCGGGAGATAGAGACAAGATCCTAAGCGCCTCGCAGGAGAAGGGAGAGCTGAGATGGAATGGAAAACGAGTCATGATTTTCCCTGACTATTCCAGGGGCACACAGGCTAAGAGGGATGCCTTCAAAGACTGCAAGAAAGCCCTACATGAACGGCAGGTTAAATGTGCACTGCAGCGCCCGGCCACACTCAGAATTGACACCGGCGAGGGATCCAGGCGCTTTGACAACCCGAAGAAAGCCATGGATTTCATCCGAAGCTCGCTGAGCAAGCTGGCTGGCTAGCTCGCTAGCTTATCTGAGGGCTGCTAACCTGTTCAAGGTCCAGCTGAGTGCAGCGGTATGAAAGGGAATCATCCTAGCCGGTAAGGTGTAGTATATTGACTGTGAGCCAACTGGGGACTAGCCTACAAGACTATTGAACAATGCAGTGACTTGGTTACTTGCTACTTATCCCCCACGTATGACATTTGCGGTATGAATTGTTCTATATTCGCTCGTTATGGATGAGCGGGGTTGATATTTTTATTTTTTATTTTGATTTCTTCTCATTTCCTTTTACTAGCCTACCGGCTGTCCTTCAATATCCCGTTAGCGTTCCTTTAGCGTTAAACGAGCTGGATTCTCGCTAATTCATTGAGAATGAATGATGTCACTTTATGACAAACGTGCGCAAACTTTTGCCAAAACGACGGGTGGGCGGCGCTCAGAGCGAACCACTCTACCGACGGATCATGGACCAGAATCGTATCTGTCTGTGTTTTTGTTTTAGTTTTTTTTTTGTGTTTTTTTCATCACGCTATGTTTTGTTTACAGCGTGTCATGTTTTTTTTTATTGTTTTTTGTCAAGAGCCCTGCGTTTGTCGACATGGTTAAAAATACTTCACTTAGTTGTCAGTATATCATCGGCCATTATTACTATTCTACACGCCCATGTCTGCTCAGAATAATAATAAACTGTGCCTCGCCACATGGAATGTAAATGGATTGGGTAATGTAATCAAGAGGAACAAGGTACTTTATAAATTGAAATCCTCCAGGTATGATATAATGTTTTTGCAGGAATGTCATTTGTCATTGGATGAATCAAAGCGCTTATGTAAGGGATGGGTGGGTCACGTGTTCTGCAGTGCCGGTACCAGTCAAAGTAGGGGAGTCATTATACTAGTGAACAAACAGCTGCAATTTAAATGTCTGAGAGAACTCAAAGATGAAGAAGGGAGGATTGTCATTATTTTGGCTGAGATTCAGGGGAAAGTATTTATCCTAGCCAATACATATGCTCCTAATGGGGATGTCCCAATGTTTTTTACTGACCTGGAATGTAAATTAAATGACATGGGTGACTATCCAATCATATGGGCAGGGGACTTGAATATTACTATGGATGCTGTTCTGGATAGAAGTACACCAACCACTGCTAGACCCCCCAGATCAACCTCCACAGTGGGAGGAATGTGTTCTGCCCTGGGGCTGGTAGATGCTTGGCGTACTCTAAATCCTAAGGGGAGGGACTATACTTTTTTTTCTTCGGTTCACGGTGTATTCTCAAGGCTTGATTATTTTTTTTATCTCTAAAGATCTGCTCCCATCTACATTGGCCTGTTCAATTGGCAACATTATAGTGTCAGATCATGCAAGGGTGACCCTTGAGCTGCTCCCCATTGACCGTGCAAAGCGGTCCTCTAGATGGAGATTTAACTCATCTCTATTGCAGGATACAGACTTTAAAGCCATGCTGAAAAATCAGATTGATATGTATATAGAGACAAATGTTCCTTCTGCGCCATCAGCAGGGGTTGCTTGGGAAGCTCTGAAGGCTTTTGTGAGGGGTCACGTAATTCAATATGCATCATATAAGAAAAAGCAGAACGCCAAAAAAATGGGCGATTTAGAAAAAATGCTGCTGGTTGCGGAGCGTCAGCTCAAACAAAAAATATCACCAAATAACTTAAGGCTTGTAACTCAATTAAAATATGAGTATAACTGTATCCTTTCGCAGAAGGTCGAGTTTGGATTGTTTAGGGCCAGGCAGAATTACTTTGAATCGGGGGACAAAGCCGGGAAGTTGCTGGCCAGGTATATTAAACACAAGGAGTCATCATCCACTATTTCGGCTATTCAGGTACAGGGGGGAGCCGTCGTGACTAAGGCTAGCGATATTAACAATACTTTCAAAGAATACTACATGGGTCTTTACACTTCCTCTTCCAAGGCGACACAGCAGGAAATTCCTTTATTTTTTAGCGGGCTGGATCTCCCTACATTAGACGCGGCTCAACGTGAGTATTTAGACGCCCCAATAACGGAAGATGAAATAGCAGAGGTTATTAGGAAATTGCCGTCCGGTAAAGCGCCGGGGCCTGATGGTCTTACAGCTGAGTTCTTTAAATGCTTCTCAACAGAGTTGACACCTCTACTGCAGAGTATGTATATTGAAGCTTTGGATAGAGGCTATTTACCCCCCACCCTATCACAGGCCTTGATATCTTTAATATTGAAAAAAGATAAGGAACCCTCCGAGTGCAAGAATTATCGTCCAATTTCCCTGATTTCCCAGGATGTAAAAGTGCTTTCCAAAATATTGGCAAACCGTTTGGATGGAGTAATATCCTCCCTGGTGCATCCTGACCAAGTTGGGTTTATTCGCAAAAGAAATTCGTCTGATAACGTCAGACGCCTTATCAATGTAATGTGGGCAGTCAGTAGCGATAATGAACCAACGGCCGCCATCTCACTGGACGCGGAAAAGGCGTTTGACAGCGTAGAATGGGAGTACTTATTTTCAACCCTGGAGGCGTTTGGTTTCGGTCAGACCTTTATAAAATGGGTGAAGTTGTTGTATAACCAACCGGAGGCAGCGGTGCAAACAAATGGGATAATCTCCTCATATTTCAAACTAGGCCGCGGGACACGCCAAGGGTCACCCCTTTCTCCTTTGCTCTTCTGTTTAGCGCTTGAGCCCCTGGCAGCAGCTATACGTAAGGACCCAAGTTTCCCTGGAGTTACAGTGGGGGGCACGGCCCAAAAACGTATGCTTTACGCAGATGACATTTTGCTTTTTGTTACAGACCCAGGCAATGCTGTACCCGCACTACTCAAGACAATAGATACGTTCTCAAGATTTTCAGGGTATAAGGTTAATTGGTCGAAGTCGGAGGCTCTTCCCCTAACGTCCTACTGCCCCAAATCACTATTTAAAGATGGCTCCTTTCAGTGGCCTGAAAAGGGTATTCGGTATCTAGGGATTCTTTTCCCCAAGCAAGTAAACGACATTGTTAGTGTCAACTTTGACCCACTACTAGGCAAAATCTCAGCGGATGTGGAGAGATGGGCTCCCCTTTTCTTGTCACTATGGGGCAAGGTTAATGTTCTTAAGATGAACTGCATTCCCAGAGTAAACTACCTCCTCCAGTCACTGCCGATAGCAATACCTAGCAAGTATTTTAAACAATTTGATAGAATATGCAACACATTCCTGTGGAACGGTAAAAGACCCAGGATGCGTATTGGTAAACTACAACAGCCTGTGGACAGAGGTGGCCTGGGTCTCCCCAAATTATTACTATATCATTATGCTTACAGTTTCAGACATATGACACAGTGGGCCCTGCCCCCTGAGAGAGAGCCTCCATGGTACATAATGGAGCAGTCGGTATACACACGGCTGCCCCCACTGTCGTATATTACAGCTAAATTACCACCAACTGCCCGAACTCACCCTATTATCTCTCACATACAGGCCGTATGGAAGAAGGTGTCTCGCATCTTTCATATCAACCCCCATTTAAGCCTGTCAGCAGGCTTATGGGCCAACCCAAAATTGTGTATATGCAGATCCCCCTTTATGTGGAAGGAATGGATAGACAAAGGCATCCTCACCCTGGGGGACCTCTATGAAGACGATGCATTAAAATCTTTTGAAAAACTGATTCAACAATATCAGCTGGCCAACAATCAATTTTGGAGATATTTACAATTGAGGCATCTTCTCATAGGCACATTTGGCTCGCCACAGACCCTCCCCCAGGGTACAGACCTGCTGAAAAAGATTTTGGCTATTTCTGGGTTGGGACCAGTGGCGTCGTTAGCCCTGGGCTTCCGGGGCTTTAGCCCCGGATGTTTTTCTCCTAGCCCCGGATCTAAAAAAAAAGAAAAAAAAAAGAAAATTGTTTACATTTTTTTTTTTTTTTACTTTTTTTACTTTTTTTTTTTTTATGTCAGCATCCCCATTGTTTTTGCTGAATGTTTGTTAGTGTTTGGTATTTTTTGTTGGTTTTTAGTACTTTTAAACATTTTTAGTAAGTAGTTTTCATTTGATCCTATAATTTTTCATTCACCGATTTGTGGACTTTTTTTTTAGTGTCCTGAAAGGCGCCTTATAAATCAAATGCATTATTATTATTATTATTATTATTATTATTATTATTATTATTATTATTATTATTATTATTATTATTATTATTATTATTATTATTATTATTATTATTATCATCATCATCCAGGAGGGAAAAGACACTTTGGATAGTAGGGACTGCATCTCTGCCTGTCCTGACCAGGAAACACTTTGCAACTGTGATCTCCTCTGGCAATAGTTGGATATTGTAATGTGTGGCGAGGGGTTGCAGCAATTCCACTGAGAGAAACTGGTCTGAGGCTGGATAACATGCCTGTATGCCTCTCATAAGTTGTTATCCAACTCATGAGAACCTGCTCTCAAGCTCTGGATAGAACAGTCTCTGTCTCAGCTGATCTCCTGAGCTGAGGTCTGAGCTTGTGCCACAAGATGCCATTACATATGGCCTTTGTCCTGTCATACATGTCCACTGCCATCTCTGAGGTGCGATAACCTTTGAGTGTGTCCTGCACTGTGCTTTTAAATAGTACAGATAGGTATTGAAGATGTGCACTTTAACGCAGCAGCACCTGGAGCCTCCATACCCATGTCCAGTGTCCACTGACAAAGACATGCTCATGATACTGTGATAAACTATAATAAGCTTTAATCGAACCCTGGTTCATTTCCTCGGATAGTCCGGTTGGTTTGGGGTGGTGTGAAAGCTCATTCACTCTTGCAAGTGAACCCTGCATTTGAGATGTGAATGCAAAGCGGACCAAAGGCAGGAAAATACCCAAAAATCTAATATCTTTTTTATGAGACTTTTTTTTTCGATTGCTTAAGCATGATTTTTAAAACGGGGCCCGGTGTTTCAAAACACACAATTAGCACAACCACACACACAATTATCAGAATACCTCAGATCCTTTGCTAAATTAAACACTTGTCAAAACCATACACTAATTTAAAAAAAACTACATTTTGTTACTATATGAAACACACGTTTTATATGACTTAATTCTGTTTGAACCAGTTACTCACACTGCTGTGCTTAACCTAAAACACATTTAGCTATTCTACTTCTCAGTGATTAGAGTACTGTAAGTGAAGTACGCAGAGAATGTGCAAATATACAATAAATTCACCAAACACTACACAAGACCAATGCTGTAGACTGATGAAAATATTATTTATTTATCTACATATACCCAAATCAATGATGCAGACTGCTGGAAAAAAAACATTTTCTCTCCATATACCCAAATCAATGATGCAGACTGATGAAAATATAAATTTTCTCGCCATATAACCAAATCAGTCAACATTTCAACATGGAGAATCACAACAAAACATGTCCCAGTTTTCATGCTACTATGTGCATAACACTGTAAGCTCAGCAAATATCAGACAAACATAAAATACTGTATCCAGTAGGCCTACAGGTTAAAATTACAGTAAAACAAAAACAATTTTGAAAAAATTTAAATAGAGTACAGAAAATACTAGACATTATCTCTTTGCCTAGCTGGATCTGGCAAGATACTTTTTTGCTCTGTGTATTGTTTTGCAAAAAGTGTGAGGCTGACATTGTGCTTATAGAGGTGCAAATCTGGGCCTATGTTTTGCTCCTTGAGTGTAATGTTTTAATAATTGTGTAATACTTTTGATTTGAGTGTTTATGCAATTGAAGAAAACTGTAAAGACTAGAGATTAACTGTTTATTTCTTTTGTACATAGGCTGTGCATATGTTTGTTTGTTTGTTTATATATATGTGTATATATGTATATTTGTACTCCTGTTGGGGCCTCTTGGACCAGATCAATGTTTTATCTGGCTAAATAAAGGTTAAATAAATAAATAAGAAACTGATGATTAGGTCCTGTTAACTTTGAATTTTCTATGGGGACTGCCCAGATCCCTCTCATGGACATGGACCTCACTTTGAGAACCTCTAATGATTCTAGTTCTTCAGTATTCATCTCTAATTACTCTAAAATTGCTTATTACTGTGTTTAAAAAAAAGAAAAAAAAAAAAAAAAAAAGGGGGGGGGGGAAACCCCCCTCCACCCCCCTGGGCTGAAGCCCCCAATGTTTTCTAACCCTAAAAACGCCCCTGGTTGGGACATGAGGCCTCGGTCTACTATTCCATGTTTATCGACAGGGAGGGCAGTGGGATATCCTCTGCTCTCAAAATAGTCTGGGAAAAGGATCTAGGGGTCACATTTGAGCAAGAGGACTGGGATATAATCTCGGGGATCCCCAAACAGGTGTCCAGGGATATTAGAACAAGGCTAATACAATTCAAGATCTTCCACCGCATTTATTGGACCCCCTCTAAAATGTATAGACTGGGCCTGAGAGAGAACCCAGATTGCTGGAAATGTCACACAGGGGAGGGGGACCTAGTCCATGCACTCTGGTCATGTCCGAAAATCGGAGACTTCTGGAGTAACATACATGACTACATCACAGAGGTCACAGGGACGGAGTATGATTTCTGTTCTGGTTTATATATCCTGGGGGATCCCCGCAGTCTTAGCCATATCGCAAAGCCCCTAGCTGATTGGATACAGACTAGTATAATGATAGGCAAACAGATCATAATGAGAGGCTGGAAGGCACCAGAAGGCCCGTCATTCCGAGAGTGGAGTGGAGAACTGGGTAGGGTAGCTGCCTATGAGAAAATATCTTTTAGTTTAGGAGAGAAAGGAGACAAATATATTAGCAAATGGGGGAAATATTTGCAATTTCACTTACTATAAAAGGAGGAGGGGCACACTTGTCCAAGACAGCGACGATACACATGAGTATAGAATACCTGACAAATGCACCATGTTTATGTAGACAAGAATGGCTCTATGTTTTAATGTAGATTTATTTTTTCGTTTGGTGTTTCCTTTCTGTTTTGGTACTACTTTCCATTATATTCTCGGCTTAGTCTAATTTATCTTTCTATTTTTTATTTTTTATTTATTTTTTGTTATGGTAGAATTTTTCGTTTGTTTAGGTTTACTTATTCTAATGTCTTTATTTTTTATTTTTATTTTTTTTCTGTCTTCCCCCCCATATGGGGGGTATCAGTGTAACCTAGACGTTAGGGGTCCAGGTGTCTATGTTGTCCTTCAGGACTGACCCATGCTGATGCAAAATATGTCATTCATTGTATTGTCCTGAAGTACTGTGTGCAAAAAGAAAAAATATGCAATAAAGTATAAGTCATAAAAAAAAGAAATAGGACATTTGAGCTACAGGACACTGGATTGTTGAACATTTGAAAGGACATTTGAGCTACGGATATTTGAGCAATGGATATTTGAACAACGGGACGTTTAACCTATGGACATTTGAGCGATTGGACATTTGAGTGTGGGACATTTTAGTAGGACAATAGGCATTTGAGCTATGGACATGAGTGGTTGGATCAACAGTGATCATAATACTAGCCTAGTGACAATGCCCCCAAAATGTTGAGATACCCCTACCGGAGGTAGAACAAAACACAAGAATGTTTTTCCTCGACTTCCGGTTTGACTTCAGCATGTAGCAGTCACGTTGGCCAGAGCTCCGCTCCTGTTAAGTTTAATTTTGCTTCAAAATCCACTTTTTACAACACCAATGTGTTTAAACCTCGACGTATATATTAACTAAGATCTTCTACTAACTATATTGACAGAAAGAAACAAGATGGCATCAAAGAAAGACCAGAAAGACCCTGGAAAGAAATGCGGAGCAGACAATCTAACGATAGAAACTTCGCCTGTGGAGACGCGCTCCGTGCGGGTACGGGCAGGCGAACTCGAGAAGAAAACAACTGATAATGTCATCTCTTCCACCGCTTCCGCTACCTCACCCGATACAGATATGGAGTATACATCACCCGATTTCGAGTCTCTGGCTAAGCTGATAAAGATCTTAACCGAGAAGGTTGATAAGCTTGACGATATGGTTGTTAAGGTTGACGTTAAGGCGGATGCTTTCAAAGAATCTATCGAAGCCAAATTCGAAGATTTTAAAGCAGCGGCTGCAGTACAGATCGAACACACACTAAAAATCGCTGAGGGCGATAAGGCTCTACATGACGGTATCGTGGAACTAACGGAGAAGATGGAAGAGGCTGACGAGAAACTTTTGAAGATAACGGATAGGTTGTTCGAAATCGAACGTCACTCCAGTCGATTTAATATCCGTATAGTGGGGTTGGATGAATCAGTCGACTGCACAGAAGACTCGTTCGCGACAGTGTTAGCTGGAATTCTAGGCCCAGATATCCTCTCTACAACGCTGACAGTGGATCAACGCTACAGAATTGGCACCGAGATTACAACAGCAATAAAGCGAGGGTGATTATTGCTAGCATGCGTAAAACTGGAATAAGAGATACGATTATCAGGGAGGCAAGAAAGAAGTGGGGAAAACTGCTACACAACGGGAAACAAGTGTTTTTCTACGAGGATATGTGCCGGGAGGCTATAACCCTACGAGCCTGTTACAAGGTTGTGATGTCTCAGCTCTTTGAGAAAAATCTCCGTCCTGCCCTACGCTACCCAGCGAACCTTTCCATCATGGATGGAAGTGGAAAAAGGTTCTTTCTCCATTCGCCTGAAGAGGCCGAAGCGTACATGAAGAAAACCACAACGTGGAGGATAACTGTATTCATCTTTTTTTTTATCTTCGTTGAATAACTTTGTTATAACTCGGACACCAAAAACGGCATCAAACAAGCTTTGACAACATTGATGTAGTAATAGTTTAATATGAGACGCTAGACACTATATTTATATAAAGGTTTGCTGTTTGGGCCCGTTAGATTTATGGTTTTGTGCAGGTCATTATTTGTTGTTGACATTTTGGAATATTCTGGATTTTTTCAACGCTCTGTGTCATATTGGAATATACTGGAATATACTGGAATGATATTACTCTATGGCATGAAGAATGCCCTGGACCATAAACAACGGCTTTTTGCAAGTCATGATAGGTTGCTAACATTCTGGAATACACTGGACTTTTTCAATGAATGCCCTGGAACAATAACATCGATATGTGACCTGCACATGAACCAGATCTGGAAGAACAACAACCTTCATAGCGGATTACTGCCCACCCATGTCGAGGGACGAACTGCATACACGTATTTAAAAACCTAATTTTCATCTAGATGTGTAAGCTTGGCAAAGTTATTTAAAAAATGTAAGCAGTTGTTCTCTAATTTTTGGGATTTCTATAATCTAGTTCTAAACATCTTCCTTTTTTTTCTTTCTGTCTTTGATATGTTTTAACCTATACATGTTAGTAGAAGGTTTAAATGAATATACTAATTGAGGCATATTTTTCATTTTTAGTTTATTACATTAACGGGAGAGTGGCTAGGCCACGGGTGACATTCTATTAAGGTAGAATTAAAAGTTTTAGATCCTATGGCAATTTGCATAGGAAAGTTAAGGATAAATGGCTCATTCTGGGCTAACTGTCGTGTAAGGGAGGGTGGAGTTGTGCACGAAGGGGGTGTCAAATGAACACAAGTACCTTGTAAGGCTCTTTAAGGGAGGGGGGTTCAGGGGATTATATGTATATATGTATGTTTTTAAGCTCGGCTCTCAACAGGACCTCAATTAGTGGATATATATCCATTGTGAATTCGTACTCCAGACGAATTACAAACAAGTACACAACAACTTGTATAGATTATGGCTAGTTTGAATATAATGATTTGGAATACTGGGGGAATAAACAAACAACATAAACGCAAAAGCATGCTTACACTGATGAAAAACAAACAGGTTGATGTGGCTCTTTTAAGCGAAACGCACCTTTTAGTGGATGACAAAGTAAAGCTAGCGGACAACATATCATAACATTAGCCACTCTTTTTTTGGAACGAGATCCCGTGGAGTTGCTATAGTCGCGAAACGGAAGTTGAATATTGAATTGCAGGACGTATGGTCTGATATAGATGGTCGGATAACCGTAGCTAAAATTGTATACAGTAACAGAAAAATAGCATTGGTAGCGGCATATGCCCCAAATCTTTACGAGGCTAACTTCTACGCTACACTCACCAGAACAATGTTAAACCTTCCTGAATACTCATTTATAATTGGCACGGATTTTAATGCCATTTGGGATCCCGGGATGGATAAATCTTATCCCACCATTTCCAATGATCAGAAACATGCATCTAATGCACTAAAGGATTGGTCCAAGAATACAGGTGTAAATGACCTATGGCGATCACTCAACCCAACGGCCCGAGAGTACTCTTGTTGATCTACAAGACACAAGACATTCTCCAGAATAGGTTATGTTTTTGCATCCCCTAGACTATTTGATAACTATGACGTGGAAATGGTTCCCAGCTATTTACTCCTAAAAGGATCATTTGGTATACTTTCATCCCGAGCCCCAAGATGGCGATTTAACTCGATATTGCTGAAAAACAATGAATTCATTACACAATTCAAAGAAGCACTTGTTGAATTCCTGCTGGAGAATGCGGAATCGGTACAGGACCCCAGAATATTATGGATGTCGGTAAAGGGATTTATCAAGGATTTCACTGCGGTCTTTTCCTCCAAACCACGCAAGAATCGTTGCTCAAAACTGGCAGAGCTGGAAACGCTTTACTCATCGTTATTTTCCTCTTTACAATACAACTACTCGGTTCGATTGGAATCTCAAATTAATGTGTTAAAAAAAGAGATTAACGCCATTGTTATGTACCAGGAGCTGATCACTCCTGTGTCACTGTGCAGGCAGGTGAGGGCTGCCAATTAGCCAATTAGTGCTGATTGGTTACCTGCTGGGAGCTTTAAAGCCAGCCCTAGTAACACACATGCAGAGTCGGTGTTTAGAGGGAGAGCTGTCACATTCTTCCAGTCCGTGTCCGTTGGGTTTACATTAGTACTTTAGTTTACATTTACATTAATAGTTCCTTGTTATAGTAGCATTTTGAGTTAGAGCACGGGGTTTTGGTGTTGGTTTGCACATAGGTTGCGTGCCCATGAGCCAGGGTCGTAACACCATTTTAAGACAACAATCTGAATTTCAAATACGTAGCACAAGACAACATTATTACTTTCAGGGTTCTAAACCAAGTCACCTACTAGCTATGAAGATACGAACCAACGCAAAGTTTGCAGATATCCCTACTATTAAGGCCCAGCAAGGACTTGTTACAGACCCCAAAAAAATTAACGAGACATTCAAAGAATTTTACTCCAACTTGTACAAATCAGAAATGGCTTTCGATCAAAACAAAATGGATATATATCTTAATCAAATTAACCTACCTAAACTATCAGAGGAAGACGCTAAACAGTTAGAAACACCCATCACACTAGATGAACTTAGGGAGGCTATATCTGAAATGCAAATTGGTAAGGCTCCTGGAAGGGATGGTATCCCTCCAGAATTGTACCTCTCATGCTGGGATGTAATTGGACCCCTATTACTTAATATGATTTTATACTCAATCAAGGAGGGGAATTTCCATAAGATAGACAATATTGCACTCATAACAGTCCTCCTTAAAAAAGACAAAGACCCCACCGATTGCGGTAGTTATAGACCCTTGAGCCTCCTCGGAACCGATATCAAGCTGTATTCCAAGGTATTAGCCATCAGACTTCAAAAGCATATGACATCTTTAGTTCATCCTGATCAGACTGGCTTCATAAGAGGCCGCTTGATCACGGATAATATAAGACGGTTACTACATGTGCTAGATGCCAGCAAGGATGCCACTCCACCTATAGCGATGCTGTCCTTGGATGCGATGAAAGCCTTTGATAGGTTGGAATGGTCTTATTTATGGGCAGTACTAGAAAGGATGGGGTTAGGAAACGGATTCATTGATATGATAAAAGTATTATACAAAGACCCATCGGCCATGATTACAACAGGTAAAATTACCTCCGAAATCTTTCCTGTATCGCTCTCCTCCAGACAGGGTTGCCCTCTTAGTCCCGGACTATTCGCTTTATCATTAGAGCCTTTAGCACAGTATATAAGACAATCCCAATCCATAGAACCAATCGCAATTAAGGGCACACAACATCATATTAGTTTATATGCGGACGACGTAATATTGTTCATGCAAAACCCTACCACCTCAATGCCTCATCTTCTCAAGTTGATTGATGATTTTGGCAATCTATCGGGATTTAGGATAAATTGGCCAAAGTCGGCCTTCCTACCACTTAATGCCCCTGCAAAGAATATATTCCTTCCAGAAAGAATACCAATGGTAAAACACTTCAGATGTCTAGGAGTTGAAATATTCCCTACTATATGCCAAACGGTCAAGTACAATTACACAAAATTCCAAGATAAGATCAAATACGACCAAACTTAAAAACTCAGTACAGGCCCGAGTATCAATAGTTAAAGGGGAACTATCTTATAAATGGCCTTTTTGAGTGTTTAGCATTGTTTCCTAGCTATGTGAACTTATATTAATATGATCTATGTCTCTAATTCTCATATTGGCGCATTCTTCCAATTCTCCTCTCACAATATTCACCCTCACTGAACTGAGTCATCTGAAAATGTGATGATTTGTGATGTCAGAGAGACACCGCTGCATGATAATGTGGCTGTGTGGCATCAGGTACATGATGAGCTGCACACAGTGGTTGGAGCCCAGCCTCAAAACGGCTTAAGATCTTGAGGTAGAAAAATGCTGTTTTTGAAGACTTGATTAGAAATACAAAACAATGAATAATAATAAAAAAAAATTACAGAGGTGTTCCATAGACTCACAGGAATTGTGTAAAAGTGCCCAAATAGTGAAAGAAATAGTAAAATAGTTCCCCTTTAAGATGGATGTTTTACCTAGAATCAACTTCATTAGCTCAATGTTACCGTTACCCCCTCCTGATGGTTACTGGAAAAAAATTACATTCCACCGCATATACATTTATTTGGAATAACAAACCTCCACGAATAAAAAGATCCACCGCACAGAGAAACAAAGCCGACGGAGGTTTAGCATTTCCAGACTTTTACCACTATTTTAAAGCGTACTCTTTAAGACCACTGGCAACCTGGTTTGACTCCCAAGCATCTGTATCCTGGAGAAACTTAGAATAAAATATAGTAGCACCACATAGACTGCAGGACATAGTATACACCATATTATCAATGCAAATTGACAGACAGACAGACAGACAGACAGACAGACAGACAGACAGACAGACAGACAGACAGACAGACAGACAGACAGACAGACAGACAGACAGACAGACAGACAGACAGACAGACAGACAGACAGACAGACAGACAGACAGACAGACAGACAGACAGACAGACAGACAGACAGACAGACAGACAGACAGACAGACAGACAGACAGACAGACAGACAGACAGACAGACAGACAGACAGACAGACAGACAGACAGACAGACAGACAGACAGACAGACAGACAGACAGACAGACAGACAGACAGACAGACAGACAGACAGACAGACAGACAGACAGACAGACAGACAGACAGACAGACAGACAGACAGACAGACAGACAGACAGACAGACAGACAGACAGACAGACAGACAGACAGACAGACAGACAGACAGACAGACAGACAGACAGACAGACAGACAGACAGACAGACAGACAGACAGACAGACAGACAGACAGACAGACAGACAGACAGACAGACAGACAGACAGACAGACAGACAGACAGACAGACAGACAGACAGACAGACAGACAGACAGACAGACAGACAGACAGACAGACAGACAGACAGACAGACAGACAGACAGACAGACAGACAGACAGACAGACAGACAGACAGACAGACAGACAGACAGACAGACAGACAGACAGACAGACAGACAGA
>NC_140178.1:68284934-68309934 GCF_963971535.1 Notolepis coatsorum | reverse complement strand
GAGGCGCAGCTCCAAACGGGGAACAAGGTTCTCATCAGCGGATCTCCACAGAAAGTCCTGGAGGGAAAAACGACGAGGCACAGAAACGGGGAAAAAGCAGGCAAAAGCAGTTGTATTCCAAAACGACCCGACATCGATTGAAGGGAAGTCCCAGTATAAAAAGCCTCTGGGGCGCTAATCAAAAACTATGACAGGTGCGCGCTGGAATTGATACTTGCTCCAAAAGCGTGTGGCGGGGAATGCACCAATCAACACAGCACCTTAAAGGAGCGGAGCGTGTGGGGGGGAATGCATCAATCAACACAGTACCTTAAAGGAGCGGAGCGTGTGGCGGGGAATGAACCAATCCTCACAGTACCCCCCCCTCCACGGGAGCCACCCGGCGACCAGCCCGACCCGGCTCGTTCGGGTGAGCATGATGGAAGTCGGTGATCAGGCCGGGGTCCATGATGAGCTGGCGGGAGACCCAGCTCCGTTCCTCCGGGCCGTACCCCTCCCAGTCCACCAGGTACTGGAACCCCCGACCCCGCCGTCGAACGCCCATCAACCGGCGGACCTGCCACTGGGGGTGTCCGTCCACCATCTCGGGAGGAGGCGGGTCCGGAGCAGGAGGCATCAGGGGACTGAGAGAGACAGGCTTAACCCGGGATACATGGAAAACGGGGTGAATGCGCATGGACGCAGGAAGCTTAAGACTCACCGCCGCCGGACTGAGCACCTTCAGAACCTCAAAAGGACCGACGAACCGGGGGTTGAGCTTCTTGGCCGAGGACCGAAGCGGAAGGTCCTTTGCGGACAGCCACACCCTCTGCCCAGGGTGGTACGTCGGTCGGTGACCGGAGCAGCGCAGTCCTGGCGATCTCCCAGACCCGACGGCACCGGTCGAGATGCTCCTGTATGGAGGGAACTGCCACTTCCGACTCCTGTGCAGGGAAAAGAGGGGGTTGGTAGCCCAGGGATACCTCAAAAGGTGAGAGGCCGGTGGCGTAACTGACCATGGAGTTGATGGAGTACTCGACCCAGGGAAGTAAACGGCTCCAAGAAGCGGGTTTCTCGGCAGCCACACACCGAAGAGCAGACTCCACGCTCTGGTTCATCCTCTCCGTTTGTCCGTTAGTCTGGGGATGATAACCAGAGGAAAGACTGACCGTTGCCCCCAATCCCTTGCAAAAAGCCCGCCATACCTGGGAAGTGAACTGGGGCCCCCGGTCCGAGACGACGTCCTGGGGAAACCCATGGAGGCGAAACACGTGGCGTGTCAGGAGGTCCGCCGTCTCGGCCGCCGAGGGAAGCTTGGGAAGGGCCACGAGGTGAACCCCCTTGCTGAACCGATCCACCACGGTCAGTAGGCACGTGTTCCCCTGGGAAGAAGGAAGACCCGTGACGAAGTCCAACGCCACATGGGACCAAGGGCGGCTCGGAATGGGAAGCGGCTGCAATAGCCCGGAGGGTGCCTGGTGGGAGGCCTTGCTGCGGGCGCAGACTGTGCAGGCCAGTACGAACTCCTTGACGTCGTTCCTCATGGTGGGCCACCAGAATCGACGAGCCAGGAAGGAGAACGTGCGATGAACGCCTGGGTGGCAGGCAAACCGGCTGGTATGGCCCCACTGGAGGACCCGGGACCGGACTGAGTCGGGGACGAAGAGACGATGAACCGGTACATTGCCTGGAGCGCGATGGAAGCGTAGGGCATGCCTTACCACCCCCTCGATGCCCAAGGTGACTACTCCTACCACCCTGGCCTCTGGGAGGATGGGAGTCGGGTCCTCAGTGGTTGGAGCCCCCTTGGAGTGTAACCGGGACAGGGAGTCGGCCTTTGTGTTGTGGGAACCAGGGCGAAACGTCAGCGAGAAGTCGAACCGACTGAGGAAGCTGGCCCATCTTGCCTGCCGGCCATTGAGGCGCTTGGAAGCACGGATGTACGTCAGGTTCTTGTGGTCCGTCCAAATGGTAAATGGCTCCTCGGCCCCCTCTAGCCAATGACGCCACTCCTCCAAGGCAGCCACAACCGCCAGCAGCTCCCGATTGCCGATGTCGTAGTTCTTCTCGGCAGGGAGGAAACAACGCGAGTAGAAGGCGCACGGATGTACCTTCTGGTCCATTGCCGACCGCTGGGATAAGATAGCTCCTAGTCCGGTATCCGAGGCGTCCACCTCTACGATGAACTGTCTCTTGGGGTCTGGATGGAGCACGACCGGGGCGGAAGTGAACCTCTTCTTGAGGGAGCGGAACGCAGCACACGCCGCTGGGGACCAGTCGAACGGCAGGGCGGGAGAGGTCAGCCTGGTAAGTGGTTCCGCCACCTGACTGTAGTTCCGGATGAATCTTCGGTAGAAGTTGGCGAACCCGAGGAAGCTCTGTAACTCCTTCCGAGAGGTGGGTTCCGGCCACTCCTCCACGGCCCGGATCTTGCGAGGGTCAGCTCGGGTCAAGCCTCTCTCCACGATGAAGCCCAGGTAATCGACGGAGTCGGAGTGGAATCGGCACTTCTCTGCCTTGACGAAGAGCCGATTGTGGAGGAGGCGCTCGAGCACACGGCGGACATGCTGGATGTGTTCCTCGAGGGTCTTGGAGAAAATGAGGATGTCGTCTAGGTATACCACCACAAACTCCTCCAGCATGTCACGAAGGACGTCGTTCATGAGCGCCTGGAATACCGCCGGAGCGTTGGTGAGGCCGAACGGCATTACCAGGTACTCGTAGTGGCCCCTGGGAGTCTTGAAGGCGGTCTTCCACTCATCGCCCTCTCGGATACGGACCAGATGGTAGGCACTCCGGAGGTCCAGCTTGGTAAAGACGGTAGCCTGGGTGAGAGGCTCGAAGGTGGAGTTCATGAGAGGAAGAGGGTACTTGTTCTTAATGGTGATCTCGTTGAGCTGGCGATAGTCGATGCAGGGTCGAAGGTCTCCGTCCTTCTTCCCAACAAAGAAGAAACCGGCCGCCACAGGGGAGGAGGAAGGCCGAATGAGTCCTGCTTCCAAGGACTCAGAGATATATTGATCCATCGCTGCCTTCTCAGGGACGGTCAGACTGTAGAGGCGGCTGCCGGGAAGGGTTCCTCCCCGGGCACCGAACGGGAGGGGAAGGAACCACCAGTTGTGTTGGGAGCAGGGCGGGCCGCAGTACCGTCACGAGTACGGGGGGTCTGGGGAACCTCTGGAGGTCCCGGTCGGGTTCTCTCACGTCTTCTCTCCTGGAGGCGTCGCGAGCTGGTCCCTGACAGCGTCGTTGAGCCCCCTCATGAAGGTGAGACGAAGCGCTTGATCGTTCCAACCGCTCTCCGTTGCAGCCAGTCTGAACTCCAGCACGTAGTCGGTGACCCCGCCACTGCCCTGCCGGAAGGTGCCCAACCGAGCTCCAGGGTCCTGGCCACGGGCTGGGTGGTGGAAAACCCTGCGGAGCTCTGCCACAAAGTCTGGGTAGGAAAAACAGAAATCAGCCCCCATTGCCCAGGAGGCAGTAACCCACTGTGCTGCCCGGCCTGAGAGCAGGTTAGTCATGTAAGCCACTCGGGCTCCCCTTGAAGTGAATCGGCTGGGTTGATGACGAAAAACCAACTCACATTGCATGATGAATGTGGCACAATCCTCGAAGTTACCATTGAACAACCGTGGTTCGGAGAGACGGGGCTCCCGAGGTGCGGGATCGGGAGGCGTGGGGCCTGCCACGGCTGCGGGTGATGCTCCGGCCGAGGCTCCTGTAGTAGGTGGGGTTACAAGCAAGGTGTTAACGGCTTCACTCAGCGCTTGTAATTGGTGGAGAATATTAGTCTGCTGATTACCCTGGGCTGTCTGCAGGCTAGCCAGAGAGCCAAGGGACTCCTGAATAGGCAGGACCTGGTCTCGGAGCTCGTGTACAGCAGCCGCAGCCGCACCTAGCTGTAGGCTGTGGTCGTTGGTTAATTCAATCTGGACCGCCAACGCTGTTCTGACCCTGTCTGTGTCGGCTGAGGTCGTCATGGTCGGGTCGTAATGTTAGGGTTTGAACCGACCTCAATCGCACGGCACAGACAGGAAGTTCAGAGTTAGCCAAATACTAGGGCGTATTTATTTACAGAGTCACAAAAGGGGTAAAGTAACAATTATGAAACAACAAGGGAGACTGCCATCGGCAGAGTTCTCTGCAGCTCTGCAGATCCTCCTGGTGATAGCAGTGGGGAATCGGTATTTGACGTTGTAGCGGCTCTGCAGATACTCCCAGCTTTAACTCGAGGTGGAAAACGGAGAGAGATATCAATAACAGTCCAACGAAACACAGAGGCAGTGTGGTTCCCTCCTCCCTTAGCTGTGTCCAGAACCAATGAACAGTAACAATCTTCAGTTTTCTCCACAACACACAAGTTAGCTGAGTATAGTGCAAACAGCAATGATATCTTCAGTGTCTCTTCAAACACACACTTCAACTGAGTCCAGTGCAAGCAAAAATGATAATCTTCTGTGTTCGTCACACACACAGACAGAATAATCCAGAGGGGTTTGGTTCCAACTCACCCAAGCACAAACGCGTAAAGCGGGTAAACGAGGCGCAGCTCCAAACGGGGAACAAGGTTCTCATCAGCGGATCTCCACAGAAAGTCCTGGAGGGAAAAAAGACGAGGCACAGCAATGGGGAAAAAGCAGGCAAAAGCAGTTGTATTCCAAAACGACCCGACATCGATTGAAGGGAAGTCCCAGTATAAAAAGCCTCTGGGGCGCTAATCAAAAACTATGACAGGTGTGCGCTGGAATTGATACTTGCTCCAAAAGCGTGTGGCGGGGAATGCACCAATCAACACAGTACCTTAAAGGAGCGGAGCGTGTGGCGGGGAATGAACCAATCCTCACACAAACCATTAAAAAGTTCATTTTTGAAAAAATACACCCCGGCTAAATTAGTTTATCAACTCTCCTAGATGACAAATCCATTGAGAAACAAAGTGCCACAGATGACCCAACTACTATGTCCATATTGTATCATCATAATATTATTTTTTAAATCATTAGGATAAGGGTTCCCTTGATAAAGATGCATGAAAAGGCTGTATAATATACAACACCTGTAGCTCAACTGCAAAAACTGCTTTTTTTATTTGATTAGATTTATTTGGAAATTAAAAACACATCATAAAAACAAATGATCTTGACCAATTTGTATTCCTGAGGATATCACCTAAAAGCATTCATTAAAACACTGATTTCCAAGGTGGTCCTCGATGGAAGACATAAAAACACAGCACATATAGCCTACTAAACTGCAAATTTTTCCTCAACTGCAAAAATGTATGCCTACTTATGTATTAGCCTACAGGGAAAAACACATTCACAACAGGCAGCAAAGTTTATTTTCAGCCAAGTATGGTAATAAGGTAACTATTAGGATATATATGGTATGGATTACTTACTCTTAATAACTTATTACTATCTGTGGTAGCTCTAGTCTCCACCTACACAAATTGTTTTTGTGCTGTCCATTGATCATGCACCTTCACGTGGTAGGCACATTAACTGTAGGTCAAACTCCCCAAACAAACACACCAATGATTTAATTGCCATATAAATCACCTACAAAGATATAACTATTACTCCTCTCTGAACATGAATATAAAACAAGAAGGTGATCTATTAACTGTGTAAACCTTATGCAGTATTCATCATTGATATTTGAATACTTGAAATCTGTATGAACTGAGTAGTTCGTATCAAATGAAATAAGATGGAACAGCTCATGCATTCATTGAATAAACAACGATTTGCTCATTAAATTGTACAGCTTTTTGCACATCTTTGTCAGGGAATTCCAACAATTCTGGACCTGAATGTACCAGTTAATTGTAATCATCTCTCTCCTTATGTCTAGTCAAGCCAGGTTGTGGAGGAGAGAGACAGGGATGAACAGGCTATAGACTACTTTGCCCATCCTGAGCCTGCTATGAGGCAGGTGTTTTTACATCACCACCCAAAACAAGATTCAGCCAAGAGCGAGGGAGTACACTGGTCCACTTGTCCATGGCACTTACTACCCAGCTTTGTAGTGGGTTGGGGGAATAGTAGGTACGCATATTTAAGGGAACCGCAAGGATGGTGTACCGGTGGGTGGTGTCCGACCGATTATAGTGGGCCGGTCTGGGCCAAAAAAATAAATGGCCTCCCTAATTTCTAAACCCTGGCTACGGCCCTGACCACGGTCCCCAGTGGACATACCTGACTCCTATAAGATTGAACAGAATGGGACTTAGACAAGATTCTCTATGTTCCTTACAGTATGTACAAATGGTGATGAGGGTACATTTATGCATATGTATTGGGATTGCCCACCTGTTAAGATATTCTGGGAAGAAGTGACCCTGCAATTATCAGAATTTTTATTTCTGAACATACCTGTACAGCCCTCTGTATTGCTGTTGAATGATGTTTCTCAGTTTGCAGCCTCTATACAGCTAAAGAGACTAGTTTTGTCCGGTCTCACAGCAGCTAAAAAGCTGATAGCATCACGATGGATTCAACCGGATAAAATGTGGCAGAAGGTATGGGTTCTTACCTATCTCGATGTGATTTATCTAGAGATATCTACAGCAAGAATTTTTGGTGTCAGTGAAACCAGCATTGCAATCTGGTTAGAAGTGGTGGAGAGAATAAAGGCTAGCATATGAATTGTAATTCCTGGTAGAAACTAATGAAAATGGATGGATTATCCAAGTGGGGGTCCTGGGGGGAAGAGCGAGCAAGAGCATACTGTATGTATGTATTGTATTGGATTGGGTAGTATTAGTATTAGGTATATATCTCGTAAACTACATTTATATTGATTCAAATGGAATGTATAGTTCTGTGATTTACGTTGGATATTTACTGTTAATGCTCGTGTGTCTAATTTTATGTTGTGTTAAAAAATATATATATATATATATATATTTATAAAAAAAATGTTTTTCCTCATCTCCAAGGTCTCCCATATATGAAATGGATTCTTGTATAAAAATATTTTACTGCAAAACTTGTTAAATTGATAGATATTGTTATACACCCCCAAAGGAAAAAATAACCAAAATATAGCCTATGGCCGTATGGGAGTTGAGACGTATAAACTCATGTAGATTAATATTACAAGCTCCAAGAGATTTCAAACTTAACATGCTAGCAGTCAGACAGTTGCGTAACATAATAGAAAAAACTGGATGTGAATATCTTTATGCATGTAGGAAATATATACCTATGTACACATACTTAAAATAAGCGGAAATGTAAAAAATGAATATCTATGCAGAATGTTCTCATTTACTTTGTAGTAGCTCTGCCATGGATTATCATAGAAACACAGATGAGGGATTTTCCGGAAAGGTGTGGTTGTGCTGAATCCAGCAATACCACATGTGTAAATATAGCATGCATGGTCAGGGAGTTACATCAGTAAATGTATGAGGTGTCCTAAATGAAAGAAAATTAAACATTGACATAATGAAGTCTTCAGTCCAAAGCCCATTATCTGTGGTGAGAAGCATGTTGACAAATTCAATGTTACTGCAAAGTAAAGTCACTTGAGGTAATGTTCTGGTCTATAATGTTAATATATTTATGATACATTTAATAAATTATACATTTCATATGATACATTTTATGATACTTCATATGGAAACAAAGAAATTGAAATAGAACACCTTTATTTCAATCTACTGCATTCTGAGCCCCCTGCTGTATTCACTGTACACACATGACTGTGTGGCCAGGTTCAGCTCCAACTCCATAGTGAAGTTTGCGGACGACACATGGTGGTGGGGCTGATCTCTAACAATGACGAGAAGGCCTATCGGGAGGAGGTTGATGAACTGGCACGCTGGTGCTGGGATAACAGCCTACTCCTGAACATTGGTAAAACCAAAGAGCTGATCGTGGATTTTAGGAGAATACAGCAGGTGACACACACGCCACTGTGGATAAATGGGGCTATCGTGGACAGGGTGAGCAGTTTCAAGTACCTGGGAGTCCACATCACAGAGGACCTGACATGGTCTACACACATTGATTGAATGTTGAAACAGCGCCTCTATCACCTGAGACAGTTAAGGAAGTTCAGGTGCAAATCCAGAGCCTGCAGAATAATGAAAGACCCCACCACCCCAACAACAGCCTGTTCAAGCTGCTGCAGTCAGGCAAGCGCCTACGTACACACGCTACGAGCACAGAGAGACTCCGGCTCAGCTCCTCTCCCCAGGCCATCAGAACACTGAACACTGAACTCTCCACTCACAAGTACACATGAGCACACACACACAGACACACACACACACACACACACACACACACACACACACACAACACACATGCTGCAACCGCTTTAAACAATCACTTTAAACTAAATGGAAAAGTCACTTTAAAGGAATGAAGTATATAAAAGTCACTTTAAGGAAAGAACAGATGTGGTTCTTGTATATGATAGTTTAGATATAGTAAGTAAAACATAATGACGGAGTTAAAATTGTATATTGTATATGTTCTTTTTTCCTTTGGGGGTGTATAACAATATCTATAAATTGAACAAGTTTTGGAGTAATTTTTTTTTATACAATAATCCATTTCATATATGGGAGACCTTAGAGATGAGGAAAAACATGCTTGTGTTTTGTTCTACCTCCGGTAGGGGTATCTCAAAAACTAAAGCCCTTTTTGACAGTTTGTCACAGCACTAAAGTAGCTTCCTGTGTGGGACATAAATTGGTCATCTTTCTTACACCATACAGTACAGTACCTCCCTCTCGTGGTTGTTCTAGGTCATTACAGTGGCCTGGAAGCGTCTAGCAACACAGTGGACAGGCGGAGAAAGGCGAGGAGAAGGATGCTGTCATCATCCAAACAGTGTTGTGATCTCTGATCGTCAGTCGTGTTTCTTGATTGCGGGGCCAGGACCAGACTAGGCCTCTTCATCCTATTGTGCCGTCTAGGTGGTCCGGAAAGGTAGGTAGGCCTTGGTGCCGAATGTTTTCTGTACCGTTTGTACCGTTATTCGCCGCGCCCTGAATGGATCCGAATTCATTATCTCCCATGAAGAGGGTCTATTTACATGAGACGTCATACGCATGAAACGCTTGAATAATCTAATAGTAGGCCGTAGTAGTCTAGTCTACAGTATGTATTACATACGTTATATTTATTTGTGCAGTATCACGTACTGTAGGCGCCTTTATCGTGGTCCTGGCTTTTGGCAGCTTTATTTCATACTGATCTTGCTGGAATCAAAGGCCAAAAGTAATTTGATTATTGAATGAGCTATATGGATGCTTTTCAATTACTTTGGTTGAATAAATAAATATCAGGGCGAAAGAAATCTACAGACTATGTAGATGAGGCCTACATAGCAGGAATTGCGTATGTTTACAACGTGTAAATCGATATGACATATTGGAATAGAAAGTTAGCTATCCGGCCATAAGATGGCAGCATTATAACGCAAGCTTTGCTGCAAGAAAATGCACAGTCACTGACTCACTGGTAATTTAATGGATAATAATCTGAACTCATCAAAGTTTTAGATGAGATCTACATTTTTTTCCCACATTAAACACTTACAGCATAATACGAATTATTTCTGTGTAGTTTAGTTTATGCAGTATCTGAAACCAAATAACAAGGACTGTTTGCCTATATCCATCATGTTTATTGTTGGTTGGCCTTTTTAAAATGTATTTGTCAATTTCTTGAAATCTATTGCGTTTGACTTCTTGAAAAAGGCTTTACTCAAATCTGATTAGTTTTGTATTGCAGTGATTTCTTTTTATTTATTTATTTTTATGACAATTATGACAATTCTAAGAGATTACATTTTAAGTACCCCTCTCCCCCATCAGACCTTTTTCTTCTCCCTGTTAGGGTTTTGTGGGAGTTTTTCCCCTTATTTGCATTGAGGGTTGGGGATTTTGTTTCATCAAAATGTCCCATTGAGACATCTAATTGTGATGTTGGGCTATACAAATAAACATGACTTGTGTCACACCTCACCTCCAGCTCCAACGTTGAATCCTGGTGTCCTGATCTCACAGAACTAGCTGGGTGTCTCTGTGGCAGCTAGTCAGACAGACAGACGGACTGCGCTGCTGTTCCACCATGGGCTCCTTGGCAACCGCTTCCACTCTGCTCTGTGTGCTGCTGGGGGCCGTGGCTGCCAGCCATCGCCCTGAGACAGGTAACGGGGCTGGGGTGTATTAGCTGGAAACAGCATGGTTGTGGGACTGAAAGAAGGAAGAAGATGGGAGTGAGTAAGCAGTATAGTAGAAGGCAGATGAATACATTTACATTTACATTTAGTCATTTAGCTGACGCTTTTATCCAAAGCGACTTACAAGTTCTGTACGACAAGTCATCAGGAAGGGCACAACTCTATCAGCTGAGTAACAATGTTCATCAAAGTGTTGAGTGCTACAGTGTAGGTTAGTATATTAGGACAAGTGCATGACAGTAAGGTTAGTTAGGGTTAGATTTTTTTCTTCTTTTTTTCAAATTCAGATAATGGTTGAAGAAGTGCGTCTTTAGTCGACGGCGAAAGATTGGACGGGTTTCGGCTGTCCTAACTGGGGTGGGTAGTTTATTCCACCATTGTGGGGCAAGGACTGAGAATAGGCGGCTTCTCTTTGATGACCCTCCCGGAGCTTGGATAGGAGTAGGTCTGAGGCGGCCAGAAGATGCAGAGCGTAGGGGTCTTGAGGGTGTGTAGTTAGAGACCATTGACCAGAGGTAGGCGTGAGCGGTTCCCTTTGCCGCACAGTATGCCAGGTCGAGGGCCTTACAGTAGAGTCCCTGGTCTGTGGGGCACTGGGGCAGGTGAACGGCACACCACTATTTATTTGTCTTTTCAAATGATGAACCAAAATGTAGGCACTATAATCATAGTTGCACAGTAGGTGTGCTCCCCCACTTCCAAAGATTGCACTACAACACTAAACTAAACATATTTTTTGTTTGAAAGGACACTAAAGTGACTTTAATTGTGACGCTGTATCACACATCCCATGTAGTCTAATATGATGAACACTGACTGGAATTATCAAAAAAATTGATGTTTCAACCCAAGCAGATATAGCCCCTCTGAATATCATGATGAAAACAAGTGTTCCATATCATACAGGCCCTATTTGAATCCACAACATGTTGAGTTACATTGTAAGCACCATACCCCACTGAGCCACCATGATGCCCATGCTCACCATCATTTATGCCCTATTTTCTTGATCCTCCAATCCGATTAGCTTGAGATGGGTCAATCGAGACCCTAACTTTGTCTCTTTCCAACCCTCCCCCGCCAGTGTTCCTGGACAAGCAGCAGGCCAGCGTGGTGATGTCCCGTCAGAGGAGGGCCAACGCGGACAACGAGGAGCATCTGCCCGCCAACCTGGAGAGGGAGTGTCTCGAGGAGGTCTGCAGCTACGAGGAGGCCAGGGAGGTCTTCCAGGACTCCTACCGCACGGTGAGCTCCTCCATCCTCCCTGGAGGTTTTCTCTGTGCTTCTTCTTCCTCCTAACTCAAAAGCACTGATAATACTCTGATTTCACTCCTCTCTTATTTCATGCTATGCACACGAGAAACAATTGAGAGCGTCATTGTTCATCTTAAACTCAAAACGGAAACTTTTGTCTTTCAGGATATCTTCTGGTCTGTCTATATCGGTAAGTACAGTACCGTGTGAAAATGATTTCCCCTTTCTATAAACAGTCAACCCGGGCCATTGATGTTCTAATGCGGTGCTTACAGACTGAGTGAAAAACCACTGCAATCACTAGATTTATTTGAATGTTAGAAGAGCATTATTTTGGTATGTAGAACAATCAACTTGAATTGACTTGACTCGGGTCTGAGGTACATACCAAAATGATGCTCTTCTAATTAGCTGACTGCAGCCCTGGTTTTAAGCTGACTTTTAAAAGGTTAGACTCTTAGAGTATTCTTTTGGTATGTAGAACCAGTGGAACATTATATTCAAAAGCCTGCATGTAGGAAGGCATGCATGTCAAAACATCTGTGTACGCTAATGACCATGATGTCAAAATGTAAATAAAATAAATGAAATATTGGAGTAGTTACAGATTGACTGTCTGTGTTAATGTTCTGTGTGTAGATGGGGACCAGTGTGCTGAGAAGCCTTGTAAGAATGGGGCCATGTGTTCAGACAGCGTGGGAGGCTATGACTGTGTCTGCAAGTCGGGATTCACTGGGATACACTGCGAGACAGGTGAGGGAAGACCAGGAGGTTCTACTGTAGTGTTTTACCTGCCATATCCTCTCTGCATGGTAACATTGGTTTTCTTTCTATCATATTTAAATCTTTGGATTAAAACAAGAAAAAAGTAATGTGTACTCACTGTATACTGTGTGTACCTAATGCAAAACCAGGAAAGGGTTACTTGCATTTGAAGACCAGTCTTGTTCATTCTGCAGAGTTGAGAAAACAACATTACGAAACCAAAATAGTCAAAATCACAGACAATACCGGATGGTATTGCACATCATTGGATTGGATTGGGTGGGACTGTGCATCAGAAAAAAACTCTGCTCCCGGGGTTTCCCTTCTCGGGCAAGGAGTATCTGTTACCACATTCACTGGGGAGGCTCAGAGCAGCTTTCGATTATGTGTTTTGGTGCTATAACGTTGTATCAATAAACGCGATCAATATTTGGAATGGCGATCGGGAATTGGATTAATCTTTTTGCAAAACATCTGATGTGAGGTAAGGACTCTATGTTACCAGTCTTGGGTTAATCAGATGTTTTTTTCTCCGCCATCGCAGCATGTGTGTGTGTGTGTGCGTAACGTTAGCCGTTTCCACGGCATGGATATGTACCAATGAAAAAACAATCCGTAGCCATAATTTAAGATATAGTTTAGGCGTTCGCAAATTTCCCTGTCCTCCCATTGACTTCCTTACTGGCACTGGCTAATATGGTCAAAGGGGCGTGGCTCTGAATGAGTTAAGGGATACCAACGACAGAGCAGTTCTGTTCTTGTGATTGGTCGAAGATTGGCGAAGCTTACTGTATCTTTGCTTATGGGTAACAAGTAAAGATTGTGATATTAAACACATTTTCTCAAAGATTAAGTTAAAACATTTGGCTTTATTGGTTGTAACCGTATAAGAATTAAATGATTTATATTTCCATCAAAGATTATGAACCTACACAATACAGTTTCTTTGTAATACTGGTTGTAGTTTTGATCTTCAACGGGTGGCCACAATGGGGATTTATTTTACTGATCAAAAATCTCTTCCCCTCCTTCTGTCTCTCCCCTACCTCCTCTCTCCCCCTACCCCATTCTCTCTCGCTCTCCTACTGCCTTCTCTCTCTCCCCTACCTCCTTTCTCCCTTCTACCTCCCCTCTCTCCCCTACACATTTTCCCTCTTTCCACTACCTCCTTCTCTCTTGCTCCCCTACCTTCTCTCTCTCTTTCTCTCCCTACATCCTTCTCTTTCTCTCCACTACCTCCTTCGCTTTCTCTTTCTCTCTCACCCCTTTCTGTCTCTCCCCCTACCTCCTTCGCTCTTTTTCTTCTCTCTCTCTCCCCTACCTCCTCCTTCCTCTCTCTCCCCCTACATACGTATTTCTCCCCCTACCTCTTTCTCTCCCCTACCTTCTTCTCTCTCTATCATCTAAATTTCTCTCTCTCTCCCCTACTGTATCTTCTTCTCTCTCTGCCCTACCCCATTATCTCTCTCTCTCTCTCTTTCCTACTGCCTTCTCTCTCTCCCCCACCTTCTTCTATCTCTCTTTTTCTACCTCCTCTCTCTCCCCCACCCCTTTCTCTCCCCCTACCTCCTTTGCTCTTTTTTCTCTCTATCTCTCCCCCACCTCCCCTCTCTCTCTCACCCCTACCTCCTTCTCTCTCTCCCCTACCTCCTCTCTCTCCTACCTCCTTCTCTCTCTCCCTACCTACTTATCTCCTCCTACCTCCTTCTCTATCTCTGTCTCTCTCTTGCTCTACCTGCCTCCTTCTCTCTCACCCCTACCTCCTTCTCTCTCTCCCCTACCTCCTCTCTCTCTCCTACCTCCTTCTCTCTCTCCCTACCTACTTATCTCCTCCTACCTTCTCTATCTCTGTCTCTCTCTTGCTCTACCTGTCTCCTTCTCTTTCTCCCCTACCCATTTCTCCCCCTACCTCCTTTGCGCTCTTTCTCTCTCCCCTACCTCCTCTCTCTCTCCCCTACCTCCTTCTCTCTCTCTCTCTTTCCCCCTACTTCATCCTCTCTCTCTCCCCCACCTCCTCCTCTCTATCCCCTACCCCTCTCTCTCTCTCCCCCTACCTACTTATCTCTCCCCTACCTCCTTCTCTCTCTCTTTCTCTCTCCCCTACCTTCTTCTCTCTCCCCCATCTCCATTTCTCTCTCTCCCTCTCCCCTACCTCCGTCTCGCTCTGCCCTACCTCCTTCTCTCTCTCCCTTACCTCCTCCCTCTCTCTCCCCCTATCTTCCCTCTCTCCCCCTACCTCCTTCTCTCTCTCCCTCTCCCCCACCTCCCTCTCTCCATGGTACAGACCAGACGGTGTGTGTCCTGGATAAGACTAAGGGCTGCACCCAGTTCTGTAAGCCCGGCTATGTGTCGTATGAGTGCTCCTGCGCCCGGAGCTGGAAGCTGGACCTCAAGGACAAGGACAAGAACAAGTGTGTGCCTGCAGGTACGTGACCTGCCCTGGACGCGTCTATGCCTTCTACAACGCTGTTCGGTTTCCGCGTTGCCGTTTTGCGCTCTGATTGGCCGAGCGAGCGCATGAGTCGCGACGTGGCACTCAGCCGTGCTGCGATAAGGCTTTCGCCAGCGGGGAGAGGGGCGCCGCGAGCGGCATCGCTGCGCTCATCAACGACCCTCCGTGCTCCGGCTTTCAACAGAGGGGAGAGTATTATGGGGCTTATGCCGCGAAGCAGTAACACACATAGTTGCAATGCATCTGTCAGTCGTACTTAACTATGTGTTCACTGTTGTGTTACTGCTTCGCGGCATAAGCCCCATAATACTCTCCCCGCTGTTGAAAGCCGGAGCACGGAGGGTCGTTGATGAGCGCAGCGATGGCGCTCACGGCGCCCCTCTCCCCGCTGGCGAAAGCCTTATCGCAGCACGGCTGAGGGGCGGCGATGAAGCCCGAGTCGCGCGATTTTTTATTGGTTTGTCATGACAAACCAATTACATAATCCAACATATGTGTAAAGAAACAACATATTCCAGTTTATTTTTTTAATGATTGCTTACGGTATAAATTAGGTTAATTGGAGCTTAGTATTGCTGCCTGGCGCGCGACTCGGGCTTCATCGCCGCCCCTCAGCCGTGCTGCGATAAGGCTTTTGCCAGCGGGGAGAGGGGCGTCGTGAGCGGCATCGCTGCGCTCATCAACGACCCTCCGTGCATGAGTCAGTGGAGTTGGATGTTCTTTTTTTTCTACTTTTTCTCCCCATTTTCAATTTTTCTCCCTTCCCAATTTCGTATTATCCAATTCTTCCCTCCCCTGTCTCGAACGTTGTTAGGCCATGCCTCCCACTGGTCGGCTGCAATGTGGACCAAGGCTTGCATCACGTGTCCCCTCCGGTACACGAGGAGGCAGCTGTCGCATCTTTTCACCTGCACAGCGCGATCTCTCAGCGGCGAGGAGTAACATGTGGGAGGCTCACGCTGCCCCCGTTGCTTCCTGATTCTGCTGTACAGGCGCACCAACCGACCTGTAGGAGTCGCTGTCCACAACGTCCGATCCCCACCCACCGGCTTTCCCACCCCCTAATACTGCCAATTGTATTAGTATGAACGACCAGCCAAGCCGGAAGCAACGCCAAGAGCTGGGCTCGAACCCAGCATATCCTGTGTTAGTGGCGAGCGCCTTGCCCACTGCGCCACTTAGCCGCCCTTGGAGTTGGATGTTCTGAAGCCAGATTGGAATTATTAGATTAGCTCTTTTTTTGCGGCATACTTTTTGACCTGTTCGTAGAAATTTGTTTCCATGACTTTCGAGATGGAGGTAAGAAACAGAGCCGTAGTTGCCTGGGTCTAATTTGCTGCCTTTTTTGTGCAGGGGGGTCACTCGCAATTTTGAAGTCTTTGGGGACGTATCCATATTTTATGGAGAGGTTTATTATGTGGGTGATGACTGGGGTGATGGCGGCTGCTGAGTCTCTGAGGAATTTGGAGGGGATATTGTCATGGCCAGTGGCCTTGTTAGGTTGGAGGGCGCTCAGTAAGTACAGTTACTTTTGTATAATGTCCATAGCTCCGCCATTTTTCACCAGATTGCAACGCGTTATTTTTTAGACATTCACATGTTGTATTTTATGGCAATTAACGTTCAGGTTTTTTCGACCTGTGAGATATAATCACGAAAATCACGCCAATATATATACTTTACGTCAGCCGGTTGGTGTGAGCTGGGTAGTGTAGTTTTATGAAATGTTTTTTTTTTTTTATCCACTTTTTCTCCCATTTTCTATATTTTCTCCCATCGCAATTTCGTATCATCCAATTCAACCCTCCCCTGTCACGAACGCTGTTTCTTGCCTCCCACAAGCCGGCTGCAATGTGGACTAAGTCATACATAGCACAAGTCCCCTCCGGTACTTGAGGTAACAGCAGTCGCATCTTTTCACCTGCGCAGCTCGATCTCTCAGTGGCGAGGAGTAACGCGTGGGAGGCTCACGCTGCCCCCGACACTTCCTGATTCTACTGCGCAGGCGCACCAACCGACCTGTAGGAGTCGCTGTCCACAACGCCCGATCCCCACCCATCAGTTTCCCACCCCCTAATACGGCCAATGTGTATTAGTATGAACGACCAGCTAAACTGAAAGCAATGTGGAGCGCTGGGCTCGAACAGGCAAGCCCAGCGTCTCCGTCATTCGTGGCGAGCGCCTTGCCCACTACGCCACGTAGCCGCCCCTTAGTTTTATGAAATGTTTACATCCTACATGTCTACATGTCCATCGAAAGCCCTAGGTCTCCTCTCTCTTAGAACTACAACGATTTCATGACGGCGTCATTTCCTCACGTCTAAATCATCCGTTTCCGTTGCAATGCATGGAGATTTTTATAAACTCATATTTAGCTAATAACACTTAAAATTATTGGTAAGCAAACGTAGTAAGTAAGTAAGTATTTATTTATAAAGCACCTTTCATACATGTCATGTAGCTCAAAGTGCTGTACACAAACGCATATATAAAGCATCACATTAATAAGAAAACAGTAATAAAAGTATGGCACAGTAAAAGCACAGTAAAATAACATTTCAGTAAAAGATCAATACATAAAATTTAATTAAAATTAAAAACATAATAAAAACATTTCAATAAGATACTCGCTTTCCCTAAGGCATGGTACACTATTTGTAAGCTAGACTGTATAGGTACGTTTTTTATTTTCCTTTAAAAATGTGTATGGAGCTGGCGTTCCTGATGTGTGTTGGTAGTGTGTTCCATAGTTTTGGGGCATAGTTGGCAAATGCCATACTTCCGATCCTCTTTTGGTTTCTGGGTGTGTCTAATAAACCTGTAGTGGATGACCTTAGGCGTTCTTGAGGGCAGATAACTAACTAGGGAATTTGCTATGTATTTTGGGCCTTGCTCATTTAGAGCTTTATATGTCAGGAAAAGGACCATAAAATCAATTCTGTGAGTTATTGGCAGCCAGTGCAGTGTGGCTAGGACTGGAGTGATATGTTCTCTTCTCTTTGTACGAGTTAGTAATCGAGCTGCAGAGTTTTGGATAAGCTGAAGCTTTCCAATGGTTGCTTTGGGAAGACCAGTGAACAGTGCATTACAATAGTCAAGCCGGCTTGAGATAAAAGCATGAATCAGTGTCTCTGCATCCTTTTTATTTACAAATGGTCTTACTTTCGCTATGTTTCTTAGGTGAAAGAATGACGTTTTCATGGCCTTATTAATATGAGACTTAAAGGTCAGGTCTGAGTCCAAGATGACACCTAGGCTTGTAACCTCAGTCTTTACCTCAGTAGTGCTGAAAATATACATGTTGACTGCTGTTTTGATAGGGTTAGGGTCTTTACTCTTGGCTACATTTGAAAAAGAAACGCAACATTACTTGATACGAACTGTATTGATCTATTTATGACGTGAAACAAATCTCAACCCGGTACCGGGCCGATTGAGCTTAAGGGGTTGACAAGGACACATACTGTCATAGATTGCGAAGCGCTTTACACAAAGTGCACTTCCCGTGAGCCGCCACTAGGGGCAGAGCGGCTAACCGTGACTGAGTGAGTTACTGGATGAGTGAGTTAGTGACATCGCCGGTCATAGAGATTCTGCTTCACATGTAAATGCTAAATGTAAAAATAACTGAAGCAGATGGCCTGCTACTGTACTAGCTGGGTGATCCTGCTTTGATTCCACATTGGCATCTCATTCGTTTATCAAATGAAGACTGCGTGAGTCTGGGTGCCAGATGAACGGGCCCGGTCCCACCCAGATGATTGGAACAAGTAGATCCACACAGCAAATAGCTCCCTTTTTAAAGGACTTTTATTTAATGCAATGACGTTTCGAGCAGCAAAGTATCTTAAATACCCATATTCCAAAACCATGTAACATAACACACCTGTTGCACGTTGCCATGAATTAAATTGCAGCATACATTTTATATTATACATATACACAGATGTATCTACGTAGGCTACATAATAGAAAGGTCCATAAAGAAAATACTGTAAAAACAATGGTGTTGTTTTCCAGCAGGGGGCACTCTGTCCTCTGGACTTGTCAGTAACAATGCCCCTGTTACGGCACCGTACAGCTGCGAGTGCCGTCCTTTGGATGAGACGCTAAACCGAGGTCCTGACTGAATTCGGTCGTTAAAGAACCCAGGACGCCTATCGTAAAAAGTAGGGGGCTCGCCGACGTTCCTGGCCAAATTCCCAATCAGGTCTCTGACATCAAGGCCACCTAATCATCCCTTCCCCTTAATTGGCTGATATCAATCCCTGTCTCCTGAGCCGTTCAGCCATTGTGTAGTGTCAGTGTGATGTGTGCCGCGTGCCAGTGTATGGCAGCCATTGAGCCTGCGTAGCTCAAAGTTGGGTGCTACCATTGGTGGTGAAGGAGGCGATTTCCACCCTACATTGTAAAGCGCTTTGAGTGTCTAGAAAAGCGCTATATAAATGCAAGTAATTATTATTATTACATACAAATCATGTACCCCCAATAGTTTGTTCTCCACAAGCACTCATATGTCACACATACCATCTATTAGAGGTGCCTCTGTCTATTTATAAAGGTGTCTCTAATTTGGACAAAGGGGAAATGTAACACTGTAATGTAAAAAGAAAGAACATTCCAAAATGAAGACCACAACAAATATTAATATTAAAGAGATGACATGGGGTATTCATTCACAAAAAAGGTCTAATGTAGACTACCTTTATTCAGCATGACAACGTGTTGACCCCAATGTACTTGAGAGGGGTTTGGCTTCACATGACACTTCCAGAGAATAATTTGGGGGCCCATTTTTTATCTTCTCAAGATTTGGGTCCCGGACCATGAATGTACCCTTTGCTGCAGTTGCCTCCTGAGTCTCCCCTGAAGATGAATAAAGTACCTGTGCATCTGTGTGTGTGTGTGTGTCTCTCTCTCTCTCTCTATCTCTCTCTCTCTCTCTGTGTTTCAGTGACAATTCCCTGTGGAAAGATCAGTCTGAGCCAGTGGGATAATAGACAGTCTGCTAACGTCCGCAGCGACTTTGAGGGGTTGAACTGTGGCTCTGCGGAGTGTCCCTGGCAGGTACTGACCTCTCGCATCCTGATGCTGACAGGGGCAGAGTTCTCGCTGCCCCTGCAGACTAGAACCACTTGCATACAGATTTGCAGCTAGCTGAGCTGATTCTGATCAGGACCTCTTAACATGCACCAGGTCTTATACGACCCGTTTTGTTTTTAAGGCGATCCAATGCTTTTATGCCAATGAACCAATAGATTGCTTGAAAGCTATGATTGTCACTGTTCGATTAACACCCTACTCAACGTATTAGGTGCTCGCAATCTCTGGGAATAAGACGAAACAACCAACAAGCGTCATTCTGAAAAAGTGACCACCTCCTGTTTCACCTTCCGGAAATCGGTCCAATCACGTCTGACCGGTGAAAATGATTGGCGACTTTTGTAGCCAATGAAATTCTGCAAACGGGGATATATGACTCGAAAGCCATGTATTTAAAATGCTTCATTCTGAGATTATTCTTCATACAGTAAATGTTTATTTAGTTAGTTTGGGGCTTGAAGGGGGAGGCGCCTGTGCTTTGTTTGCGAATGGGATGCGTTATGCTTCACTTACTGTTTCAGGAATATTGAGAGTGAATCTGATAGAATCTGAAGATAGCTCTAGGTTGCTCTATGTGTAACCTTTCATTAGAGAAACAAGATTTTGACTATGTTGAAGCGTTCAAGAGTTATAGCGTTTGGAGACATAGGGTCTCCAAATGGCCATTTGAGACTCCAAGTGGCCATTTTGGGAAAACGCATAGACATACCATTAGAAAGAGTTGTGTAAAACACTAATTTTCTGTGGTATTGTTATCAACTTTGGACCTGTAGTAGATAAGGCTTTAGGCTATGGACACATTGTGTTTTCCAGGTCATACCTATCAGCTGGAACCTGTAAGAGGCCTCTGTTTGCAAGATAATTCAAATGGAAGTAAAAAAAATTAATTTTAAACATAACTTAACTTAAACATTTTAAAACCACTCAGAGTGATTATTCCTGTTGTGGATGAAAATTCAGAATGTTTCCTTTCAAAAGAGACCAGACTCATGCATGTGCTATAAGTATAAAGTATAATAAATTGCAGATTACTTTGGGTATGCAATTTTCAGGCGTTTTCTGAAAAATGTGCCCGCCTGTTAAGAGGTTATAAAATGTTCAGTTGGAATTGCTACTGCATGTTTTTAATGTTTGCGTTTATGTTGTTTGCAACACTGTATTGCTGCTATCTTGGCTCCCTCGAAAAATATCTTGTGGGACTCACCTGGTTAAATAAAAATGTAATAATAATAAAGAACACACACATTAACACTTACAAGCTTTCCATAAACTCAGTGATTCCTACAGACATGTTGGCCCTCCAAATCAGACTACACCATATATTGGTTTGGACCTGACTGAGTTCTTGTTGTGTATATGCAGGCCATCTTGAAGAGTGCTGAATCAGCCGGTTACTGCAGTGGAGTCATTCTGAAGGAGAACTTGGTCCTGACTTCGGCTCAATGTGCCAACAAATACAGCTCCTTTCAAGTGGCTGTGGGTGAGTGGACAAGTGTGTGTGTGTTGTAGACCTAACAGAAAGTGCACAGTGGCACAATGGTTAGCACTGTTGCCTCACAGCAAGAAGGTCCGGGGTTCAAACCCCAGCAGCAGTTTGACCAGCAGGGTGCCTTTCTGTGTGGAGTGAGTCTACATGTTTCTCCCCGTGTTTGTGTGGGTTTCCTCCCACACCAAAAGCCATGCATGCTAGGCTTCCTGTCATTGCCCTTTGACCTTTGACAAGGTACTGGCATCACAACTGGACTAGGTCCCCGGGCGCCACTGCCCCTGGGATGGGTCAGGGGAAAGGTTCAACTTAAATGGTGGCTTTTGAAGGTGTATTCTCATTGACCCTGAACACCTTCTCATATCCCTCCACCCCAGGCAAACGTGTGACTACCTATGAAGAAGGCGAGCAGACGTTGTACGTGAAAGTAGTCCATGTCCACCCACGCTACGCGGTGGATCGCCCCGACAACGACCTGGCTGTGATCGAACTCCGCGATCGCATCCAATTCAAGAGAAGCATCGTCGCCGCCTGCTTGCCCGAGCGCGACTTTGCAGAGAGCGTCCTAATGACCGGGGAGTATGCTGCGGTGGTCACCGGCTGGAAGGACCCCCAGGAGGCCGTGGAGGTCCAGGGCCCACTCGCCCTCAACCACCTGGCCTACAACCGCCTGCCCGCGTGTTTGGTGAGGCACCCCGGCCTCATGACCAATAAGATGGGCTGCACTTCTCCCAGGGCCAGAGCCGACTGCACCATGGGCTCCGGCAGCCCCCTGCTCTCCCTCTACAGGGAGGTGTTCTTCCTGACCGGAGTGGTTAGCCAGCCACCAGGAGGCAACTGCAGCAATGGGTACATCTACCAGAAGGTGTCTCGCTTCATGGACTGGCTAGAGCCCCTCATGGACATGTGATTCTGGGGTGGGGACAGGAAGGGTGGGCGTTAGGACAGGAAGGGTGGGCGTTAGGACAGGAAGGGTGGGCGTTAGGACAGGAAGGGTGGGCGTTAGGACAGGAAGGGTGGGCGTTAGGACAGGAAGGGTGGGCGTTAGGACAGGAAGGGTGGGCGTTAGGACAGGAAGGGTGGGCGTTAGGACAGGAAGGGTGGGCGTTAGGACAGGAAGGGTGGGCGTTAGGACAGGAAGGGTGGGCGTTAGGACAGGAAGGGTGGGCGTTAGGACAGGATGGGGGGGCGTTAGGACAGGAAGGGTAGGCGTTAGGACAGGAAGGGTGGGCGTTAGGACAGGAAGGGTGGGCGTTAGGACAGGAAGGGTGGGCGTTAGGACAGGAAGGGTGGGCGTTAGGACAGGAAGGGTGGGCGTTAGGACAGGAAGGGTGGGCGTTAGGACAGGAAGGGTGGGCGTTGGGACAGGAAGGGTGGGCGTTGGGACAGGAAGGGTAGGCGTTGGGACAGGAAGGGTGGGCGTTGGGACAGGAAGGGTGGGCGTTAGGACAGGAAGGGTGGGCGTTGGGACAGGAAGGGTAGGCGTTGGGACAGGAAGGGTGGGCGTTGGGACAGGAAGGGTGGGCGTTGGGACAGGAAGGGTGGGCGTTGGGACAGGAAGGGTAGGCGTTGGGACAGGAAGGGTGGGCGTTGGGACAGGAAGGGTGGGCGTTGGGAGCAATGAGTTATGGATGGTAAAGGGAAAGAGTGATAGAAGGAGAAGAACTGAAAACAAGGGAATCTAGTGGACAAGGGAGCACCAAGTGAACGGTGCATTCCATGTGTGTACTTATAGGTCAGACTTTTTAGTAGGATTTGTCTTGCTTCCCCTGAATATTGTCTATTTCCTACTTTGTTACATCATTATATCAAACATCCTGTAGGTTCTCCTCCATCCATTCTAAGGGTATCTTTATCAACAATGTGTGTGTGTGGACTTCTTCATTCATCCACAAGGGGGCTCTCCATCATCAGGTGACTGTAACACAGAAGCATTTCCATGCCCTCCTACTAAAAATAGCAGCAGACCAAATGCAGCTGGAGGTGCAGTAAATTATGCAGCATGCATTTTGTTTCGTGGATGTACCTTTTAACCGATGTTGTTTTTTGCACTGACTGTATATCATACCTATTAATTACTGTCCTATGAATGTAATAAACTCTTAACACAAGACAGTATGTGTCATGCTGGTGTCAATTACTCTATGACTAAGTTGGAGCTAATGGAGTTTAACCCTCACAATGCAACACGGGGCATGGAGCTCATGGTGACTGAAAACTCTGTCTCCAAGAAGTACATTTGCAGAAATATAGAAAAATATTATATTATATATAGACATTTCTGAAAGTACAATGAGTTTGAATGTATTTCATGGGCCTTATATTCAAGGAAATTACCCAGCAGTACCCATTATAAATTAACAAAAAAAAACAGGGTTTCAGACATATGCTAGAACTCCCACAGCATGACATGGGAACTTTTCCTCAAACGATGATAATGGCTATTGTGACTCGTCTTAGTATATCAACTCAACATCCCCTTTTGTGGCAGATATTAGGCTGCCCTCGCTGTCACATTCTCCTCTGTTGTCTGGCAACTTTTCCCACCTAAACCACCCCTCGTCAGCCTTCTCACAGCCTCCCTGGTGACCCGGGCCGCTCTCGCGTCACAGAGAAGACAAACGGGAGGAGAAGAATGAACAAGAGGGAGAGAGCGATGCCAAACAACAAAAACTTGGCCTGCCACTTTTGATCGGGCGCTTGAAAAGGACAGCCCTGAAAGCTGAGGCCCTCGCTGGCTGTTGCCATGGCGCTCGCCTAGGAGATGGCTCCTGACTCCCAAAAATGGCCCTGAGCCTTTAGTGGGCTGTCCTGTGGAGAATAATCTGAGTGGAGCTCCTTCCTTCCTGGGTCTGGCCCTGCCACCTCCATTCATATGCCCATGAGTATACACACACATGCATGTACACACATACACGCACACATGCCCACATGTATGCACACATGGACATGCACACACACAACACGCACACATGCACACACACACACAACATGCACACACACACGACACACACATGCCAGATGAGGGTTGCAGCTCTAGCCAGGGTGCATCTGTTCCAATCCACTGAATTCAGTAATTCTGAGTCTTGTGCTTCATGGCACCCAAATACCAAACAGCTACTGCACCATGGGGTTCAGTCTTTACCAGAATCAAGCCTCAAATCTGATCAAATGGGAGGAGGAGAGGACGTGATCTGAATGCTGATGAATGGAGAACAGAGGGAGAGGGGAAAGAGGGGCAAATGGAGACATATTTGGCAGGTTGAGAACGCAAATGAGAAAAAGGGAAGAGTCGAGGACAAAATGGAGACCTGGGATATGTTGACAGAGAGAGAGAGAGACCTGGGATATGTTGACAGAGAGAGATAGAGACCTGGGATATGTTGACAGAGAGAGAGAGAGACCTGGGATATGTTGACAGAGAGAGAGAGAGAGACCTGTGATATGTTGACACATGGTGCCCCAGGCCAGACAGCATCAGCTTCCACGTGACTGGGTGATTGTGCAGGAGGGTGGAGGTAACGCTGGACCTCAAGGCCTGGACTAGGCTGCCGGATGGAGACAGAGAGAGAGAGACAGAAAGGAGAGAGAGACAGAGAGAGAGGACTAGCTTTTATGTAACACTGCTGCAGTTTACCATCCTTCCAGCGACAAAAATGACATCAGTCGGTTAGTCACACATCAGCCAACCGCAAAGACCACAAAAAGACCACGCTCTATATAGCATCACATTAGCATAATGTCAAAAAAACAAC
>NC_140178.1:68232434-68282434 GCF_963971535.1 Notolepis coatsorum | reverse complement strand
CAAGGATAAAACACAATAAAGTCAGAGACTTGTTTCCATTGTGGTCCTTGGTCCGGCACAAACATGGCATACAGTATCACAAAGAACAGACATACTGTAGGTACAATGTGGAAATCATCTTAAGAACTAAACAATTGGCATTGCATAAATCAAATTAATATAGCTACCCGAGATCAAATACAATATGCTATACTGCAACATTTTCTAAAAGACAGATTTTTACCTTTTTATTAAAAAGATAGCGACTGCTGATGCTCGAGGGAAGTTTGTTCCAGTTCAAAGCTCCGGAGTTGCACAAATCTGTTGTTCTGCATGTGTCAGTGTGGGTGTGTGCATAGTATGTGACCAGGAGTTCTTGTGTGCGTGTCCCTGCGTATGTATGTCTGTATGCATTATTTTCCTGACCTTGTGTGTGTGTTTGTGTGTCCACGCAAAGACATGTACATGTCTCTCTGCAGGTTGTTTACGTTGGCCTAATGAGGTCACACATGGTTAACCTTTCATGTCTGTTCACCCTCTGCAGTGGGGTGGGTATGCCTCTCCTAAAGGTTGTGACCTCTCTAGGGTTCAGCGGTCTGAGCAGGCAGCGACAGCCGGCGAGCTTAAGTCGCCATGGCGATAAGGACAGATGAGATCAGGATTATCCAACCACTTACTCTGCACCAGCCACACCTTAATTACCTCCATGACCAAGTCAGCACATCTCACCAGCACAGGGCCTGCTGAGAAGTAGAACGAGATGTGTGTGTGTGTGTGTGTGTGTGTGTGTGTGTGTGTGTGTGTGTGTGTGTGTGTGTGTGTGTGTGTGTGTGTGTGTGTGTGTGTGTGTGTGTGTGTGTGTGTGTGTGTGTGTGTGTGTGTGTGTGTGTGTGTGTGTGTGTGTGTGCACATGCTTGATGTGAGGGAGTGTATAATATTTGTGTATGCACGTGTTTACGTTTGTATATGTATGTGAGTGTGTGCAATGCATGTGTTTACGTTTGTATATGTATGTGAGTGCGTGCATGTGTTTATGTTTGTATATATATGCATGTGAGTGCGTGCATGTGTTTATGTTTGTATATATATGCATGTGAGTGCGTGCATGTGTTTATGTTTGTATATATATGTATGCATGTGAGTGCGTGCATGTGTTTATGTTTGTATATATATGTATGCATGTGAGTGCGTGCATGTGTTTATGTTTGTATATATATGTATGCATGTGAGTGCGTGCATGTGTTTATGTTTGTATATATATGTATGCATGTGAGTGCGTGCATGTGTTTATGTTTGTATATATATGTATGCATGTGAGTGCGTGCATGTGTTTATGTTTGTATATATATGTATGCATGTGAGTGCGTGCATGTGTTTATGTTTGTATATATATGTATCATGTGAGTGCGTGCATGTGTTTATGTTTGTATATATATGTATGCATGTCAGTGCGTGCATGTGTTGGCAGCTGACCTTTTCTCCTTTTGCCCAAAGCACTGCAGCCCCTCATCTAGTATATGACTCACCGCCAGTATAACATTACAGCAAGCCACCTTCCACACTCCATTCCTCTAGGAGTCTAGGAGACACAGTGGTTGTGGAGAGGGGATGTGTCCCGCCCGGCATGAGGCCCTTCTTAAAATTAGACCCTCTTCCTGCTCCTTTTACACACCTGCATCCTGCTATAGATATTAGTTCCTGTGAATGACGAACGTCACTATGTTTGTCTGTCCTCAGAATAGAACTGGCTTCACTCCTGTCACTGTATGGCTCCTTTGCTGAAGTTTGACCCATATCGTCTTCTACGGCTGCTTGGCCCCAGGGAGGGCTCTGTCTGTCCGTGCTCAGAGGAGCCGGGCCAGGTCCCAGGGAGGTCAGGGGTCATCCGAAGGAGGTGGAGGGAGGTGGGGGGGATTATTCGTGCCAGGCCCAACAGAGGCCACGAGGAGTGCCCTGGAGGTGGAATAATGAAGCAGTCTAGAGAGTGACAGACAGAGAGAGATGGAGAAAGAAGCAAAGGCAACTAGACAGACTCATCATTACACACTATTGTGCATATGAGAGTAAAACCTCACCAACACAAGACGTTGTACTTGCTCATGTCTGTGGGACTCTCCAATCTATTAAGAGCTCTCTTATAGACCATTAATACATACATTCATACCATTAATAGACTATAGTTCACCAGGTAGGTCCAGACTTAGTCCTGTTCCCTCTCTCTATATTAGTCAGTGAGCGACTAAGAATCACAATGTCCCTGAGTCACCTCTTCACCCTCTATAAATACTGACTGATTCAGCAATCCTCCTTAGTCCCCTTTAATCTGCCCTCTAACCCTGTCACAGTATCATAGATCTCAAACACACACTGTGTGTGTGTGTGTGTGTGTGTGTGTGTGTGTGTGTGTGTGTGTGTGTGTGTGTGTGTGTGTGTGTGTGTGTGTGTGTGTGTGTGTGTGTGTGTGTGTGTGTGTGTGTACGTGTGTGCCTGTGTGTGTGTGTGTGTGTGTGTGTGTGTGCGTGTGTGTGTGTGTGTCTGTGTGTGTAAGAGAGAGAGAGAGAGAGAGGGGGGGCGAATAAAAGAGAGGGGGGGGGCATTTGCATCCCTTAACATTATTGCAAATTGGCATGTTGTACTTTTGTAGTTACCTTTTTATTTATTTATTTATTTTTCTTAAATGTGAGGATTTCAAATGACAGAAATGTTACACTGTGTGCCTGTGTGTGTGCGTGTGCGCACGCGCGCGTGTGTGTGCCTGAAGTGTGCCTATACCTCCCCCACATTTTCCTGACTTCTGTGTGTGTTTGTGTTGTGCACTAAATTGTATTCATGAGATAAACAATGAAGCTGTGTTTGTAAGGAGGACTGGCAGTCTGTCATATTGTGATGCAGCACACTAAATCTAACCTACTTACCAGACTCCGCACAACACTATAATTACAGTACATAACAAGCATGACTGGGCAGTAGCCTGCTTAAAGCCTCTTACACCTGCTACTAGCCTACAAATCTGAGGTTAATACTGGTTCTGGGTCCATTCACTGTGGAAATTACTGCATGAACAGTGTGGTTATTTCAGTCAATTCAATGTTTATGTGCAACACATGTGGTGATGATAGAAACAATGAGGATGATAATGATGACAGTAGAGGCCATGATGATGAAGATGAAGACCACAGTGGTGGTGGTGGTGATGATGATGATGATGATGATGATGATGATGATGATGATGATGATGATGATGATGACCACAGTGGTGGTGATGACGATGATGATAATCATGATGATCAAGCCAAGTGTTCCTTTATTAATCCCATTGGGGAAATTCAAGTGTCATAGCAGCATGGGGATGGGGAGGTTGTAATGTACAGGTAGGATATAATAATAATAGAACATAGAACAAAGTACAAGTAGTAATGATAATAAAGATATCAGTAGTAGTAGTGAACAGTAGTGAGTGCCAGGATTTAATCAGACAGTGGTAATATAGTGACCGTAATGACCATAGTAACACACTGCACCAGAGTCTGTGCAGTGTTTATTATTAAGACTCAGATAGTCCTAACAGTTCTCAAGTTCACCAGCCGTTAGCTCTCCAGCAATTGGCAGCAGTCGGTGCCCACGGTTGTGGAGCCTGATGGCTACTGGCACGACTGGGCAAGGCGGTTTGTGGTGTGTCACGGGGGGGTAAGACTATGGCTGAACGTGCTCCTAATCCTGGCTAGCCCTTCATAGGGGTGGGAGGGTGTTTTCATTATAGCATCCAGCCTTTTCCTCGTCCACCACCTCTAGTTTGACTAGCTCTACTTCCACTACGGAGCTAGCCTTCCTCACCAGCTTGTTCAGTTTCTTAGTGTCTCTTGAGTTGATGATTATTATAGATGATGATGATGAAGAACAGTGGTGGTGGTGGTGATGATGATGATGATAATGATATTTGAGCAATGATGATAGATGATGATGATGAAGACCACAGTGGTGGTGATGATGATGAAGACCACAGTGGTGGTGGTGATGATGATGATGATGATGATGATGATGATGATGATGATGATAATTATAGATGATGATTATTATAGATGATGATGACGAAGAGAACAGTGGTGTTGGTGATGATGATGAGAATGATATTTGAACAATGATAGATGATGATGATGATGATGATGATGATGATGATGATGATGATGATGATGATGATGATGATGAAGACCACAGTGGTGATGATGATGAAGACCACAGTAGTGGTGGTGGTGATAATGATTATGATGATGATGAAGACCACACTGTTTTTTGTCTGTTTGTTTAACTCATTGAGCGCCACGCTCTTTTCCCATCTTTACTCAATGGCGCCAGCGTTATTGACCATTTTAGCGATGTTTGCAGACCCATCGTGTGTTCTGTATTATAGCTATGGAGACTATAGTATGGCTCATTTTACAGGCATTGTTCATAGTCCATCACTGACTAACCAGTTAATTTCTACATACTGTAGTTTGTGCACTATTACACGCTAACAGGGGCGGACTGGGACACAAATTCAGCCCGGGACATTCAGACGCACCAGCCCACACCGGCCCACGCACCGGCCCCGAAACCGGCCCACACAACGGCCGTTATGAAACACTCGTTGTTGGCTAAGGAGTCAACATCAGGGAGACCAAATCTACACCCCGCCCCTAGATGTGGACTCGTGCACAGTGCACGCACACACACACACACACACACACACACACACACACACACACACACACACACACACACACACACACACACACACACACACACACACACACACACACACACACACACACACACACACACACACACACACACACACACACACACATATATACCGTTACTTCCTGTCATTGGCATACGTTCTTTTTTTTTTACTAACATCTTAGTGCCTCATTAGTAGGGATTAAGGATAGATGAAGTATTAACTACACCATAATAATATTGAGGTTTTGAATCAGGGGCGTATCTAGACCAATCACTGTACTGGGGCACAGGGGGGCACTTAGGGACGCCATGATGATTTCTTTGCCGGTTTGGGGCGTTTTTTGGGCGAAAATTTGCGGATTTTTTAACAATTTTTCTTTTTTACTTTCTTTTGGTTTTAGGGTTAGGGTTAGGTTAGATGCATCCGTCTGTATGGAGAATGGGAGGGGTTTGTCTGATGTTAAGGCCTTGAGAACATCACCCACTGCCTTTGGAGCAAGGATGTCTTTGACCAGAGCCTCTGCCTTTGTTCTTCCTAAACTTTTGATTGAGCTTGTTTTTTTTTTAAGAAAAGATTTGTCATTTAGATGCCTTTATTTCATATTTGACGCAGACGGTAGGCTATATATAGCACATTTTGTTATTATCTTCTTAAACTGTAGATGCTTCACCTTCTCAGCCACCACATCATTAAGCCGGGATAACCATCAATCTTGGTATCCAAGCTGATAAAATCACTGCATTAATAGAAGTCTTTTCAGCCATCTTTTCCTGAGCATTATTAGCAGTGAAGTGTTAATAATTCAATAATCCATAGGATTAGTAGATGAATATCCAGTTCTTTATTTGTTTTAATTTGATGTGTACATGCTGATACAAGTAATATTCATACTTGTGTGGTGTACGCATTTTGGTTACTCACCCAATATGTGTGTGTCTGGTGAACCCACAATTTTTTTTTTTTAATTTTAAAACAATAAAGCCATAACCATTTATGTAAAAATACTTAATACTTAACATATGTTAACTGTTATCTCAATTACAACCAATATAGACAGCATAAACAGTATGGTTAATATTAGCCATTTATCTCAGCTAGATTTCATTTATAAATACAAGTGCTATTTGTTTTGTGTGATGAAAAAAAAACAGTATGAATGAAACAAGGTGGGGGCAGACAGTGAAGGTACACAGTGAACCTTTTTGCTTCATATTTACCATGTTTACTTGTTTTCACCTACAATTTCCACACGTTCGGGTCCAGTGTATAGTGCATGAAAACGTGTTATTTTATATGCTCTTCACAGAAAATGAGCCAAGCCCAATGAGTCTCACTTCTATTAGTAAACATTGAAATCAGGTCCCAGTCCACCAACCTGCTCCGGCGGCAAATCCTGCACTCGTCCTTTTGGGGATCGTCTGAAACAGATCTCAGCCATGTATATTTCTTCTCCCAGTCTCTGTTGTATGAGCAAAGTATTTTTTTCTTATGAGTTGCCTCCATTTTCTCGTTTTGTTTAGCTAGCTTAACTTTTATCGTTTTCTGCTGTCTTTCTTCTCCACTTACTGATTGCCACTGTCTACATAAAACCGCGTCATCACGCACCTGCACGCCACACTGACAGCTCGAGCTGCTCGGCTCGGCTGTGCATTGGTTTTTGACACAGACGTTGCATTAAAGGAACAACATTTAAAACATAATTATTATTGTTTTTACCATGATCTTTGAAATGCGTTACATTGTTCTGTTGCAGCAGGAAATGTTTACTGGGGCACAGCTGACCAATACTGGGGCACGTACCCCAGTAAAAGTGGTATAAATACGCAGATGGTTTTGATCCATAGAAAAGTCTGTGCTACACAATTTCAGTTAGATTAGATTTATTGTCCTTTAATTTTGCACTCATGACATTAGTTGCTTGCCGTTTAATCAACATCGAAAGACCCCCCACTTCCTCCCAGACACCCATTCCAAGAGCCTGTTCGCTTTCCAGGTCTCTCTCTCTCTCTCTCTCTCTCTCTCTCTCTCTCTCTCTCTCTCTCTCTCTCTCTCTCTCTCTCTCTCTGTCTGTGTGTGTCTCTCTCTCTCTCTCTCTCTCTCTCTCTCAACAGCTTGGAATGATGGAATCATCCATGATAAATTAACTTTGACTTGAATGAATGCCCATTCTTTCTCTAGAACAATACAGATTGACTAACGTTTCATTATGCACTATACAACTAAGGCTAATAAGTTATAATTAAGATATCAATTGTATACATTTTATTTAGGATAACTAAAGACAGGGCTTTACTAAAGGTTGACACTCACAGTAATTTCTTCCAGAACAAGCTTAAAATAGCAAAGGATATATGGTTGATCATTTGTCTGTCTATATCGTGTCTGTTTGTCTCTCTCTCTCTCTCTCTCTCTCTCTCTCTCTCTCTCTCTCTCTCTCTCTCTCTCTCTCTCTCTCTCTCTCTCTCTCTCTCTCTCTCTCTCTCTCTCTCTCTTTCTATTTTCTGTTTCCCAAATAATAGATTCTTATCAAACTGGTGAACTACACGCCTGTAGCCCCAAAAGCTGCTAAAATACACATTTTGTTCACTGTTTTGTCTCTAGAAGTAGAGCAGACTAAACCAAGACTTCTCCCCAAGCAGAAACAATTGATGAGTAACGCATACCTACTCCCATTATGGGCGGTAAGTGTGTACACAAAGTTAAAACACAGATATACACATTCTCTCCTCAAGTAGATAATGTTTTTTTTGGGTTATCAATGAATAAAAATGTTTACATGTATTAACTCTAGAATTGCCACATGTATCTACAATAGCAACGATAAAGAAGTGCCAACCACATATTATTATAATAATTCATCCAGTTTTCTTTTAAGTGTTTTGGTTAATCAGAGTGTTTATGTGAGAACTGGAGTCTGGAGCACAGCCCAATTGCTGAATACACGAGAAGAGAAAGGAGCGGTTTCAAGGGTGTTTAATGGAAATTGAGCAACACAGGAATTGGGGGGAAATAGAACGGGGTTAATGTTCTGTCCTGTGGCTGCCACGGTGGCAGTGAGCGAGCAAGCGGTCCTGGTGCTTGTCGGGGGAGCTGCTGGGTGGCAGCGGGTGAATAGGTGTTCCTCTTCGGGAACAGGTGACGTCCAGACAGGGACGCTGGAGCTGCTGGGTGGCAGCGGGAGAATAGATGTTCCTCTTCGGGAACAGGTGACGTCCAGACAGGGACGCTGGAGCTGCTGGGTGGCAGCGGGAGAATAGATGTTCCTCTTCGGGAACAGGTGACGTCCAGACAGGGACGGTGGTCCTTTGGGGCACAGGAGAGAAACGGGTTAGGGTAAGCCAATACACGGAGGGTATCTAGCAGTAGAGCTTGTGGCAGAGACGTCGTACCTGGGCAGTGGTAATTAATACCACGACAGCTTCTGGTCAGCGTCGAGGTGTAGATATAGTCCCCTCATCAGGGGAGGATAGGGTGCAACTGGGGAGAGTGGGGTGCTTGCCCGTGTGTGAATTAGGGGGATGGAATACAGCTGGGTGAATGAGGGTGAAGGAAGGGGTGACTGAAGAAAGAGAGGATGATGAGGAGTGCGCAGTGGATAGAGAGGGGGATGAAGAGGAGCGTGTGGAGGACGTGAGGGGAAAAGGAGGGGGAGTGAAGTAGGCCCGTGCTGTGATTATGACAGTTTACCAATCGTATGTTATCGTTTTTTTTTGTTCCAAGTGTTATTTTAGATTACATCACTAACAAAATAATAAAAGAAAAAAGACAAATTTAATCAGATTCATCACTTTATTCAAATTGAGGATTTAGTTTGAGGATATAAAAAAAATAATAATAATTTGTGTGTTTTTCATTAAGAAAATATGAGAATTATTTCTTTTATACATTTTTTTTAATTACAAACAAAGGTTCGAACGTCCGTTCGAAAAACCCTGACGAAGTTTGAATCACTTTATTCAAATTGAGGATTTAGTTTGAGGATATAAAAAAGAAAGAAAAAAAAGAATTTATAAAATTATTTAATTTTAATTTTAATTTTTTTATTAAAAACGAAGGTTCGAACGTCCGTTCGAAGAACCCTGACGAAGTGTTGTTGAGATAAGGGACTCTGTATAGGATTGTTAGTAACTGTCTAACTGTACATATGACTGTTTACACTAGTAACTGTTTACCTGTGTAGACAATTGTCTCCACCAGTGATTGCCTTGGTGCATATATATCTGTCCCCACTGGAGGGCGCTCTGGGCGTAGCCACCCAGGTATTCTACCTTAGGGCAACTATAAAAGGAAAGGTGCCCACCCCTTTCGTTCTCTCCTCCAACGTCTCTCAAAGAGAGAAGAGTTGTACAACTGCTGCTTATATGTGAATAAAAGAAGCCACGCCAGTTCAGGCACAAGATAGAAACCATGCCTCTTGACCACATTATTGTCGCCCTAAAGTGAGTTCTGTTAACAGGTTATGGGCCCAGATAACGTCGGGCGAAATAGTGGAGGTACTGTATCAAGCTTAGTTGAAGTTATAGGCTAGGATAGCGCCTGGAGCACCGCGTGGCTAGTCGCTAGGCCGACCAGAGTAAAAGCTAAGCATACCATTAACGAAGAGGATGGAAAACCAGAGAAGAGACAAGTGGCCGACATTCACTGGAAAAGCAGAGAACTACGAACTCTGGGAAGAGCGCATGCTGTGCTGCATGCACAGGGCGGGGCTGAAGGAGACAATCCTGGGGGCCCCCACCGGAGAACTGACAGCGGAAGAGCAAGCCCTGGACGACCAGCGGAATGCTAACACGTACTGTGAGTTAGCGCAGATGCTTGACGACACCAGCCTGGGACTGATATTCCGCGACACTAAAGACAGAGGCCGAGAAAGCCTGGCGGTACTGAGAGAGCATTTCATCGGGCGAGGAAGACCCAGAGTCGTGGCCCTCTACAAAGCACTAACGGGCCTGAGGAAGGGGATCACCGAAACTGTGACCGAATACGTCAACAGAGCGGAGCAAATCACAACGCCATTGAGGAGTGCCGGAGAAGCACCAAGCGATGGGCTAATGATGGCGATGATGATGAGAGGACTACCGGAGCTGTACAAACCGTTCACACTCCTGATAACACACGGTTCAACGGACATTACGTTGGGACAGTTCAAGGCTAAGTTAAGGAACTTCGAGGCCTCAGAAGACACCCACCCAGCCGCCGCGGAGGAGGGGGAGAGGGTGCTAAAGGCTCGAGAGATGCCAAGAGAGAGAACCAGGACTACGACGAACCTGGCGTGTTGGCGATGCGGATATAAAGGCCATCGGAGAAGCGAATGCACAAAGGCTGTCTGGTGTAGCTTCTGCAAATCCACGGGGCACACAGACAGAGCGTGCATAAAGAAACACAACCAGAGCGTGCGATACGCGCATGGACAAGATGACGGCCACAGGCGAGATGAAAGCCACGGACAAAATGGCGACTACAGGCGAGACGAAAGCCACGGACAAAATGGCGACTACAGGCGAGACGAAAGCCACGGACAGAATGGCGACTACGGACAAGATAACGGCTGTGGACAGGATGACGACAGCGGACACGACGGCGGCGACTATCGACGTGAGATGAATCGAGATGACGCCCGGAGAATCGATGGCGGCGACGATCGACGCGAGGCGAGTCGAGGCAACGCCCGGAGGATAACGGGACAAGAAGACTGCGCTTTTGGAGCGCGGACGGCGGGCATCGCCGGACCGGCCCAATATGCAGCAGGCCCAGAGGAGGAGACTGATCGTGGACACGGACGCGTCGTCCCATGTCATCAACGACAGGAGTCGGTTCAAGAACTTTGACGACACTTTCCACTCGGAGAGACACTGCATGGAGCTGGCAGACGGTAGACGCATCTACGTATTGGCACAAGAGAGGGGAGACACACAGGTATGCCTCACGGACAGCAGGGGGCGCCGGCGTACGGTGACGCTAAAGAACGCTCTATATGTACCATCGTTCCCACAAGGACTATTCTCTGTAATAGCTGCTACTGCAAGCGGCGCCAAGGTATCCTTCGATAAAGGTAAAAATGTTCTTGTAGAACCTGACGGTACCCGGTTTGACATAAAGTACCAGAGAGTACTTTATCAGAGAGTATTTTATCTGAAAACGGAGTGTAATGACTACAACCAGTGTAACGATAATGATGATGTGTATAGCGGGACGGCCAGTCACGATATTCAGACATGGCACGAGATTATGGGTCATTGTAATTACGAGGATTTATTGAAACTGCAAGTAGTGTCAGAGGGTATGCACATTGAGGGGGAGAAGCGTGGACCTGACAAAAATTGTGCAATCTGCCAAACGGGGAAGTTTACCCAACCGAGATACAGAAATCCCACAGAGTAGGGGTACCACTTGCACTAGTTGACATGGACCTAGTCGGCCCAGTAAGCAATGAGTCCATAGGAGGTTTTGGATATGTACAGTCCTTTACAGACGTGTGTACAGGGGGAGTGTTTGTTTACTTTATCAAAGAAAAGAGTGACATACTCCAGGCCACGGAAAAATTCCTGGCAGACGTAGCTCCTTATGGTACAGTAAGATGTTTGAGGTCCGACCACGAAACCGAGTTCACAAACAGAGAGTTCCAATCACTGTTGGGAAGGTATAAGATAAGACACGAGACGTCACGTCCATATCCCACACACCAGAGCGGGGTGGCAGAGAGGGAATGGCACACCCTTTCCGAAATGGCTAGATGTAAGCCAGCAGATAGTAACTTACCAAAGAGCCTGTGGCATTATGCGGTACAAGAAGCCGCTTACACCAGAAACAGGTGCTTTAATAAGCACTCGGGCACCACTCCGTATACAGCGCTGACAGGAAAGAAGTGTAATCTAGCCTGAATGCACCGATTTAGATCAGTGTGTTATGTGTACCTGCAGGACAAGGGAAAACCCAAGTCCAAAGATGTTAAAGGATTTTTCGTAGGACACGACAGAGGAAGTCCTGCTCTCCTAGTTTATCATCCCGGTAAAGGGATAGTGCTGAAACACATGCTAGTCAAGTTTGTCACAAAGGCAACCTGTGAGGGCGAGATACAGACAGAGGAGCCAGAGCTGGACTCCAGAACAAGGTGTGTAGAAATAGAAACACAACACCCCAGTATACTCAGTACAGTTGCGCAGACAGACAGTCAGCAACCCCCAGAGGGCGATGACGAGAAGCACCTGAGGATGACGTCAAGCGCCTCAAGCAGTGGGAGGTATTCCACAAGGGAACACAGACCCCCAGAACGTCTGACAGGCTATGCCAGGGAAGGGAGTGACGAGGAGGACAATACACCTATACCCGTTGAGCACTACTACAGGGTAGTCAGTGGGGAAAACCCGACCTTTAAAGAGGCCACAATGTCCCCCGAAGAGGGCATGCATACAGTGGGAGGGAAAATGGATGTATCCAACCAAGTTACTAGAGGGCAGGCAGTCAGTGGGAGGGAGACGGGGGTATCCAATCCAGGAAGGTATTGAAGACCACAGTAAATAAAAATGGTTCATAGGAAATTGATTGAATGCTGAAGAATTGAGCCATATATTTGGTCCCATGTTTAAGTACAGAGGTGGATGAGTTACCAGGTTTAAAATGCTGAAATGTGTGCCAAATACTTCCAAATCAAAGGAAGTATACTCAGGTTTTGTCGCTCAGTTGGCGACAAAACCAGACTATTCTCGGTTTTGGCGCAGAAAGGGCGGTGGTGAAACTCATCCCATACTGTCACTCTGCCAGGCAGGCTGCACCTGTCAGATTAGTCTCATGTCTTAAGCTGCTGCTGCATAATATACAGTAATCTGCCTCCTTACTGACTAAACCCACAACACTGTCACCTCAACCTGCATACTCCTGAGAGAGAGAGAGAGAGAGAGAGAGAGAGAGAGAGAGAGAGAGAGAGAGAGAGAGAGAGAGAGAGAGAGAGAGAGAGAGAGAGAGAGAGAGAGAGAGAGAGAGAGAGAATAAAAGAGAAAGGGGGGGGACATTTGCATCATTTCTGCACAGTGTGTATGTAACATGCATTATATGTGTCAGTGGGGGCCGTAGCCAGGGTTTAGGGAGAAATTAGGGAGGTCCATTTATTTTTTTGGCCCAGACCGGCCCACTATAATCGGTCGGACACCACCCACCAGTACACCATCCTTGCGGCCCCCTTAAATATGCGTACCTACTGTACTATTCCCCCAACCCACTACAAAGCTGGGTAGTAAGTGCCATGGACAAGTGGACCAGTGTACTCACTCGCTCTTGGCTGAATCTTGTTTTGGGTGGTGATGTAAAAACACATGCATCATAGCAGGCTCAGGATGGGCAAAGTAGTCTATAGCCTGTTCATCCCTGTCTCTCTCCTCCACAACCTGGCTTGACTAGACATAAGTCAAGTCAAGTCAAGAGTTTTAATTGTCACGGCATACAAGTATACAATGAAATGCGGGTGGTCTTGCCCGCAACGATGTGCAATACAGTGGTACAACATATAATAGAATCCAATAAAAAAACAACATTGTGCAATAAACAGGTAACAGGTAACATGGTGTGACATCTCGGTATCTGTACCAGCGTTTCCGTTAGCCGGTAATTACCGGTATTTGACCGGCAAAATCTGTTGAAGTCCGACATATTTAATCTCTCCGGTCTTAATGTCCGGTGAAAATAATTCCCTCTAAGCACAATTTGATTATTTGAATTGTATTAAAATAGGCTAAAATTAAATAGCCTATGCGATGAACGAAATAATCATTACATTTGTTACATCGTTGCTTCTAATAATGACAACAACGTTGTCAGCGAGAGCTTAGTGCTGGGTTTGGGAGTGCATGTGAAGCTGCAGAGCCGGAGCAGCAGCGGCACAGTGCAGTACTCCAATTCAGCCATTGGCAATTCAGCTGTTGGGTGGGGGGCGCTGCTGAGCGGTCCCCAGATAGAGCCAGAAAACAGCTGAATCTGCTACTCTGCATCGACATACTCTCGCAAATAAGTCATTGGGAGGTGGAGAGAGAGAGAGTCGTCACGCAAACCCACGATAATGTTGCCGTCTCTCTCTGCCAAATGTCTCAGTTCTTCGCTTGATATAATTAATGCAAATGTCCAATATAACGGAATTCGTTAGCTCATAAAAATGTGATTATAACAGACTGCTGTTTATTAATGTCGGGCGACTGCCCACAGACACCTATTTGATTTAAAGTCGGCAGCAGCACGGAGTCTCAGGACTTATTTTATTTGGAATATAATGACTTTATACGCAAAAGTAGCCTAGTTTTAAGTAAAAATATTATAAATCTACATGCCTTGATGATGTCATTCTTTTGTTTTGTTGTCATTCTTTTGCCTATCAATTGTTTTTAAGCTCAATAAACTCTGACCGGAATTTCTCTCATTTGACCGGTAGAGTGAAATCTACCGGACACTGAGGCCGGCAACAATTTTTTCTAACGGAAACCCTGATCTGTACATAGTTATTTACAGAGCATATAGGACATGCTAGGTAGCTTTGGTAGTGCAATACACTGTTCCTGTTATTCTAATTTAAAGTGGCCTTTCCTTTTGGCCATAAGTGTGCGTGTGTGCAGCATGAGTGTGTGCCCGCTCATGTTAAAGTGTTAAGTGGCTGCTAGTGTGTGAGCGTGCACAGCGTGCGTGTCGTGTGTGTGTTCATGTGTGCTTGTGTGTGGATAGTTCAGTGTTCTGTGGCACTCAATGTTCATTGTTCAGGGCTCTGATGGCCTGGGGGAAGAAGCTGAGCCTAAGCCGCTCTGTCCTAGTAGCTGGGGTTCGCAGGTGTCTGCCTGACCTCAGCAGCTGGAACAGGCTGTTATTGGGGTGGTGAGGGTCTTTCATTATCCTGCAGGCTCTGGATTTGCACCTCTTGTTGTATAGAACCTGCAGGGGAGGTAGTGCAATACCCGTGGTACGCTCGGCTGAGCGCACCACTCTCTGTAGGGCCTTCTTGTCCTGTGCCGTGCTGTTTCCATACCAGGCAGTGATGTTTCCGGTCAAGATGCTCTCTACAGCTCCTGAGTAGAAGGACTGGAGTATCTTCCCTGATACTCTGAACTTCCTTAACTGTCTCAGGTGGTAGAGGCGCTGTTTCGCCTTCTTTACTACTGTGTCTATGTGTGTTGACCATGTCAGATCCTCTGAGATGTGGACCCCCAGGTACTTAAAGCTGCTCACCCTAATGTAAGGAGAGAGAGATGATTACAATTAACTGGTACATTCAGGTCCAAAATTGTTGGAATTCCCTGACAAAGATGTGCAAAACGCTGTACAATTTAAACAATACCATACTGGTAATGAGCAAATAGTTGTTTATTCAATGAAGGCATGGAGCTGTTCCATCTTATTTCATTTGATACTAACTACTCAGTTCATACAGATTTCAAGTATTCAAATATCAATGATGAATATTGCATAAGGTTTACACAGTTAATAGATCACATTCTTGTTTTATATCCATGTTCAGAGAGGAGTAATAGTTAGATCTTTGTATGTGATTTATATGGCAATTAAATCAATGGTGTGTTTGTTTGGGGAGTTTGACCTACAGTTAATGTGCCTACCACGTGAACAGTGTTGCGTTCGTCATATCAACACTGGTTGCACGCACGCTAATGACGCCACGTGCACGCACGCTCCAGGGCATAAATGTTCCCTCGCTTAAGCACAGACTAAAGACAATGCCTAATTGCCTCTACGAATGGAATGTAACACATTTCATTCACAAGTTCTGTGTGAATGTATCTGAGAACGTATTTAACACACCTGACGACCGGCGCTATTGATATGCAAAGTAGGCCAGGTGGGTACTTATAGCGAGTTGGCGAGTGCAGCGCATTCCTGTGTGCACACGCGTGCCGTGCACATCCGTGCGTGTGCGTGCACACGCTTCTGCTCACACAACTTTGGCTGCACTGCGTGCAACCCCGTCCCATGAAGAACGCATCACTGCACGTGAAGGTGCATGATCAATGGACAGCACAAAAACTATTTGTGTAGGTGGAGACTAGAGCAGATAGTAATAAGTTATTAAGAGTAAGTAATCCATACCATATATATCCTAATAGTTACCTTATTACCATACTTGGCTGAAAATAAACTTTGCTGCCTGTTGTGAATGTGTTTTTCCCTGTAGGCTAATACATAAGTAGGCATACATTTTTGCAGTTGAGCAAAAATTTGCAGTTGAGTAGGCTATATCCTGTTCCACCCGACGGGACCGAATCCGGTCCCAAAATGGCATCTGGTCATAAATCATAATTAGCAGTTGAGTAGGCTATATCCTGTTCCACCCGACGGGACCGAATCCGGTCCCAACATGGCATCTGGTCATAAATCATAATTTTTGCGATTTTAAAATCAAACGTTTTCAAGATCACTAACATGTCACAAAAGCATGTAGAATGCATATTATCATCAATACGTTAGTTTAGCAATAGGTTAAAAGTGCCATTAGATAGTTTTAAGTTTTCGATTTGCTGAAGTCTATTGCTAGACGGCGACCATTTTGGACATTTTGAACCATGGGAATTGTAGTCTTTTCAGATTCTATGGGGGTTCAAAGATATGAATTATATCAATAACTGTTATTATTCGGCATAATAAGCCACAAAAGGTAACGTTTTTGACAAATATTGAAACGCAGTTAGTTTCTCCTCCCTATTGTTAGCATGTAGCAACAATTCAATCTGAAATTAGTTTAAAAATGGTTGCACTGTGGTGGAAATAAAAAAGTACAGTAAATTACAGTAGATATCATTATCTGTTCTTATGCACGCCTGGTGATACTAAATCCAAATTAAACTCGGGCATTTGAAAGATAATATATATATGTATATATATATATATATAAATGTGCGAATTGGCTATAATAAGGTAATTTATAAGCCTCCTATTCTATATTCTATAATAATATTTCAAATTGCATTGGTCCGAATGGTAGAATTCAGTACTGTATCTACAGAACCTTCTGTTTAATCATCTTCCCTTTATTAATTTCCTTCGATTTTTTTGTACACATGATCTCAAGAAGGTACTGAACGAGATCAGTGGCAGTTTTTTATGTTTGGTCATTATTAGCATGGTGTTATTCACTGTCAAAGATGCAAAGAAAAATCATAATTCATATTCTCCTTTGTTTCATCACAATTTAAGCAAGCCTAGTAATAGACACAATATTTCTGACACTGTGAATACATTCCCTGAGGTCCATAGATGTACCCAGATACCAAGAATATACAAATGGACCTTGTAGAAGTGGAGCAAAACCATTTACATAGGTATATATTTTAGGCGGATTTTCACCACGGGTGGAACAGGATATGTGCTGTGTTTTTATATCTTCCATCGAGGACCACCTTGGAAATAAGTGTTTTAATGAATGCTTTTAGGTGATATCCTCAGGAATACAAATTGGTCAAGATCATTTGTTTTTATGATGTGTTTTTAATTTCGACATAAACCTAATCAAAATTAAAGAAAAAGCTGTTTTTGCAGTTGAGCTACAGGTGTTGTATATTATACAGCCTTTTCATGCATCTTTATCAAGGGAACCCTTATCCTAATGATTTAAAAAATAATATTATGATGATACGATATTGACCTAGTAGTTGGGTCATCTGTGGCACTTCGTTTCTCAATGGATTTGTCATCTAGGAGGGTTAATAAACTAATTTAGCCGGGGTGTATTTTTTAAAAAGGCGGGGAACATTTGTGAGAGACCAAAATCCAAAATGGCTGCCATGGAAATTTACTTTTTAATGGTTTGACCTACAATGATGCACAATACATGGTACCAGCCCCCTCTCAGTCATGTACCAGCCCCCTCTCAGTCATGTACCAGCCAGCCCCCTCTCAGTCATGTACCAGCCCCCTCTCAGTCATGTACCAGCCCCCTCTCAGTCATGTACCAGCCTCCTCTCAGTCATGTATACCAGCCCCCTCTCAGTCCTGTATACCAGCCCCCTCTCAGTCATGTACCAGCCCCCTCTCAGTCATCTACCAGCCCCCTCTCAGTCATGTACCACAGCCCCCTCTCAGTCATGTACCACAGCCCCATCTGAGTCATGTACCAGCCCCCTCTCAGTCATGTACCAGCCCCCTCTCAGTCATGTACCAGCCTCCTCTCAGTCATGTATACCAGCCCCCTCTCAGTCCTGTATACCAGCCCCCTCTCAGTCATGTACCAGCCCCCTCTCAGTCATGTACCACAGCCCCCTCTCAGTCATGTACCACAGCCCCATCTCAGTCATGTACCACAGCCCCATCTCAGTCATGTACCACAACCTCATCTCAGTCATGTACCAGCCCCCCTCTCAGTCATGTATACCAGCCCCCCTCTCAGTCATGTACCAGCCCCCTCTCAGTCATGTACCAGCCAGCCCCCTCTCAGTCATGTACCAGCCTCCTCTCAGTCATGTATACCAGCCCCCTCTCAGTCCTGTATGCGTGAACACTTAAGGCAACTAACTTGTGCTTCCGCGTTTCTCTGATTGGCCAGCGCTCTCCTTCGTGAAAACCAGCCGCTCTACGCTCGTTCCCTACGCCGGAGGCGTGAGCCTCCAACGAGTGACGCGTCTCTCTTCTGACCAATCAGTGGTCTGCATTGTTTCACGTGACTTTTCTGGTCACGTGCAACACTGCAGACCACTGATTGGCCAGCGTTGGCCGCGCATGTGCATGAGGCTCCCCCAGGTGCTCGTGCCATGAGCCGCCACGCAGGTGCTCGTTTACACGCTATCCCCCTGGTTAATGCCATATTAGCAGCTGGTTAGCTGGTTAATACTATAACTATATACTCCAACGCCGCCTAACTAAGCAAGATGGACGCTGCGGGCGATCACTGCTATGCCAATTCAGCCGCGCCACAGGCAATGTAGTTAATCAGTCAGCAGCCTCCACTGATGTACAGTGATTTAAACCCCCTCAATGTGCAGTTTCTGACAGCTGTGCTATGTTGTCACGCGAAATAACGTTATGAATAAAAACGCGAAATAACATTATATAACGTTGCGTTATATAATGTTACAATGTACAGTTTCTGACAGCTGGGCTGTGTTGTCACGCGAAATAAAGTTATGAGTGAATCTGGTAGTTGTTTTGATAAATATGTTGTTTTGATAAATATGTAATGCATTAACAACACCCCTTAGATCATGTAACCTACTGTACCTCTGCGCTGGCTTGCACGTTGGCCTACAGCACAGCAGGTAATGTAGTTAATCAATCAATCATGTAACCTACTGTACCTCTGCTTTGGCTGGCCTACAGCACAGCAGGTAATAAAATGCATTAACAACACCCCTTAGATCATGTAACCTACTGTACCTCTGCGCTGGCTTGCACGTTGTAATGTAGTTAATCAATCAATCATGTAACCTACGGTACCTGTGCTTTTACTGTACCTCTGCTTTGGCCTACAGCACAGCAGGTAATGTAGTTAATCAGTCAGCAACCTCCACTGATGTACAGTGATTCAAACCCCCTCAATGTGCAGTTTCTGACAGCTGTGCTGTGTTGTCACGCGAAATAACGTTATGAATAAAAACGCGAAATAACATTATATAACGTTGCATTATATAACGTTACAATGTACAGTTTCTGACAGCTGGGCTGTGTTGTCACGCGAAATAACGTTATGAGTGAATCTGGTAGTTGTTTTGATAAATATGTTGTTTTGATAAATATGTATTTTACGGATTCGAACATAACATTACATTTCCGCGAGCAGCCTATTTCCGCGAGCAGCCTCGCTTGGCGTTTGAGTGCCGTCAAAACTAAAATGCGCATGCGCACGTTACCGGCGTAGGGGGAAAACGAGCCATAGCGTCACGTGGGGTCAGTTGGCCAATCAGAGAAACGCGGAAGCACAAGTTAGTTGCCTTAAGTGTTCACGCGTCCTGTATACCAGCCCCCTCTCAGTCATGTACCAGCCCCCTCAGTCATGTACCATAGCCCCCCTCTCAGTCATGTACCACAGCCCCATCTCAGTCATGTACCACAGCCCCATCTCAGTCATGTACCACAGCCCCATCTCAGTCATGTACCAGCCCCCCTCTCAGTCATGTATACCAGCCCCCCTCTCAGTCATGTACCAGCCCCCTCTCAGTCATGTACCAGCCTCCTCTCAGTCATGTATACCAGCCCCCCTCTCAGTCATGTACCAGCCTCCTCTCAGTCATGTACCACAGCCCCATCTCAGTCATGTACCAGCCCCCCTCTCAGTCATGTATACCAGCCCCCCTCTCAGTCATGTACCAGCCTCCTCTCAGTCATGTATACCAGCCCCCTCTCAGTCCTGTATACCAGCCCCCTCTCAGTCATGTACCACAGCCCCCTCTCAGTCATGTACCACAGCCCCCTCTCAGTCATGTACCAGCCTCCTCTCAGTCATGTATACCAGCCCCCTCTCAGTCCTGTATACCAGCCCCCTCTCAGTCATGTACCAGCCCCCTCTCAGTCATGTACCACAGCCCCATCTCAGTCATTTACCAGCCCCCCTCTCAGTCATGTACCTGCACGACTGGCGGGGGGGTGCTTAGTAAGAGATGTGATTGGGCCAGCCCAGTGTCAGTCAGTACCAATGGGCCGGTGTCCCAGCCTAATAGTGGGCCGGTCGTTGACCAAACTAAAAAAAAAAAAAAAAAAAATCTTTAAAAAATCTTTAAAAAATTTAATAAAAAATGTAATAGTTACAAATAGTTACAGAGGTCCAGACCTCGGTGACCTCATAGCTGGCTATGGCCATGGGGATATAGGCTAATGTCCATCATCCAACTCTATATTGCAGGACATGCATGGTCAGTGGAAGAGCCACCATTATTTCCAATCTTAAGAGAACAATGTAGCCGAAAACAACTCATGGGCATAGATGGACAAAAGAGAGGCCCCTTCTCTCGATTCTTGTACCCGATCTCCTCTCTGGTAAACAAGAATACCCTGAAGACTCTGGCAGGAGCACTCATTCAAGGGTACTACGATTATGCTTGCACCTCATGGTACCAAAGCACCTCAAAGGCGCTAAAAACAAAATTACAAACATCTCAAAACAAGCTAGTCAGACTACTGCTTGACCTTACTCCTAGAACCCACCTCACCCCTGCCCACTTTGACTACCTAGGATGGCTTAGAGTAGACGACAGAGTACAGCAACTTGCAATGGGCCTGGTCTACAAGATACACTACACGACCAAGGTACCCATGTACATGTCAAAATACTTCCCAAAGGTCAGTGAATACCACGATCACAACGCCAGAGGGAGCTCCACAAATCATGTTAAACCCAGATTCGGCTCAAACAAGGGACTAAACACGTTTAGCAATTATGCCACATCAATGTGGAACGCCCTACCCAAAGCTGTAAAGGAATGTGAATCACTACCCACTTTCAAAAACACTCTCAAAAAACACCTAAGGGAGACTGCAATTCGAAACTGGCCCCTGTAAATGTCCGAACACAACCCCCTCCAATGTACAGTAAATTACCAAATGGTCTTGTCAATATTCCAATGTACAGTTTTGTTTGTACAGTTGTACAGTGTCCCCCACCCACCCCTCCTACCCAACCTCCCCCCCCCCCCCCACTCCTACCCAACCCCCCCACCCAACCACCTCCAATGTACAGTCCCCCCCCCCCCCCCCCCCCCCCCACCTACCCAATCCAATGTACAGTTTCTACGTCAAATGTATATACTCTTTTTTCTGGACTCTTTTTGTATCACAAACAGTACTGTATTTGCAAATCTGGTATGTCATAAATGTATAGATGTAGCAGTACTGTCTATCTGTATGTCATGTATGTCATATATGTTACGATGAATTGAAAATGGGGGACCCCTGATGTAAACAAGACGAAAGTCTGATCTGGTCTGCATCCCCTTAACAATTGTATGTATTGAGCTGTACTGTACTGTACCCATTCTGCAATCTGTTAATAAACTTTTCAATCAATCAATCAATCCACTGTCTGACAATGGCTTTTGAATACCGGCCAAATGGATTAAGATTACCTGGATTACACGAGTGGCTGTGAAGGGAGACGTGCTTGTGGTTGCCATTCAAATTGTTCTCTAAATGTTTACGCGAGATTGTATATCATCATTATCCCAATCGGGGGCAGTTGAAACAGTTTCAGGAGCTGATGGGGGAGGAAAACATAGCTACAAATCGCTCACCGCTCACATGAGTCTACGCGCACTGTCAGGGGGGCAGGACCTCCGTCACTCAAAGCAAGCCTCTATGGTAGATCGAATGGAACAGCTGAGGGCGCGCGTGTGACCAGGCAGAGGGTGGAAACGAGCATCACAACACAACCGTCTATCTTATGCGCACACTGACTATTATAACCAGTGTGAAGACTGGGCTGCACGTGATTACAGGAATGGTATCTGAATGTCTTCGTAGTCGTACTAGTGCGCACGCCTGTGTCAGAGCGCACGCAGCGGCGCGGGTCCCCATAACAGAATTGGGGGGTGACCTGCGGTGATTCTAGAAAGGATTGGGCAAGAGTAGAGTCGGCCCTCGGACACCAGTTTATTGGAGAAGACAGAGTGCACATGAAGGAAAAGGGGAGGACGGGGTGGATTCAGTGAACTGTGGTGGCTCTGGGAAGCTGTCATGTAGGCTAGTCGCTTCGCTCTGTGCGGAGAGGGATTATCATCATTACGCATGATGTTGTGCGGAGCGCCGAGTTGTCATCACACGGGTGATGCAGTCAGTCGGGAGGTGTGCAGCGGGGAGCAGTGAGCGTCGACCCGGGCACACAGTGGCATAAAGGATCGGTACCGGGAATCCTGCTGGATTTGGCGCACAATTTGTGAACAGCGGGGGGCTTCGACGCTGCGGTTCGTGTATTTTATTTAGATTGTACCTCACTTGTTATTTATGACAGAGCGCACACAGAGGGTATAACGTTTGGAAAACGCCAACCGAACAAAGGATTTAGGAAAAACGGTGGAAAACGGTTCTGAAACCCGATTCTGTCACCTCTAGCGCGTCTCCCCATTCGGCTCTTGAAATCGTTGTCAAACCCGAGTGGGTGGGCATTACAGCAAATGCCTATTCCAGCGGACACTGGGAACGGTTGAATAACTACTGGGCACCTCTGATTTGCATCCTGGACCGAGGAATCATCTGATCTGATCGCACATTGCTCCACCGCCGTGGGAACGTGGTTGGAGAGAGTGAATACGCAAACCCATCAAGTGGGGTTAATTCCGAAATGTGACATTTTCGATCTTGCCTTCTAAAATACGCGACACGTGCATCCTGCAGTCCATTTCCAGAATTCGGGAATTGTTTACATCGCTCAAGGTACGCCCCCCGGTAGTCTATAGCAGGATATATATTGATTAATTTAGGGAGATGGGTTTGTGTGTGAACGTGTGTGTATGTGTGTGTATTTGTGTGTGTGTGTGTGTGTGTGTGTCAGTGTGTGTGCGTGCGCGTGTGTGCATAATGTGTGTGCGTGTGTTAGTGTGTGTGCGTGCGCGTGTGTGCATAATGTGTGTGTTGGGGGCTTGCAAGATTTGTGAGCATGATGTATTTAATGGGCAGGGTTTTTCTGGCATGATACCACACTAGCGCTTTTAGTGCTTTATATTCATCACCTCAGCTTAACGATGAGACTATACCAGGGCTATTTCAGGCCTCATCATCACTGAGGTGGAAGTTGCACCGTTGACAGTCCTGTGTGTGAGAAAGCCGGTGTCGTTGCACCACATGCATTTTTGCCCAGGGGACTGGCATTTGCTGGAGTGGAAAGGACAGGTTTTTAGGGCTATAGACCTTGTTGGGGCGGGGGGGTATAGTTTACACACAGACCCCTATGGCCTTGATCTCGAGGAACTACCCTGCATGGGCATTTTGATGAAATCACACTCACGTCTAACTTTCAGTAAATATATAGACTATTGGCAGGCCTGCGCAAAGCTGTGTCAAATAAGCAAATAAGTAATATATTTTCTGAACTGATTTGTTGTGCCCCATTTCGCCACAGAGGGATTCAATTCATTGTGCGTTGGTGTGTAGTGTACACCTCCATTTTATGACAAGCTAAAAAGATATTTTAAGGGTGTCAATCATTGGACCCCCTCTCATTCTTTATGTCAGACCCCAAGGTGAGATGCTATTCTTTATTTAGGATCTAAGAAGCCCTGCCTCCACATGCACACACACATGCACACATGCACACACGCACACATGCGTGCACGTGCACACACATGGCATGCACACACATGCACCTCTGTAACAATGGTCTTGCTGCTGGGCCCTCAAACAAACACTCCCTTCTAGAAAGCCACTGGGAGGGTTCCCATGTGGTCCGTATTGTTAAGAGAGAGGGGGTTTCTGCAGGAAAGAGAACATTCTCTAAATCGGGATTTGCTTAAAGCTGGACCTTACGTCAGCTAAAGGCAAGGCTGTCATGTCATTCATAATTTCATAGTAGAACCAACCTTCACAGACTCTTTGGCCTCCAACCAAGATCTAACAAGGGATAGGGCTTCGTCTCTAGATCATCTAACTTGGTAAGTGCTTACTGCTTGGACTTTAATGCCCAACAGGACAGGGGCCTCTACAGTGTATACCTACGGCGGGAGACTGAAGTTAACAGGGCCTCCACACACAACCTCGTCACTTTATTTTTACTTGTATAAATGTGGTTCCTGTCAGCTTGTGTTGTTAGTGTGGCATTGCTGTTAGTAATTCTCTCTCCGGTTAGAAAGCCCCTGGGCCTATTTGAGTATGTTCTGTGTTCCACCATAAATCAATATTCAGCCCGCTGTTTATTCTGAGGCCATGTGTTTTTTATTTTATTATTATGAGGCCATGTGTGGGGGTTTTCACACTGAGGTAGTCAGCTTTCTCTTGGGAAAATGGGGTGCTTTGGGCCCCTCACATCTTATGTACTTTGTTTGTATTATTGTGTGTGTGTGTGTGTGTGTGTGTGTGTGTGTGTGTGTGTGTGTGTGTGTGTGTGTGTGTGTGTGTGTGTGTGTGTGTGTGTGTGCATGTGTGTGACCTCTTTACTAAACATGCACCTGACAGCCAATCGTGTATGTGTGTGTGTGTAAGTAAATAGTGTATGGTCTTCATGTACGTGGGAAGTTCCCTTCTTCCATGTGTGTGTGTTGTGTGTGTGCGTGCGTGTGTGTGTGTGTGTCTGTGTGTGTGTGTGTCTGTGTGTGTGTGTGTGCGTGCGTGCGTGTATGTGTGTGTGTGTGTGTGTGTGTGTGTGCAGGGTGTGAGTGTTCTCAGGGCAGCCCGCTCGCAGCACAACACACACAACAGACGAGGCTCACCTCCACGTTCAGAGCTTCCTCCTCACCTCCCGCTTTGCCGCATCTCTCCAGAAACAAAAGCCCACAAGCTGCTCTGATCACTATCACACTCTCACGAACGTATAGCTGATCTTCTCTCTGTTCCTGTGATCAACACCTTCATCTATAATGGATGACCCGTCTTGATATCGAATGGAACTAGGACATATGGGACTCCGTCGCCGTATCCCCCGGTTCCTTGGTGGTGATGCACGGGGCGAGGGGGGGGGGGGCATATTCTAACCCTCAACCACCGTCTCCCCCATCTAATGCTGGTACAGGGAGGTGGGGGGTGAGATTAAACATTGGCGCTGTTAATTGCCAAGCCAATTAGCATACGGTCGCGCTGCGAGCGCAGTCACATGGTAATGAGGCCTAATTAGAGGTCCAGGGATGCCTGAGGAGGCCGGGGGAATAGCTCCACTGTCGATCTCCTCACACAGTCCCCCCGGAGAGGGAGGGGCAGAGTGAATCGGCGGCCTCTTTTTCAATCTCTCCATTCAATCTCTTTCATTTTGGTATTCCTACCGCTGTGGTTCCCAATTGTCATGTCAAGGACCCACAAATAGATCCACATGAGGTCACGGAACCCCTCATTTTGGGGAAGATTTTGTCTCAGGGATTGTTGCTGGTTAGATCTGATTTAGTCCTGAATTAGATGGGGGAGATAGCGGTGGAGAGAGTGATACCTATGATCAGGACCATTCTCATGCGTCTTCTAGTGGGCATAACTACAAGATGGCAAATAACAGTGAGAGTCAAGCCTTCCTCTTCTTCCCACTAGAAACCCCTCAAAGACACCCGACCACTGTCCCCCTAGCCCTCAAAGACACCCACCACTGTCCCCCTAGCCCTCAAAGACACCCCACCACTGTCCCCCTAGCCCTCAAAGACACCCCACCACTGTCCCCCTAGCCCTCAAAGACACCCCACCACTGTCCCCCTAGCCCTCAAAGACACCCCACCACTGTCCCCCTAGCCCTCAAAGACACCCCACCACTGTCCCCCTAGCCCTCAAAGACACCCCACCACTGTCCCCCTAGCCCTCAAAGACACCCCACCACTGTCCCCCTAGCCCTCAAAGACACCCCACCACTGTCCCCCTAGCCCTCAAAGACACCCCACCACTGTCCCCCTAGCCCTCAAAGACACCCCACCACTGTCCCCCTAGCCCTCAAAGACACCCCACCACTGTCCCCCTAGCCCTCAAAGACACCCACCACTGTCCCCCTAGCCCTCAAAGACACCCACCACTGTCCCCCTAGCCCTCAAAGACACCCACCACTGTCCCCCTAGCCCTCAAAGACACCCCACCACTGTCCCCCTAGCCCTCAAAGACACCCACCACTGTCCCCCTAGCCCTCAAAGACACCCCACCACTGTCCCCTATAGCCCTCCAAGACACCCACCACTGTCCCCCTAGCCCTCAAAGACACCCCACCACTGTCCCCCTAGCCCTCCAAGACACCCACCACTGTCCCCCTAGCCCTCCAAGACACCCACCACTGTCCCCCTAGCCCTCCAAGACACCCACCACTGTCCCCCTAGCCCTCCAAGACACCCACCACTGTCTCCCTAGCCCTCCAAGACACCCACCACTGTCCCCCTAGCCCTCAAAGACACCCCACCACTGTCCCCTATAGCCCTCAACGACACCCACCACTGTCCCCCTAGCCCTCAAAGACACCCCACCACTGTCCCCTATAGCCCTCCAAGACACCCGACCACTGTCCCCTATAGCCCTCAACGACACCCCACCACTGTCCCCCTAGCCCTCAAAGACACCCCACCACTGTCCCCTATAGCCCTCAACGACACCCCACCACTGTCCCCCTAACCCTCCTATTTCTTTCCCTAGTTTCACTCCACTTCTCAGTACTGAAGCACTCCCATATACTTCAACCTCTCACCTCCACCCCATCCCTCACCCTCTCTTTAACTTCATATCCTCCTCTTCTCCTTCCTTCCTTCCTTTTTGTCTGTCGCTCCCAGCTGTAGGGGATGGCGTGGGCTCAAGGTGTCTGGTGAAATTATGGGATGCCAGGCTAGATGATGTGCTGTATGGAGGTTCGCCAGTCAAGCAGAGGAGAGAGAGAGACACTGTTAGACACAGAGAGATTCAAGTCCTCAAGAGAGTCTAATTCTCCTTGCTCCCATGACCCCCTCTCCATCTCTTAGAACCTTGCTTCAGGCTAAATACTGGCGCTGAAAGTCTACTTCTACTTCTAGCAAATAATAACTAGATCTGACATTGTCTAATTACAGTTGCGTCGCCATAGTGATTTCTCCCTCACCCGCTAGTGCCACCAAGTAAAATATGAACATGCATTTCTGATTTCTGATCTTAGTTTGGCCCACTCAACAAGAGTTCAAATGAGAAATTAACGTGATATACGATGATGATTCAATTTCTATGAGAGAAAGGGCTACCTCAGTAAAACCATGCCCTAGGTGAGCGAGAGGCTAGTTAGCTAGCATTAGCTAACATGTAGCTGCCGTTAGCTGACACATTGCATGAGCTGACACAGTAACATAAAGTCAGTGGTATATCGCAAGGAATTTCGACACATCACTCAGAATAAATACAAATGCCACTGACAGGGTTTAACACTAAGGTCTCAAAAGCACTTGCAAGTATTGGTCATGTTCACCAAAATCGTCCATTATAAACAATAATGGGTCAAATTTGAATTACCTTTCATTTTAACATTATTTGACACATTAGCACATTTATTATATTTTAACTGTTTTTTTGTTACCTTTTTACATTACTTGCATTGCTGATGTTTCCTTACTCAGCCGATTTCAGTTGAGAAAGTTGAACGTTTTAGTTAAAGTTACAGGAATGAACACAAGTCATGATACACAGATGTAAATAGTAATAGATTTAAACATATCTAAAATAAAACAACAAAAACACATGTTCTTAGCAGCTCAGTTGGTGGATCATGGCACTAACCTTGCTGAGGTTGTGGGTTCAATCCCAGGGAACTATAATGACTGTATGTAGGGGTGGGCGATATGGTCAAAATATCATATCACAATATTTATACACATTTCCATGATGTGTAGACAATATGTATCACAATCATTTTCCATGCAGAATAATAAAAAAATGTATTGGCCTACTGTAGGCCAGTAGCACATTACATTCACATTTAGCTGATGCTTTTATCCAAAGTGACTTACAAATTGTGTACAACAAGTCAGCATGAGGGGTACATCTCTGGTAAATGGTATTGTTCATCTAGCAGTGCTGAATTTGAGTGTTTAACTTTTTTAGTAGTATAGGCGTAGGAGCATAGTAGGTAGTAGTAGTTGATACAACTATTTCTAGTAGTACTTCATTCCTATTCCAGTGAGAAATGGATCCAATCCAGGATTTCTTGAAGATTAGATTTTAGCTGCAATAATAATATACTATTGACACACCATGATTTCAGAGTGTATGTTGCTGTTTGTCTCCTCCAACATGTCAGAGTGTATGTTGCTGTTTGTCTCCTCCAACATGTCAGAGTGTATGTTGCTGTTTGTCTCCTCCAACATGTCAGAGTGTATGTTGCTGTTTGTCTCCTCCAACATGTCAGAGTGTATGTTGCTGTTTGTCTCCTCCAACATGTCAGAGTATATGCTGCTGTTTGTCTCCTCCAACATGTCAGAGTGTATGTTGCTGTTTGTCTCCTCCAACATGTCAGAGTGTATGTTGCTGTTTGTCTCCTCCAACATGTCAGAGTGTATGTTGCTGTTTGTCTCCTCCAACATGTCAGAGTGTATGCTGCTGTTTGTCTCCTCCAACATGTCAGAGTGTATGTTGCTGTTTGTCTCCTCCAACATGTCAGAGTGTATGTTGCTGTTTGTCTCCTCCAACATGTCAGAGTATATGCTGCTGTTTGTCTCCTCCAACATGTCAGAGTGTATGCTGCTGTTTGTCTCCCCCAACATGTCAGAGTGTATGTTGCTGTTTGTCTCCTCCAACATGTCAGAGTGTATGTTGCTGTTTGTCTCCTCCAACATGTCAGAGTGTATGTTGCTGTTTGTCTCCTCCAACATGTCAGAGTGTATGCTGCTGTTTGTCTCCCCCAACATGTCAGAGTGTATGTTGCTGTTTGTCTCCCCCAACATGTCAGAGTGTATGCTGCTGTTTGTCTCCTCCAACATGTCAGAGTGTATGTTGCTGTTTGTCTCCTCCAACATGTCAGAGTGTATGTTGCTGTTTGTCTCCTCCAACATGTCAGAGTGTATGTTGCTGTTTGTCTCCTCCAACATGTCAGAGTGTATGCTGCTGTTTGTCTCCTCCAACATGTCAGTGTGTATGTTGCTGTTTGTCTCCCCCAACATGTCAGAGTGTATGCTGCTGTTTGTCTCATCCAACATGTCAGAGTGTATGCTGCTGTTTGTCTCCTCCAACATGTCAGTGTATGCTGCTTAGGGAGGTCAAAAATGTTTCTGTCACAGAAAATATATTTGTCTAAATTGGTGGTAGAGCCAATATCAAAATCAATACATTTGTTTTTAGTGGCAAAAAAATAAATTTCATTACAGCAACTTCCTGTAATCACTTGACCCAGCTATAATCCATTATAATTATAATCATTCATGGAAAATGGCCTTTTGAGTCTCAGAGAGGATTGTTAATAGCAGAACAGCTTTGGCCGCATTGAATTCCTAATCGGTGACGGTGCACCCATCGCCTTTTGGTTAAAAACACCTTTCGGTTAAAAATTCTCTCCAAATGGAAAGAATAATCAGATTTCACACGGTTGTAGTCGAGAATTGGGGCAAAAACCTTGTTGTTGGCTTCTATTACAACAAATCATCAACCCACAAACGGCATTGTGTACTAGTGTTGTCACGATACTGGAATTTCGACTTCGATACGATACCTTGAAAAGTATCGATACTTCGATACCATTTCAATACCAAAAAATAAAATAAAAAATTATAATAATTATATATATTTATATATATATATATTTTTTTTAACAAATTTTGCTTTTGTTGCTGGTTGATTCTCCTCAGCTTCTCTCTGGTACTATACGAGAAGATAAATACACTTTTAAAACCCTTTGTTTTAAAAAGTGAGAGAGAAGAAATGTGTGACTGCCACCTACTGAGCGCACCTTTCTAGTTTTGTACTAGTGTAGTATGGATGGGCTCGACCTGACGTTGGAAACGGGGTAGTGTTGTGTCGAGTTCAGCGTGTACTAGTGTAGTATGGATGGGCTCGACCTGACGTTGGAAACGGGGTAGCGTTGTGTCGAGTTCAGCGTGTACTAGTGTAGTATGGATGGGCTCTACCTAACGTTGGAAACGGGGTAGCGTTGTGTCGAGTTCAGCGTGTACTAGTGTAGTATGGATGGGCTCTACCTAATGTTGGAAACGGGGTAGCGTTGTGTCGAGTTCAGCGTGTACTAGTGTAGTATGGATGGGCTCTACCTAACGTTGGAAACAGGGTAGCGTTGTGTCGAGTTCATGCGTGTACTGGTGTAGTGTGGGTGGGCTCGGCTTGACGTTACTCCGTTTCCATGAAGTAATTATAAAGGTGGCCAGCTAGCTAGCATAAGCTAACGGAGCTAACGGACGGAGCTAACGGACTAGCTAACGTTAGCTAATAGCTTTGTTTACAAACTGAAGACAGGTCTGACGCGTCTGTGAGGGGGAGGAGGCTGCAGCAGCTTGTGTCTGTTGGTCTCTGAGGAGGAGGAGGACAGCAGCGTGTCTGTCTGTCAACAACTTGCGGGAGCAAGCCAGCTGGTATCGATACTGCAGAACGTATCGGTATTTCGGGAAATGAGTATCAAAACCGTTTTAAATATTCAGTATCGGTATGTATCGATACTTCGATATTTTTGACAACACTATTGTGTACACACAGGGGTTGGCTACAATATGAGTGGTTGTTTGTTCTACCAATTGAGAGTATTGTCTGGGACTTGATATTGTCTGAATATCATTGTGGGCAGAGCAGCAGAACGTTTGACCTCCATAGTATGCTATTACTTTATACCGAACAGAGTTATTGCTTGTCTCATTTGAAACAGAACACATAGGAGGAATAAACTTCTCTCAGTTGTGCCACTTAAAGTGTCTAGTTTAAGTGTTAATAATGTACATCTATTCACAGATCTTTGTGGAGACCAAGATGGCATTTATTTTTTGCAAGCAATTGAATTGAGCTGGCTAAAATTACAGTGGTTAGCTTTAGCAGCTAGTAGCTACTGGTTTCTAGCTGCCTTGGGCAACACTAGATTCACGTGACCTGTGACGTAGGCTGAAACTGAAAAGAGAATGTTTGGCCAGTTAGACGTCTCTTGAGGAATCCAATGCTTCCATCTAGCAAACCAGGTAGATCTGTAGAGTGTGTCTCTCGACACAACTAATAATAAGGCATGCTGACTCATTTAGAACCACAGATGTTTGTTCTTTTAATCCAAACTGAATTACCTGTACATTGAGACAGCACACATGTAAATAAAATAAAAAAAACTAAATTGAGTTTGACTTTTTTGTTTGTTCTTTGTTATTTTTTATTTTGTATATACATTTATTATTTGAACGGCTTAAGGCTATAATGTACTTGATGTTTGTTTGTTATGTTGCATATTTGAATATACATACAGTAGATAGTTAATTAAGATAATTAATTAATAAGATAATTGAGGTTGCCGTCGTTTCCAATGACGACAAGTTCAAGTTCAAGTTTCTTTATTATTTGTCACAATAAAATACAGATATTTTACGATGAAATGCTTGTTTCTGTACATAGCTGTCAACATTGGGATTTGAAAAAAATGGATATTTCGCCCGCCCCCTTCCCCCCGGCCCCGGCCCCTCCCAATGTAGTCTCATCCCCCTCGTATCAAATCAAATCAAATCAAATTTATTTATAGGGCCCGACAACACACGTTAATGTCCCCATGGGCCGTACAGGTCTTCTTTAAACAAGTCAAGAAGACAACATAACAATAAGTCAAGAACAGAACAAGAACACCATAGGGTCCAAACATTTTTTAGATGAATGCAAATAAATGAAAGAATGCAAGCACTCCCAGACATACCCCACGCGAAGGTAAGGAAAAACTCACTAAAACCTAACAATAGGGAAAAAAAGCTCCACAGGCAATGTGGAGGAGAGAAACCTTAGAAGGGCCGTTCAAGGGGGGATCTCCCTTCTTAGATGTTGGTGATAGTAGTGTTGCAGACGGACAGTTGGTAAGCATGCACTCATGTGTGTGGTGAAACACAGATGAGTGCATGCAATAGCAACTGTACATTTTGAAAAATTAAAGATAGAGCTAATAGCGATAGCAACTGAACATTTTGAAAGATTAAAGATAGAGTTGATAGCGGATCTATTTGAGGCACAGGGGCGGCGCAAGAGGGTCACGTCCTCCCCGTCTTAGTCACGTGACGTGACTATACATTATATATAATATTGTCTGCGCTGCGCAGCCGTGGAATTGCGAGGCCATAGATTTAGAATAGATAGAAAGGCACATTGTGGTGTATCATAATTAATTTGTTGAATACTATAGTATTTTTATAACGTTGACACAAATTAAAGAATATTTACACTAAGTTCTCTTTTACCTCTTATTATTATTGTTATTATTATTATTCATTAATTAATTTAATTGTAGGCACTGTTTATATTGTACATTGTCCTGTGTGTTGTATAGTGTGTCCTATGTTACTTTTGTGTTTATTGTCTCTTTCTATATACACCGTGGAAAGGGGGGCACGTAATTGAATTTTATACTGGCACATGGGTCTAATACAGCAATGGATTATGGGTAAATGCAACGTTAAAGCAGTGCCAATGTGTTGTCTCACCCTACTCGTATGTTGAGGGAGAGCACCATACATTATACACTGAGAAACCACGGCCGAGAGTGAGCTCTCCAGGAACAACACCACATTGCTGGTATCACTTCTCTGCCTTTTGTAGGTAGGTAGTTGTAGAATGTAATACATTTCACGCTAAACCACTCCTTTATCCAGGCGCTTCGTCTTCTTCGGGTCCCAACCGTCTTCCGGTCTGACTTCCTGTGCTAACGTTCTAATCTACACTGCTGCCCCCTCTCGTCACAGAGGGGAATTGCAGCCATTTTGTACAAATAAAAAAAATATGGGAAAATATTTTAACGGGATGACGGCGGGAAGGAAGGTTGAAAATAAAATACAGTACAATCCCGGGAAAAACGGGATGGTTGACAGGTGTGGTTTCTGTATGAGCCCCTGAGAGTGCTTCAATCATACAGTAAAAAAAAGTAAAAGAGTAAGTAAAGAGGAATATTCAATATACATATATATATACAATATACAATACAGAGTAAACTGAGTAACAGTGAGGTACAATGCAGAAATGAGGTACACAATTTAGGGTAAGGTGCAAATGAGGTATGAATGTGGTGCAAATCTCTATAATAGATAAATATAATATAGTGTTAAAGTGAGTGTTAAGGTGAGTGTTTGTTTAAAGTGTGTACATGTGGATGTGTGTGCAGTGAGTGTAGATGATGGGTTGCTACATAGTGTCATTGAGCAAGTTACAGACACAATTGATAAAACGATTCAAAGTAATAATACAATTAGATAAAAACAAAGCTAAAAAACGGGGGAAATCAGGATAAAAACGTAAGAAAACTTGGAAGCTTTGAACTGTGCATAGGTTGGGAAAGTATTGATCTTTAAAGTACGTTGAAGGATGTTTCATGAGTCAGGAGCATCAGCAGAAATGGCAGACCTTCCAACTCCAAGCTCAGAACAAGCATGAGCCAGTCATTTGAGCGAGTCAGATAGGGTCCAAAGTCCCAATCCAGCAACGTTGTGATGTAAGGTGTTAATAAGGGCGTTGTACATAGACAAAAACCAATGATTATTGCACCTCTCTGCAAGAGAAGACCAACCAACCTTATCATATAGGAGATAATTGAGGTAATAATAGAGAGAGTATCATACCTGTCACCAGTAATGAATCATAGTCCCAAATGGATATCTGTTTATTTATGATATTTCCAAGCAATTAAAGCCATATTGATGATTGCTACCATGCACTGGGATACAGTGTGTATACAGTATACCAGTGTAATTAAACTGGTTCTGACTGAAGACAGTGGACTGGCCTGGAGACATCATCAGTCATGTCATCAGCTGACAGATGTTAGGACAGCCTGTCTCCCTGCCAACACCCGGAAGTGACCTCTTAACTCCATCATGCCAGCTGCCACATCTGGACTATTATGTTTTTGTACATGCACACGCACGCACACACACACACGCGCGCACGCACACATGCACACACACACACACACACACACACACAAGTCACACACACACACACACACACACGCACACGCACGCACATGCATACTCACTGTTATCACCACATGAGTCTGAATGGAGCGATAGGTGAAAGAATGAGGGAAGAGGAGAGGGTAGTCAAAATGTAATCATCCGCCCAATTATCGTTACGGTAATTACACAGCATCTGGTTGTGCACTTTGTGTGCTAATTATAGAGCACGCTAATTGTACAGGAGGGCTTGTTAGATTTCACCATCTCTCTGACGAGCCTGAGGCAGATCTACGCTGCTGTGATGCTGTACACAATCTCACACTATATGTATGTCTCTTGCACGTCGACGGTGTGTAAATCAGGATGAATCCTATTGTAAACGGCTTCTGAGAGGAATTCCTATACTGCACACATTTGGCATTGTGTTAAAATGTTTCGCGTTCGCACACATACATAATACATGCCACGAGACAGCATGCCATATTTATATGCAAATGTGGCTCACATAAATGGGAATAACACTAGTGTGTATGTATGTATGTGTGTGGGTGTGGGTGTGTATGTTTATTTGTGCTCCGTGAATGAAGGAATGCATGAATGTAAGCATGGCACAGCATACATAAGACCAATCTTTAAAACACCCAACGTTCTCCCCTGGCACTGAGGAGAAGGAGGAGGAGGAGGAAGCCTGAGAAAGCGGCGGCCATGCAGCAGAACCGGCAAGAGCTGGATCCCTCCCCAGTTACATAAAACACACACAGAATAAAGGAGAAGGGGGGAGGAGAGAGAGAGGAGGGTGGATAGAAAAACTCAGTAAGAGGGTAGGAGGAGATGGGGATGTATGGGGTAAGGGAGTGAACAGTGCGAGAGAGAGAGAGAGAGAGAGAGAGAGAGAGAGAGAGAGAGAGAGAGAGAGAGGAAAAGGCAAAAAGGAGAGACAGAGGGGTATGCGGAAAGAAAGGGCCTGATTAGGCTGTGGGTGTGAGGGAGAGGGAGGACGCTAGGAAGGGATGATGTGTGGAGCACATCCTTCACAGCACATCTTCAAATGTGGCAGAGAGATGAGACGAGGCCGCTCCCAGCACGTGAGAGGAGGGAGGGACGGAGCCCAATCCATCTGAACGGAGGATTTAAATGGAGGGGAGGACAGAAATGGCTGCAGAGAGGGAGGGAGAGAGAGAGGGAGAAGGGGAGGATAAGACGGGAGTATCCTGTGTTCTGTACTTTAGAGAGAGAGAGAGAGAGAGAGAGAAAGCGGAAGGCCAGCGGCTGTCTCCCTTCATATGACTCATATTAAAGCGAGGGAGCGGAGATAGGCCTTGTGTGTGAGGCATGTTTTTCTGTATGTGTGTACGCAGTGTGTCATATGTGTTTGTGTACTGTATGATAGAGCGAGATGTGTTTTTTGTGTGTATATGTGTATGTTTGAGTGACTGCACATGCGTGTGTGTGTGTGTGTGTCAATGCTTATACTGTATATACAGTATATATTTATCTTACCATATATATACACATCTGTACATACCTGCATAATCCCTTTTACATATCTGTAGAGACTATATATCTGTTAGGGGTGTAACGGTACACGCATCCGTACCGAACCGTTTCAGTACTGGACCTTCGGTTCAGTACGCGCTGTGTACCGAACGAATGCAACGGTACGTTAACCACTAACGGAACACACGTGCACAACCTTTTTTTGCATGCAGAATTTAATTCACCTCTTCCCAAAATATAACTTGCGCAAAGGGCCGGATGTTGTTCGTTCAGCCCATGCACAATACTGAGAGATTATCTGTAATTTAGCATAGCCTCATAGTGTGGCGAACACACACACACACACACCCTCTTAGTGCGTGAGGTGGAATTGGTGCTAGATTGAGAAGGGGCTGTCTCTCGGAGATCAAATTAATGATAGTGGCATATAGAACGGACATTCATACACTGCAACACGCCTCCGAACAATGTGTGATAAACATGAAGCGATATCTTCCTTGACATGAAACGGTAAATAGTAATGAAACCATTAGGCACCTGCATGATGCTTCTTTCTCTTTTCAATAATGTTTTACCCTGAGGGATGATTTACAATAAAGTGCTAAAACATAAAAGTAGGCTACTTACATTCTTGACGCTAGAACTCCCAAAAGAGCGTTAGCATAAAAAAAAAGGTAGGCCAGCTGTAGTTTACATAGCTTGCATAAAACTGTCTCGAGGTTCCACAAGTTAATCAAAATACGAAGTATTTCCAACAGGGCTTGAGATGCTCAGAGTGCAAATCACTGTCTGCGACCGATGGTTGCGGTTGTTGTGGTTGTTCATTACTACTCGCATGCTCAATGACGTTGCGTGTCTCCTGTCCCTCATGCAGCGCATTCAGGCCCACGCCCACCGGGGGCTGTTTTTTTTCTCACAATCTAATATAATTGTAATAAAATAAAATAAATTGTCGATTATTAATTTGAATATAGAATATTTGTTGACAGCCCTACTTAACAGTTACTGCACACTACATCACCCTGAGTGGAACATGGAAAGCCAAAACCGTACCAAACCGTGACTTCAAAACCGAGGTACGTACCGAACCGTGGTTTTTGTGTACCATTAGAGGGGTGGGAATCACCATGTTTCATCACGATACGATACGATATCGATTCTTTGGACAACGATACGATATTTTCCGATATCACAAAGTCTGCCACGATACGATACGATTCGATTCAGGTGCCTGCGATCGATATGAGATGATATTATATGCCCATTTAACACAATCAGTAACATTCAAATCAACAAAAAAAAAAAGGCAATGGAAATATCATTTGACATTTTTATTTTTGATCTCTTCCAGACATTTAAATTAAAAACAATCTATTGTTTTTAATACAAATAGACCTCCTGTTCACTGTTTTTGGTTTGTTTTTCTTTTTTTTCCGATATTAATATCCTATCACAGCGCTGTATTTTGGCTGGAAAAGGCATATTGGGAGTCAGAAGGTGCAGTACCGGCCAGATCCTGATAGTGGGGCTATCGCGAGAATGCAGTAACCCCCCCTCCTTCCCAGTCCCTAGTGGACCTCTGCTGTTCTCTCTATCAGCTTCGCTTAGTTAGCTCACGCTAACGCAACGTTAATTTTGGTATTTAACGCGACGTGGGCATAAAGGAATGGCGAGGATGGAAAGCATGTTAGATGCATTTGACCCCTTGTGGGGAAAAAAAAACAGGCACTTATTTCGGGCAAAATAGGCGGACTTTGAAGCAATGCTGTCTAATGTCTACACACGCTGAGCTGCGCTGAGCTACTGTTGTTGTTGCAGCCGGTGTTCTGCCAAATTCTACTGCACACCAGAATTCTGCTGCCAGCGCTCCTGCACTTGTGCACGCATGCGCATGATCCACAATCGTTTACTCAACAATATTCTGCCACCTTGCTGACGAACGTCTTGTTGAGTCTTGTTGATATATCTTAAACAATATCTTAAACATGTTTTTCATTGCACCTTTTGAACTGTATAAGCATGTAAATATTTGCATGTAATTGGCTTTGCAGCAGAATGTATTTGTAGATGATAAAATGTCGGTACACCTGTTGGAGTTCGGAGTGAACTATAGGGTGACGACACCCAGCTGTCAAAAGATATAGGCGATTCGCGCTACGGCAGCAGTTTTCGATTCGCAGTAGAATTCGGCAGAACACCGGGCGGATATGCTCACGAGGGGATTTTCAAAATAAGAGTATCGCAATATGAATCGATCTTTTTACTTTGCATCAATCCTATTTGATAATTGATAATAGATCGATATATCGATCTGGATCGATGTATCGTCCCACCCCTCCATTACACCCCTAATATCTGTACATATCTCTTACCTACTCTTACTAGTTACACTGCTGGCCAGTATGTCTTACTACCATAATTTATACCTGTATCACTGACTACATATTAATACTACAACTCTGTACACATACATCTGATTAGCACTATTACTCAGTAGTACTCATTTATATATTTTATAGCCAGTTTAATGACCTGTACATTGTATATTACTATTGCGCTTTACAGTTACATTTGCACTCTGGTTGAATGACAAACTTATTTTCATTGTACTGTATTTGTGCTGTATAATGACAATACATTTGTATCTAGTGTGTGTGTGTGTTTGTACATGTGTGTCTGACTGTGTGTGTGTGTGTGTGTGTGTGTGTGTGTGTTTGTACATGTGTGTCTGACTGCATGTGTGTGTGTTTGTACATGTGTGTCTGAGTGTGTGTGTGTGTATGTGTGTGTGTGTGTGTGTGTGTGTGTGTGTGTGTGTGGGTGGGTGGGTGGGTGTGTGGGTGTGTGTGTGGGTGTGTGTGTGTGTGTGTGTGGTAAGTGTGCACTGGTGTATTGCGGTATGGTTTTGGAGTCCTTGCAATTAACCAGAGACAAAGAAGGAGGGAGGGCGAGAGAAAGCAGTCTGCAAGGCTGTCTGAGGATGAGTGAGGCCCCCTGGTCTTTCCATCCATCCCTCCCTCCCCCCTCACTCACTGGCTTGCCCCTGTCATTCAGAGCTTGGGCGTAACCATGGTTATCATGGGCTCAGCCAGAAAACAACATGATATTAGAAGCAAGCACAGCTTTCACAGCATTTGTGTCTGTGTGTGTGTGTTTGTCTGTTTGTTTGTATAAATGGGCATGTGACTATACTTGTATGTGAGTATGTGTGTATGTGCATACATTAAACAGTACTGTATGTATGTGTGTGCGTGTGTGTGTACTCTGTGTGTCTATTTCTATGTGGGTGGTTGTGAAAATGGAGATGTAACGGCATGTGTATGTCGTGTGTGTGTGTGTGCCTGCACGTGCATGCCCATGTTTGTGTGTGTGTGTGCATGCATGCCTGTGTGTGTGTGTGTGCGTGCATACCTGTGTGTGTGCGTACTTACCTGTGTGTAATAATAATAATAATTATAATTTAGGACCTGCTCAGAGGTCACCAATCGGCACACATGCGATGCATGCATGCAATTCGTATCTGCGATTAACCCATCCCGTCGTCCTTCCCCCCCAAGGGCAGCCGGGAGCAGACAGGCGTCAACGTGAGCCGCGCCAGGGGACCAATCCAAGTGCTCCTGTCCGTCTTCGTCAAGGACGCCACAGCGTTAGCGATCTATTGTAGTGCATGTTTTTCCATTGGGTTTATCTTATCGGGGGGGGAAACCCTTGCGAGCACGGGGAGAACATGCAAACTCCACACAGAAAGGCCTGGGAGATACCCCACCTGGGTAACTGGCATCATGGAAACCTGGTCCCCAAGCGGGAATCGAACCCTGGACCTTCTTGCTGTGAGGCGACAGTGTTAACCACTACACCACCGTGCTGCGAGTATGAGTGTGTGTCTGTGTGCATGCAAGCCTGTGTGTGTATGTGTGTGTGTGTGTGCGTGCGTGCGTGTTTGTCTGTGCATGCATGCCTGTGTGTGTGTCTGTGCATGCATGCCTTTGTATATTTTTGCGTGCATACCTGTGTGTGTCTGCGTGCATGCCTGTGTGTGTGTGTGTGCATGCCTGTGAGTGTGTGTGTCTGTGCGTGCATTGCCTGTGCATGTGCCTGCCTGTGCGTGTGTGTGTGCATGTACTGTATCTGTGTATGCGTATGTGTATGCGTGTGTATGTATGTAAAGAGCAGTGTGTTTGGGGGTGACTCATCTTTCTATAAGAGCTGATTGATGTTAATGTAGCCCAATAACAACCACCGGCTGTTTGCTGCTGAGGCTTACAGGGAGGAAAGACAGACACACACACACACAGAGAGAGAGAGAGAGAGAGAGAGAGAGAGAGAGAGAGAGAGAGAGAGAGAGAGAGAGAGAGAGAGAGAGAGAGAGAGAGAGAGAGAGAGAGATGAGGGTGAGTTTTAATAATGAGGGGCATATGGGGCGCCCTCGCGGCGCATACCAGTGCCTCGCGCACCTACGCGGCCGACCCGGGTTCGATCCCAGCTCCCGTCGTTATTTGTCGCATGTCCTCCCCACCTCTCCCGTTCGCCCTCTGTCGGTCCTGCGTGGCCAATCAAAGCTGTAAAAATGCTAAAAAAAATAATAAAAAAAAAATAATGAGGGGCATATGAAGGGATTCATGTTCAATTCCCAGAAGGATTCATGAAATAACTAAACAAACAAACAAACAAACATAAGCAACACATACACTTTTCAGTGTTATTCCCTCTGGGGCCACAAAAAAACGTGCATAATGAATTAGAAGGTGAAGACACATCAAAGGGTGTGATACTAATGGTTGGAATGAATCTGCAGACAGCAGACTGTGTATGTTTGTATGAGAGAGGGGGGAGAAAGAGAGTGGGAGAGAGAGAGAGAGAGTCTATCATCAGGCTTAGTGTTCTGGGCACGACCTCTGACCTCTGTGATCTCTTCACCTTTGTCCCTTTTACCTACTGCCTCTTGTCATTGGCAGAAGCAACCTCAGTTTGGAATACGCCTCCCAAGTTTCAGTTCCAAAGGATGAGGATTTCACTCGGAATATGTGTAACCACTGTAATCGTTTTATAGAAAAGCCACGTGCCAGTGACATCAAAGTGAAATAGATAAAGAAATAACACCAAATAAAAGCATGATCTGAGTGTCATGACTCACCCCCCCTTTTCACTGCCTAATCGTCCCACTCACAATCAAAAATACAAATCTAGTGTGTCTAGAGGCCCCATCAGCCTACTTTCCTCTCTCTCTCTCTCTCTCTCCCTCTCTCTCTCTGTCTGTCCCATTTCTGCGGTGAACTGAAGGGACTATGTGTGTGTGTGTGTGTGTGTGTGTGTGTGTGTGTGTGTGTGTGTGTGTGTGTGTAGGTGTGTGTGTGTGTGTGTGTGTGTGTGTGTGTGTGTGTGTGTGTGTGTGAGACCGTCAACCCCAGGTAGTGTGTAGTTAAACACCAGCGCTCTTCCCTGGTGGCCCCGCCAGTCGCACACACACTGACTGGCAGCAGGGAGAGGGTATGACGCGGTGGAAATATCCACTGTTCTTTATGCAGTATGTAAATCTTGTGTTACAGTCTATTTGTGGACGATGGTGGAAGGTATTTCAGTCACGGATCTACTGTGTCTCTGGAGGTACCTTGAAACAAACAATCCAAACACCAGCTCCCTGTGACTCAGTAGGGCAGTGTGTGTGTGTGTGTGTGTGTGTGTGTGTGTGTGTGTGTGTGTGTGTGTGTGTGTGTGTGTGTGTGTGTGTGTGTGTGTGTGTGTGTGTGTGTGTGTGTGTGTGTGTGTGTGTGTGTGCGTGTGCGTGTGTGTGCGTGTGCGTGCGTGTGCATGTGTGTTATGAAGGTTTTTAATGATGACCCAGTGATAATGCATGAAGCAGCTTGGAAAGTATGTTGAAAGGTCAGTGATGTGTGTCAGTGAGACAGTTGTTTTTGTTGACAGTAACTAGGCTAGTTTCCACGGGTGAATAGCTGCTGGATGTAGATACTGTCCAACAATAACACAACAAGGGGGGGGGGGGGGGGGGGGGGGTCAGGGGGGACCTCATCGAACTGAAAGTGTGTGTTTGTGTGCATGTGTGTGTGAGAGAGCAGTGATGTGCACAGAGATAGAGACTGAGACGGCATTGATTTCCTCTCTTGTACACCTTGTGCTGACAGTGATTCTCTTGGGCACTTTGCGTGAGTTTCCGTGCGCACGCTCGAAGCACTGCGTGCTTTGGGTTTATTGCATCGTCCAACACCTTGCCAGGTGCACTTTGACGGTCTGATAGTCAACCTTGCTGCTTGTACACACATTTCTCTCTCTTTCGCTTCATATCACTATTTTCAAAAAAATATGCATGATGCTGCATATTTGACAGCCAGCTGGGCTAGACTCTGTTGAGTCTGATGTTATAAATCTTCTACACTTTTATTAAATGTTAAAAGCACTCAAAGAGTCTGATCTCACTGGCCTGTGAATGGATTGTTCGAGGCATTTCTGGGTCTGTTAGTGTTCTTTGTATTGTGTGTGTGTGTGTGTGTGTGTGTGTGTGTGTGTGTGTGTGTGTGTGTGTGTGTGTGTCTGTGTGTGTGTCTGTGTGTGTGTGTGTGTGTATCTCTGCCCATGTAAAAGGTGTGTGTGACTGACAAGAAGAATCTATTGACCCAACAAAAAAAGAAAAGACCCCCTTTTTTGTTATTGATCATACAGGATGTGTTTGTGTTCGCGCGCGTGTGTGTGTGTGTGTGTGTGTGTGTGTGTGTGTGTGTGTGTGTGTGTGTGTGTGTGTGTGTGTGTGTGTGTGTGTGTGTGTGTGTGTGTGTGTGTGTGTGTGTGTGTGTGTGTGTGTGTGTGTGTGTGTGTGTGTGTGTGTGTGTGTGTGTGTGTGTGTGTGTGTGTGTGTGTGTGTGTGTGTGTGTGTGTGTGTGTGTGTGTGTGTGTGTGTGTGTGTGTGTGTGCGTGCGTGCGTGCGTGCGTGCGTGCGTGCGTGCGTGCGTGCGTGCGTGCGTGCGTGCGTGCGTGCGTGCGTGCGTGCGTGCGTGCGTGCGTGCGTGCGTGCGTGTGTGTGTGATGACATGGTGGGACCAAAGCCCTTCAGTTATTCACCCTCTGTTCACTACTATCCTTTGTTTTCTTTATGCCAGGTTATCTGTATTGTTGCTCACAGGCACCGGAGGACTGTGGGCCTGACTGCTCAACTCTGTTATTCTCTGAACATTTTGTACCAGAATAACTTACTTTCTCTCTCCCTTTGTCTCTCCCCTCTTCCTCTTTCTCTCTTTTTCTCTATCCTCACTATTTGTCTGGTTCTATGCCTCCTCATCACTTGTTCCTATCAGAGATGACGTCCTCCCCTGTCCTCCTGCTCCTGCTGCTCTCCGTGGCCCACCGCACCAGCAGCCAGGACTCTGAGGATGGTTCTGCTCTGCCGCGGGGCTGTGGCTGGGGCCTGGTGCGCCCCTACACCCTCCTCTGTGACCTGGACTCCATATGGGGCGTGGCTGTGGAGGCGGTGGCCACCGGCGGAGTCTTGGCGGTGCTCTTGCTGGGCCTAGTGCTGCTGTGCCGTTTACGACATGTCAGCGAGGGGGAGAAGCGCAGCGGTGTGGGACCCATTCTCCTGCTGCTCCTGGGGATCCTGGGCTTGTTTGGCCTGAGCTTCGCTTACCTGATTGAGCCAGACGAGTCACTGTGCCTGCTCCGCAGGTCCCTGTGGGGCCTCCTTTTCGCCGTCTGCTTCTCCTGTCTGCTGGTGCAGGGTGTCCGTCTGCGCAGGCTGGGCCGTGAGCGGCGGAGCCCGGGAGGCTGTGCCCTGACAGGCCTGGCCCTGGGGCTGAGCGCCGTGCAGGGGATCATCGCTGCCGAGTGGCTGCTGCTGACCGTGCTGAGAGAGGGCCGTGCGGCCTGCCAGTACCTGCCCCTGGACTTCTCCCTGGCCTGCAGCTATGTGCTAGCCCTCCTACTAGCTGCGCTGACCGCCGCCTCCTTGGCGCTATGTGGGAAGACGAGTCAGTGGCGCTGCAACGCCATCTGGTTGCTGGTGACCTGTCTGCTGTCCCTGCTGCTGTGGGTGGCCTGGGTGGGCTTCTATCTCTATGGCAACGCGTGGTTGGGAAGATCCCCAGACTGGGACGATCCGGCCCTGGCTATCGCCCTGGTGGCCCAGGGTTGGCTGCTGCTGCTCTTCCATGCCATCCCCGAGGCCCACATCTGCCTGAGACCCCCTCCGCAGCCCACCGCCCCTGACTACTTTGACACCTCCCAGAACTCCACGCGGATGAGGGAGACCAGCTTCGACGAAGACATCCCCCTCTCCCACAGGCAGTTTGTGGAGAACCAGGGTTACGGATACAGCGACGAGAACACTGCAGGTACACCAGGGAGCGCATTACATCTGTCTGTGGGCCGGGATGTAGGCCACTGTGAGTAACACAACACCAGGCAATATTACCATATTCAGCCAGAAATAACCACCAGGAGGAGATGTAGGCGGAGCAGGATTTATGTGTCAAGTGTTTTTGTTTTCTGAGAGGGGGGTGGGGGTGACTGGAGGGGCACAACAGAGATGGAGAGAGAGAGCAAGACGTGTGGGTTAGTCAGGATGAGTAATCTAATGCCAGTGCTTCTCCCCATGTGCCCCGGGCCAGGCCTGAGGACCGGAGGAGGAGGAGGAGGAGGAGGAGGAGGAGGAGGAGGAGGAGGGCATCACAACGGCAACACGGCGCCCAGGCCGAGTGCCCCCTTCCGCAGCAACGTCTACCAGCCCACCGAGATGACCATGATCCTGAACGGGGGAGCGGTGAGTACAGCTTCACAGGCACAGGTACACACCGCTTACACACTTCTCATGCTGCACACGACTCTCGTTCAGTCGCCAAATGAACTGCGTACACATCGTTTTGTGCGTACAGAGCATCCATCATTGCATATGAGAATGAGGGAGGGGTGTGTGTGTGTGTGTGTATGCATGTGTGCATGTACAACATGGATAGTTTTTGTTTGAGTGCGAGCATGCACATACTTGCTTTATGCCTGCGAGTGAGCACTGTGTTTGATGTGACTGTGCGTGAGTCTGTGTGTGTGTGTGTGTGTGTGTGTGTGTGTGTGTGTGTGTGTGTGTGTGTGTGTGTGTGTGTGTGTGTGTGTGTGTGTGTGCGTGTGTGTGTGTGTGTGTGTGTGTGTGTGTGTGTGTGTGTGTGTGTGTTCGATGGGCAGGCTTCGAATAGGAAAATAAAAGTAAATGTAAAAAAAAAAAGAAAAAAAAATATGAATATTTTCTTAATATATATATTTTTTTTGCAAAATCAACTCTGCCTTTGTTAACCCATTCTCTGCCGGAGCTTATATCCATCCTTGTAGCCTCTCTGCCAGCACTATTTGTCTATGGAGATGTTCACCTTCTTTGCAGGGCTATAACTTTTTAAATTGTATTGCTAAATTGACATTACTATGGCCTATTCAACATCAATTATCTATCGTTCAGGCTGTAGGAACGTTTAACTTTTTCATTCACACATTCATACTAAAATACCGTCCAGAGTATAAATATGTTTTTATCGTTTTCTGCTGTATTTCATAGAACGTGAGATATAGCCATAAATGCATATATTAGATGATCAAATGCAGTTTGATACCGATCAACGTTATATTAAAAATTTCAACTGTACATGATCCTAAACGTCATGACTGGTCATCTGCTGGTGACCGGAGGGGGGGGGGGGGGGTCGTTTATAATTCAATGACCGACGTTAAAAGATTCATGTAGTATGGGTGATATATAGATCAGAGCAGTTTGTATGGATAATAATAATCAAAAACGCTGAAACTCACGGCAGCTTCCTCTTACCGTTGGGCGCAAACAGATCCCAGTTATGTGATGTTGATCTAGGTCTAGGTGATCCAGTTCCGGTTTGTATAATACTAATATACGTCCAATCATGTTGTTTATTGAGTTATGGCAACGGATCGATATCCACAGTGTCTGGATAGAGTCCCGCGAGCGATAGCGAGTGGCCGGACGGAATAGGGGACGGACTAAGCACTTCCGGCCACTTCCGGTTTTGGCAACTCGCCGATCGGCCACCAGGTGGCGGTATTGAAGCGTTGCAGAGTTGAGCGGAGTCTTACAGCACCAGCCAAGACTCCGTGGGTGAAATGTGAATACCATGACGAAAATATGAAATATTGATCTCAAAGACGCCTTTAGGCGTCATTGGCAGATTACGCATGGCGGAGAATGGCGTGTAAACACGTCATCGGCGGAGAATGGGTTAATTACAACAAGCAATGCTGTTTGCTATTTAAGATGAGGTCGGACTCGGCACTGACAGATTTGTGTTCATTGTGCTGCTTTTATAAAGCCTCAAATGACGGCTTACAATATTTCATGGAAGCAAAGTGTTTAGTTTGTCTAAGATTTAAAAAGGTTTAAACTTTACAGCACTGACAAAGTTGAACAAAGTACTGTACAAGTCCCACAACATAAAAAAAATAAAAATTCAAAAATATTATAATAATAACAAAAAATATTATTAGGGATGTCCGATATTATCGGCCGACCGATATTATCGGCCGATATCGGCAGTAAAATGTGATATCGGAAAATATCGGTATCGGTAAAAAAATTTTTTTTTATTTTTTTTTTTTTTTTTTTTTTTTTTACATTTATTTAACCTTTATTTACCCAGGCAAGCAAGTAAGAACCAATTCTTATTTTATTTATTGTCAAAAGTATGCATGTTGGTTTAATTCAACAACAAGAGATATGTAATGTTAATTTTAACTTTTTTAATTATCATATTTTGCACAGATAATGCTTACATTTAGAAAGCCTTTTGAATGCATCCAGTGAAATTATTAATTACCTGAAATTATTCAGTTTTTTTGGGGGGAAACCCTGCATATATCGGTATCGGTTGATATCGGTATCGGTATCGGTATCAAAATTAAGAGTTGGACAATATCGGAATATCGGTATCGGTAAAAAAGCCAATATCGAGCATCCCTAAATATTATTATTATTATTATTTTTATTTTATTTCGAAGCTTCAAATTAAAATAGAATCTCGGCCCGAAGCTTCGAATTCCAAAAAAAAAATTGAAGGTCAGCCCTAGTGCGTGTGTGTGTGTAGGCTCACTAGTAGTGAGTGATGTTGAGGTTGGGGCTGTGTGTCCTGTGGCTGTCAGGCTCTCCATTGTGCCAGGATGGATGGGTACTGTGGCCTGGCGCAGGTGACCGCCTTCCAAGCACCCCACCATAAATAAAGCCTGCCCACAACACCACACACTGCAATGCTACAGGCTGAGCTGCTACAGGCTGAGCTGCTACAGGCTGCACTGCTGAGGCAATGTTCAACATTCTGGGTATATTGACTAAAAGATAAATCCAAAGTGATTTATAGTCACTATTCTTAGAGATCCATACTAGTGTGCTATTTTCTGGTTGTGCTTAGGAGGGGAAATTGGTGAGTAGTACTCCTGGAGAGCTGATCTAGCCTGTAGGTAACCTTATAGGCCCTTGTTACACACACTGTTTTTGTTTTCGTTAGAATACGTTTTGAATACGTTTGCTGTCCCTAATAGATAGAAATGACGTTTTGGCAGGAAAACGCGTTGCCCTAGCGGGAACTCTGAAAAGGTGTTTTCCTCGCCAAAACTCGCCGACAACGTGTCGTGTAATCTGCGTGGAGCCGTTGTTGCTCAACGCCCATGCGCAGTAGATACCGACACCTGCACGCCCTCACCAACGTCCGGTGACAATAGCTATAGCTGCAGCTACCATGTGTTGTCAAGTTATTGTTATAAGGACCCCAGTCCAAGCTACAACAGTCTGCATTCCCTTAACAATTGTTTGTACCCATTCTGCGATATGTTAAATAAAGTTTACATCCATTCATTCTGCTAGCATTAACGATTGCATGAGCAGCTGGCTAACGTTAGCTACCTACCGTAGTTACCAGACCCTGTTAGCTCAGAGCTCATCTTTCAACATAACAAGCATTAAACAAAATGGCCCAGTCATCTATTCACCTTTGTTTAATACACAAGGCGTTGTCTCTAATGTTATCTAGCTACTGATAGCTCCCGATATCATCAATTTGGTGCTGGCTGGCTAACGTTAGCTTCTAGCCACAATGCTATACTGTTATAATGGCATATTCCTATCGCGTTAGCATGTAAGCTAACAAAATCAGCGCTGATGAGATTAAACTCCGCTCTTGGTGGTCAATTGTGTTGATGATAGTTTTGTTTCATCAACAAATGAGAGGCAGAACACAGTGAATGTATCCGTTTTGTTTATTGCACTTTTATTACACTTTGCTGAAAAATAAGTGCTGCATTGGCTAAATAGCCGAGGCATTTAAAGATGGCGGCGTGTTGACATTTCTTTGCAGGAAGTGTATTGGCACATTCAAGTTCTGATTGGTTGAAAATTGCCTTCATGTTCGCCACCTACTGCCACCTACTGCTTTGGCAGTGTACTACATCACTGTGCTCAGGTGACAAAACGAAAGTTCTCAGGTTGCAAAACGAATGTGTGACTCGCCTACCGCTACGTAACGTTGCGACCTGGAAAAGCGAAACTCATCTGAAAACGAAACGAAAACATCAGTCAGTCTAACCGCAGCCTTAGCCTGCGAGAAATGTGTGTGTGTGTGTGTGTGTGTGTGTGTGTGTGTGTGTGTGTGTGTGTGTGTGTGTGTGTGTGTGTGTGTGTGTGTGTGTGTGTGTGTGTGTGTGTGTGTGTGTGTGTGTGTGTGTGTGTGTGTGTGTGTGTGTGTGTGTGTGTGTGTGCGTGTGTGTGTGTGTGTGTAAAGTGTGTTGTACGTGTCTATGCAAAAGAAAGTCCAACTGGAGACAACACATTCTAAAATTGTGTTTCTGTTTACCCACACTCATAGGCATGCATATTGGAATGCGTGTGTTTTGCTTGCATTTCATCCTGTAGATCAGGGGTGGCCAACCTTTTTTGAACCAAGATCTACTTTTTTATTTACCACCTAGCCCGAGAGCTACCAGCCAAAATTGTATATTGTAAGCCATCATTTGAGGCTTTATAAAAGCAGCATAATGAACACAAATCTGTCAGTGCCGAGTCCGACCTCATCTTAAATAACAAACAGCATTGCTTGTTGTAGTTAACAAGGAGAGGAAGAGTTGATTTAGCAATTTTTATTTTTATTTTTTTTTAATAATCAAATTTTATTAATCAAGATCTACTTGAAATCAGCCCGCGATCTACCTGTCGATCGCGATCGACTGGTTGGGCACCACTGCTGTAGATGGTTTATAATGTGTCTCCGTCTCTCTCTCTCTCTCTCTCTCTCTCTCTCTCTCTCTCTCTCTCTCTCTCTCTCTCTCTCTCTCTCTCTCTCTCACAGGTTCCCTCCGCTCCTCCTACCTATACAGGGAGGCAGTTGTGGTGATGGGGAAGGACAAGAGAAGAGGACGCGGAAGAGAGAAAGAGGAGGGATAGGGTGAGGAAGGGTCCTGGGACATGGGGCCAGCCTGTTTGGAATGGACTTGTAAAATGGGACGCCAACAGGGCCCTTCTGGACTGAGGACCTCACACACTCACCAGTGTGTGCCAATCAACTCCGCCAATTACCGTATGAGTGAGTGTGTGTGACACTGAGAATAAGCAGGGTATGGAGGACAGAGCTCAATGTTCTAAACCTCTTCTATATAGATTTTAAAAAAAAAGAAAAAAAGAAGAAGAAAACTTGCATTTTTGCCACCACTGAGACATCTGGCTGACACAAAAGAAAACAAAAATAGAAGTTGATGCAGTTCAGGATTCTTTTGTTTTGGAGTTTGGAGACTATGCCACTGTAAGCATCTTTGAAAACTGTGAAATCTATTGCTTTATTTCTCTCTCTTACCTTGTGGTCAGTTGGGATGTTCATTCTGCTGCTCCTCGAAATGCTGGCACTGTGAAGCAGAAGCATTTGGCTCTGTCCTCCATCCATTCAGGCTGTAGGTGCAGGCACTCGACCCCCCCCCCCCCCCCCCCCCCACCCCACCCCCATAAACGAGAGCCGACCTCAGACATGAGCACACGGACAGATGTACAAGCTTGAGCACCCCCTCCCCGAAAATCATCCATATGTGGATGTGTTTGTGAAAGAGAGAGAATGTGTGTGTGTGTGTATTTCTCACACCTTGATTCTGGAACCCTACATCCTCCTAACAAATCCTCATTG
>NC_140178.1:68195873-68232234 GCF_963971535.1 Notolepis coatsorum | reverse complement strand
GGGGGGGGGGTCAGGGGGGACCTCATCGAACTGAAAGTGTGTGTTTGTGTGCATGTGTGTGTGAGAGAGCAGTGATGTGCACAGAGATAGAGACTGAGACGGCATTGATTTCCTCTCTTGTACACCTTGTGCTGACAGTGATTCTCTTGGGCACTTTGCGTGAGTTTCCGTGCGCACGCTCGAAGCACTGCGTGCTTTGGGTTTATTGCATCGTCCAACACCTTGCCAGGTGCACTTTGACGGTCTGATAGTCAACCTTGCTGCTTGTACACACATTTCTCTCTCTTTCGCTTCATATCACTATTTTCAAAGAAATATGCATGATGCTGCATATTTGACAGCCAGCTGGGCTAGACTCTGTTGAGTCTGATGTTATAAATCTTCTACACTTTTATTAAATGTTAAAAGCACTCAAAGAGTCTGATCTCACTGGCCTGTGAATGGATTGTTCGAGGCATTTCTGGGTCTGTTAGTGTTCTTTGTATTGTGTGTGTGTGTGTGTGTGTGTGTGTGTGTGTGTGTGTGTGTGTGTGTGTGTGTGTCTGTGTGTGTCTGTGTGTGTGTGTGTGTGTGTGTATCTCTGCCCATGTAAAAGGTGTGTGTGACTGACAAGAAGAATCTATTGACCCAACAAAAAAAGAAAAGACCCCCTTTTTTGTTATTGATCATACAGGATGTGTTTGTGTTCGCGCGCGCGCGCGCGCGTGTGTGTGTGTGTGTGTGTGTGTGTGTGTGTGTGTGTGTGTGTGTGTGTGTGTGTGTGTGTGTGTGTGTGTGTGTGTGTGTGTGTGTGTGTGTGTGTGTGTGTGTGTGTGTGTGTGTGTGTGTGTGTGTGTGTGTGTGTGTGTGTGTGTGTGTGTGTGTGTGTGTGTGTGTGTGTGTGCGTGCGTGCGTGCGGTGCGTGCGTGCGTGCGTGCGTGCGTGCGTGCGTGCGTGCGTGCGTGCGTGCTGTGCGTGCGTGCGTGCGTGCGTGGCGTGCGTGCGTGCGTGCGTGCGTGCGTGCGTGCGTGCGTGTGTGTGATGACATGGTGGGACCAAAGCCCTTCAGTTTATTCACCCTCTGTTCACTACTATCCTTTGTTTTCTTTATGCCAGGTTATCTGTATTGTTGCTCACAGGCACCGGAGGACTGTGGGCCTGACTGCTCAACTCTGTTATTCTCTGAACATTTTGTACCAGAATAACTTACTTTCTCTCTCCCTTTGTCTCTCCCCTCTTCCTCTTTCTCTCTTTTTCTCTATCCTCACTATTTGTCTGGTTCTATGCCTCCTCATCACTTGTTCCTATCAGAGATGACGTCCTCCCCTGTCCTCCTGCTCCTGCTGCTCTCTCCGTGGCCCACCGCACCAGCAGCCAGGACTCTGAGGATGGTTCTGCTCTGCCGCGGGGCTGTGGCTGGGGCCTGGTGCGCCCTACACCCTCCTCTGTGACCTGGACTCCATATGGGGCGTGGCTGTGGAGGCGGTGGCCACCGGCGGAGTCTTGGCGGTGCTCTTGCTGGGCCTAGTGCTGCTGTGCCGTTTACGACACGTCAGCGAGGGGAGAGAAGCGCAGCGGTGTGGGACCCATTCTCCTGCTGCTCCTGGGGATCCTGGGCTTGTTTGCCTGAGCTTCGCTTACCTGATTGAGCCAGACGAGTCACTGTGCTGCTCCGCAGGTCCCTGTGGGGCCTCCTTTTCGCCGTCTGCTTCTCCTGTCTGCTGGTGCAGGGTGTCCGTCTGCGCAGGCTGGGCCGTGAGCGGCGGAGCCCGGGAGGCTGTGCCCTGACAGGCCTGGCCCTGGGGCTGAGCGCCGTGCAGGGGGATCATCGCTGCCGAGTGGCTGCTGCTGACCGTTGCTGAGAGAGGGCCGTGCGGCCTGCCAGTACCTGCCCCTGGACTTCTCCCTGGCCTGCAGCTATGTGCTAGCCCTCCTACTAGCCGCGCTGGACCGCCGCCTCCTTGGCGCTATGTGGGAAGACGAGTCAGTGGCGCTGCAACGCCATCTGGTTGCTGGTGACCTGTCTGCTGTCCCTGCTGCTGTGGGTGGCCTGGGTGGGCTTCTATCTCTATGGCAACGCGTGGTTGGGAAGATCCCCAGACTGGGACGATCCGGCCCTGGCTATCGCCCTGGTGGCCCAGGGTTGGCTGCTGCTGCTCTTCCATGCCATCCCCGAGGCCCACATCTGCCTGAGACCCCCCTCCGCAGCCCACCGCCCCTGACTACTTTGACACTCCCAGAACTCCACGCGGATGAGGGAGACCAGCTTCGACGAAGACATCCCCCTCTCCCACAGGCAGTTTGTGGAGAACCAGGGTTACGGATACAGCGACGAGAACACTGCAGGTACACCAGGGAGCGCATTACATCTGTCTGTGGGCCGGGATGTAGGCCACTGTGAGTAACACAACACCAGGCAATATTACCATATTCAGCCAGAAATAACCACCAGGAGGAGATGTAGGCGGAGCAGGATTTATGTGTCAAGTGTTTTTGTTTTCTGAGAGGGGGGTGGGGGTGACTGGAGGGGCACAACAGAGATGGAGAGAGAGAGCAAGACGTGTGGGTTAGTCAGGATGAGTAATCTAATGCCAGTGCTTCTCCCCATGTGCCCCGGGCCAGGCCTGAGGACCGGAGGAGGAGGAGGAGGAGGAGGAGGAGGAGGAGGAGGAGGAGGAGGAGGAGGAGGAGGGCATCACAACGGCAACACGGCGCCCAGGCCGAGTGCCCCCTTCCGCAGCAACGTCTACCAGCCCACCGAGATGACCATGATCCTGAACGGGGGAGCGGTGAGTACAGCTTCACAGGCACAGGTACACACCGCTTACACACTTCTCATGCTGCACACGACTCTCGTTCAGTCGCCAAATGAACTGCGTACACATCGTTTTGTGCGTACAGAGCATCCATCATTGCATATGAGAATGAGGGAGGGGTGTGTGTGTGTGTGTTTGTGTTTGTGTGTGTGTATGCATGTGTGCATGTACAACATGGATAGTTTTTGTTTGAGTGCGAGCATGCACATACTTGCTTTATGCCTGCGAGTGAGCACTGTGTTTGATGTGACTGTGCGTGAGTCTGTGTGTGTGTGTGTGTGTGTGTGTGTGTGTGTGTGTGTGTGTGTGTGTGTGTGTGTGCGTGTGTGCGTGTGTGTGTGTGTGTGTGTGTGTGCGTGTGTGTGTGTGTGTGTGTGTGTGTGTGTGTGTGTGTGTGTGTGTGTGTGTTCGATGGGCATAGGCTTCGAATAGGAAAATAAAAGTAAATGTAAAAAAAAAAAGAAAAAAAAATATGAATATTTTCTTAATATATATATTTTTTTTGCAAAATCAACTCTGCCTTTGTTAACCCATTCTCTGCCGGAGCTTATATCCATCCTTGTAGCCTCTCTGCCAGCACTATTTGTCTATGGAGATGTTCACCTTCTTTGCAGGGCTATAACTTTCTAAATTGTATTGCTAAATTGACATTACTATGGCCTATTCAACATCAATTATCTATCGTTCAGGCTGTAGGAACGTTTAACTTTTTCATTCACACATTCATACTAAAATACCGTCCAGAGTATAAATATGTTTTTATCGTTTTCTGCTGTATTTCATAGAACGTGAGATATAGCCATAAATGCATATATTAGATGATCAAATGCAGTTTGATACCGATCAACGTTATATTTAAAATTTCAACTGTACATGATCCTAAACGTCATGACTGGTCATCTGCTGGTGACCGGAGGGGGGGGGGGGGGGTCGTTTATAATTCAATGACCGACGTTAAAAGATTCATGTAGTATGGGTGATATATAGATCAGAGCAGTTTGTATGGATAATAATAATCAAAAACGCTGAAACTCACGGCAGCTTCCTCTTACCGTTGGGCGCAAACAGATCCCAGTTATGTGATGTTGATCTAGGTCTAGGTGATCCAGTTCCGGTTTGTATAATACTAATATACGTCCAATCATGTTGTTTATTGAGTTATTCCGGACGGAATAGGGGACGGACTAAGCACTTCCGGCCACTTCCGGTTTTGGCAACTCGCCGATCGGCCACCAGGTGGCGGTATTGAAGCGTTGCAGAGTTGAGCGGAGTCCTACAACACCAGCCAAGACTCCGTGGGTGAAATGTGAATACCATGACGAAAATATGAAATATTGATCTCAAAGACGCCTTTAGGCGTCATTGGCAGATTACGCATGGCGGAGAATGGCGTGTAAACACGTCATCGGCGGAGAATGGGTTAATTACAACAAGCAATGCTGTTTGCTATTTAAGATGAGGTCGGACTCGGCACTGACAGATTTGTGTTCATTGTGCTGCTTTTATAAAGCCTCAAATGACGGCTTACAATATTTCATGGAAGCAAAGTGTTTAGTTTGTCTAAGATTTAAAAAGGTTTAAACTTTACAGCACTGACAAAGTTGAACAAAGTACTGTACAAGTCCCACAACATAAAAAAAATAAAAATTCAAAAAAATTATAATAATAACAAAAAATATTATTATTATTATTATTATTTTTATTTTATTTCGAAGCTTCAAATTAAAATAGAATCTCGGCCCGAAGCTTCGAATTCCAAAAAAAAAATTGAAGGTCAGCCCTAGTGCGTGTGTGTGTGTAGGCTCACTAGTAGTGAGTGATGTTGAGGTTGGGGCTGTGTGTCCTGTGGCTGTCAGGCTCTCCATTGTGCCAGGATGGATGGGTACTGTGGCCTGGCGCAGGTGACCGCCTTCCAAGCACCCCACCATAAATAAAGCCTGCCCACAACACCACACACTGCAATGCTACAGGCTGAGCTGCTACAGGCTGAGCTGCTACAGGCTGCACTGCTGAGGCAATGTTCAACATTCTGGGTATATTGACTAAAAGATAAATCCAAAGTGATTTATAGTCACTATTCTTAGAGATCCATACTAGTGTGCTATTTTCTGGTTGTGCTTAGGAGGGGAAATTGGTGAGTAGTACTCCTGGAGAGCTGATCTAGCCTGTAGGTAACCTTATAGGCCCTTGTTACACACACTGTTTTTGTTTTCGTTAGAATACGTTTTGAATACGTTTGCTGTCCCTAATAGATAGAAATGACGTTTTGGCAGGAAAACGCGTTGCCCTAGCGGGAACTCTGAAAAGGTGTTTTCCTCGCCAAAACTCGCCGACAACGTGTCATGTAATCTGCGTGGAGCCATTGTTGCTCAACGCCCATGCGCAGTAGATACCGACACCTGCACGCCCTCACCAACGTCCGGTGACAATAGCTATAGCTGCAGCTACCATGTGTTGTCAAGTTATTGTTATAAGGACCCCAGTCCAAGCTACAACAGTCTGCATTCCCTTAACAATTGTTTGTACCCATTCTGCGATATGTTAAATAAAGTTTACATCCATTCATTCTGCTAGCATTAACGATTGCATGAGCAGCTGGCTAACGTTAGCTACCTACCGTAGTTACCAGACCCTGTTAGCTCAGAGCTCATCTTTCAACATAACAAGCATTAAACAAAATGGCCCAGTCATCTATTCACCTTTGTTTAATACACAAGGCGTTGTCTCTAATGTTATCTAGCTACTGATAGCTCCCGATATCATCAATTTGGTGCTGGCTGGCTAACGTTAGCTTCTAGCCACAATGCTATACTGTTATAATGGCATATTCCTATCGCGTTAGCATGTAAGCTAACAAAATCAGCGCTGATGAGATTAAACTCCACTCTTGGTGGTCAATTGTGTTGATGATAGTTTTGTTTCATCAACAAATGAGAGGCAGAACACAGTGAATGTATCCGTTTTGTTTATTGCACTTTTATTACACTTTGCTGAAAAATAAGTGCTGCATTGGCTAAATAGCCGAGGCATTTAAAGATGGCGGCGTGTTGACATTTCTTTGCAGGAAGTGTATTGGCACATTCAAGTTCTGATTGGTTGAAAATTGCCTTCATGTTCGCCACCTACTGCCACCTACTGCTTTGGCAGTGTACTACATCACTGTGCTCAGGTGACAAAACGAAAGTTCTCAGGTTGCAAAACGAATGTGTGACTCGCCTACCGCTACGTAACGTTGCGACCTGGAAAAGCGAAACTCATCTGAAAACGAAACGAAAACATCAGTCAGTCTAACCGCAGCCTTAGCCTGCGAGAAATGTGTGTGTGTGTGTGGTGTGTGTGTGTGTGTGTGTGTGTGTGTGTGTGTGTGTGTGTGTGTGTGTGTGTGTGTGTGTGTGTGTGTGTGCGTGTGTGTGTGTGTGTGTAAAGTGTGTTGTACGTGTCTATGCAAAAGAAAGTCCAACTGGAGACAACACATTCTAAAATTGTGTTTCTGTTTACCCACACTCATAGGCATGCATATTGGAATGCGTGTGTTTTGCTTGCATTTCATCCTGTAGATCAGGGGTGGCCAACCTTTTTTGAACCAAGATCTACTTTTTTATTTACCACCTAGCCCGAGAGCTACCAGCCAAAATTGTATATTGTAAGCCGTCATTTGAGGCTTTATAAAAGCAGCATAATGAACACAAATCTGTCAGTGCCGAGTCCGACCTCATCTTAAATAACAAACAGCATTGCTTGTTGTAGTTAACAAGGAGAGGAAGAGTTGATTTAGCAATTTTTTTTTTTTTTTTTTTTTAATAATCACATTTTATTAATCAAGATCTACTTGAAATCAGCCCGCGATCTACCTGTCGATCGCGATCGACTGGTTGGGCACCACTGCTGTAGATGGTTTATAATGTGTCTCCGTCTCTCTCTCTCTCTCTCTCTCTCTCTCTCTCTCTCTCTCTCTCTCTCTCTCTCTCTCTCTCTCTCTCTCTCTCTCTCTCTCTCTCTCTCTCTCTCTCTCTCACAGGTTCCCTCCGCTCCTCCTACCTATACAGGGAGGCAGTTGTGGTGATGGGGAAGGACAAGAGAAGAGGACGCGGAAGAGAGAAAGAGGAGGGATAGGGTGAGGAAGGGTCCTGGGACATGGGGCCAGCCTGTTTGGAATGGACTTGTAAAATGGGACGCCAACAGGGCCCTTCTGGACTGAGGACCTCACACACTCACCAGTGTGTGCCAATCAACTCCGCCAATTACCGTATGAGTGAGTGTGTGTGACACTGAGAATAAGCAGGGTATGGAGGACAGAGCTCAATGTTCTAAACCTCTTCTATATAGATTTAAAAAAAAAAAAAAAAAAGAAGAAGAAAACTTGCATTTTTGCCACCACTGAGACATCTGGCTGACACAAAAGAAAACAAAAATAGAAGTTGATGCAGTTCAGGATTCTTTTGTTTTGGAGTTTGGAGACTATGCCACTGTAAGCATCTTTGAAAACTGTGAAATCTATTGCTTTATTTCTCTCTCTTACCTTGTGGTCAGTTGGGATGTTCATTCTGCTGCTCCTCGAAATGCTGGCACTGTGAAGCAGAAGCATTTGGCTCTGTCCTCCATCCATTCAGGCTGTAGGTGCAGGCACTCGACCCCCCCCCCCCCCCCCCCACCCCACCCCCATAAACGAGAGCCGACCTCAGACATGAGCACACGGACAGATGTACAAGCTTGAGCACCCCCTCCCCGAAAATCATCCATATGTGGATGTGTTTGTGAAAGAGAGAGAATGTGTGTGTGTGTGTATTTCTCACACCTTGATTCTGGAACCCTACATCCTCCTAACAAATCCTCATTGTCTTGTTTTGCTGGCTTGTCCCAGACCCCCCCCCCCCCCCGTGTTCAGTTTGCTTCTCTCTGCATCTATTGGATCTGAATATAACAGACATTTCCTCAAAAAGTCTAACTGTGAAGCCCAGACTGCAATTTCAGGACTGCACCTCCAAACCAACAACCAACCAACCAACCACCTGTCCCGGAGCACCTGGAAGGCGGGACTTTAAGTGGCAGCTGAACTGCAATTGGGAATGCAATTAGGGAGAGTGGCTGGCGACTGGACGAGGGAGGGCATTGGTTCAGTGGGAGGTAGCAGTTAAGGTCAAGACTGCCGTGCTCTCCGATATCTCTGGTGCCGCGCAGTGACCCAGACAGGAGTAACTTCATATCAAGAGGGAAATGAGCCGAGGAAATGGTTCCCTGCACTTGATTCCTCTTTCTGTGTGTATGTCTGTATGTGTGTGAATGTAGTGATTCTATTGTGTTGGGGAGACGACAGCACAATCCACAGTCAGGGGTGGTCGCTGGTCCTAGTCCCCCCCCCCTATTTTCTCTTCCTCTGCAAAATCTCCCAAGCAAAGGCAAAGAAGGAACATGAATGATGTTGACAGCCTTTCATACACATACACTAGCCATTACTACAAGTAACTGCCTATATATAGAGCAGTGACTGGTGTGCGCAGGTATCCTGGAGCCTGAGATCAGATTTACAGTGTGAGAGGGAGGGGGAGGGAGAGAGAGGGAGAGAGAGAGAGAGAGAGAGAGAGAGAGAGAGAGAGAGAGAGAGAGAGAGAGAGAGAGAGAGATCAAATGTAAGGGATGATTGGGAGGAGGAGAGGGGAGGGGGGAGGGTAGATAGAGGAGGAGGAAGGAAAGAGACAGCGAGAAACAGTCCTAGGGGAGAATGGGATAGTCTATGTGATGGTGACATCCCTGTGACTTCATTCAATCAGCCCTCTTATCTGTGTGAGAAAATGGCTCCTTCCCATACTGTGAGCGTGTGGGTCTGTTTCGATGGTGGGTGTCTGTTTGTCAGTGTGTGTTTGTGTGTGTGTGTGTGTGTGTGTGTGTGTGTGTGTGTGTGTATGTGTGTGTGTGTGTGTGTGTGTGTGTGTGTGTGTGTGTGTGTGTGTGTGTGTGTGTGTGTGTGTGTGTCTGTCTGCAGAGGAGGAAGAGCTGCTTGCGTGCGTCTGTCCTCCTTCTGTGGACACATCTTTCTTCTCCCACCCTCCCGTCTGTCTCTCTGGCGGCTAGGCCAGCTAGCCAACGTCCCTGTGCCAAGAAGGACTCACTGAGAGTCCCATCCCCCACCGCCCTGCTCCACCCCACATCGCTACACCGGCGCTCTCCATCTGAGAAGCTGTGTACATAGTAGTGCTGTAGAGTTTTGTTTGATTGTTTACTTTTTTCTTTTCTTTTTTACACTGTAGATGAAGCTTAGACACCAGTGTCATACAGTATAAAACCACTGGATATCTGACTACTGCTAACTGTTTTTACTTTTTAGGGGAATGTTTTTTAACTGGATTGCTTTGTGTTCATACATTGGTCATATGATGCTTTTATTTTCACTCGTTGATGTCTTCTCTTCTTTTAAAATTATAATTTTTAAACTAGTATTTTGGAAATATTTTGCAGATACTAGATACGCTTTTTTTTTTTTATTATTATTTGATAAACGTTCCAACAACACAGTATGATCTTTTAATAGGGATCCATGTTGGTGTCTTTCTTTGCACCAGTCTTACTGGACAGAGTGCAGTCTTCTCAGTCAACACAATGGTTTGCTGTAACAGTTACCAGTAATGGGGAAACAAATGTGCTACCTTTTTTCCTCCTCTCTCTCTCTCTTCAGAAATATGACAATTGCTATGAATAATGTTTTGCACTTCATACAGTAGATAATAACGGTGTCTGTGATATTATAGAGTGATTACAATGAGGAGCAGGGAGGGTGGGATCAATGGACCTTGACCCTGCTGATGAGCAGAGCAGAAGGAAGGGGGGGGGGGGGGGTTTAATTCTTTGTGATGTTTTCACTCAATGTGGAGTACAAAAAGAAAGAAATATATATACTAAGATGTGACTTGATAGATTTTGCACTTGTGGACTACCTATCTGTGCATGCACATCACCATTTCTACATGTAAGATGTACTGTTGAATACTAATTCTATTTATGTCAAGGTCATGTGACTACAATCATATTTTCAGTGTATATCAGATAATAGAGTTATGTCTGTGCTTTCTTGAGAGCTTGCTCATGCGAGGCAAATAAATGAAAGATAGGGGAAGTGGTCCAAAAACAAGGGTCCCCAAAAGAAATGGGTCCAAAGGGTACCTTAAACGGGTATTTGTGGCATCATCAGCGGACCCAATTTTAACTTCCTCTATTACCGTAGTTTGAGGAATCAAGCGGGGGGGAGAAGAGAAACTTTAGACTGATATCTTCTTTGTGTTTATAAAAAAAAATAAACTATGGTGAGATTTGCACAAAAATTCTATATGTCGTTAAGTTTGTCATCCCTATAGGCAGCCCATCAAACACCCCTCCTTCCTGGGTTTGACAATGTCCTTGCCTGTCCACTCCTGAATTGTCTTGCCTTCAGACTGTTCCATTTGGAGCATCCGACAGGGGTGATATTGGTTTTCACAGCTGTGACTGTGCGGTGACGCAGCATGCCTATGTATAGAACTCATTTCCCCTGATTAGAACAACAGTTAACTCTCTTGTTTCTGTAACCGATTCAGAAAAAGAAAAAAAAAGTAATAAAATTGTCATGTTTGTAGTAAACATTTTTTATTATATGTTGTCTTTTTTCCCCTGCAAACGGCACACTGGATAGTGTATAATGCACCAATGTGATTTAAATTGCCCTGAGGCGGAAACTAATACCAATGCTGATTCAGCCAACTTAAAAACCTTAAGGAGTCAAACATTTGAATCATATGAGATTAGTTCAGAAATATGATAAAATCTTACCTGAATCTATTGTGTTTTGGAACCAATCCTTTAGAATCCTATCAGAATTCCAATAGGATTTAAACATTGAATAATGTTCAATCTCCTCTCCAAACACCTGTAGACAGGATAGGATATGGGTTTTCCTTCAATCAAAAAAATAAAAATAAAATAAAACAATCAGGACTCCACAAATTCTATTGGATTTTGGAATTGATCAATCCGAACCACAGAAGGACTGATACCATTTGTTACCATGGTAACACCAGCCACCAGCTAAAGCCATTCTCCTATACAGAGTGTTATGGTTTGTAACCGACCCCAATCGCACAACACAAGACAGGTATGAGAGTAAGCCAAAACAGGGCAATTATTTATTATAGAACAAAAGGCGGCACAGTCCCTTTAAGGGAAAACACAAAAACACTAGAGTCAAGGAAATCTGGAAAATGCGGCACTGTGCCTTTAAGAGGCGAACAGGCTAAGGGACTAAGGCTAAGGGCCAGGGCTAAGGACCAGGGCTAAGTGTCAGGGCCAGGAACAGGGGCACTGGAGAGGGGGACAGGGACAAAGGCCCGGAGAGGCGGGCTGGAGACAGGGACAGAGAACAGGGTTAAGGCCTTGGACAGGGCGAGGGCCAGAGCTGCTTACAGGGATGAGGACAGGGTTCCGACGGCGGAGGCCTGGCACGGGAACAGGGGCCCGATGGCGGAGGCCTGGCACGGGGACAGGGGCCCGACGGCGGAGGCCTGGCACGGGGACAGGGGCCCGACGGCGGGGGCCTGGCACGGGAACAGGGGCCCGACAGCGGGGCCTGGCACGGAGATCCTCCTCCTCCACTTCGGATGCTGCAGACGGGCAGCGCAGAACAAAGGGGGTCCCAGGGGACCGGGATGGGAACACGCCGTCCTCCCGTGGAATACTAGGGAGCGACGACGAGCCTGGGTCCAAGGGGAACGGGATGGGCACACGCCGTCCTCCCGTGGAATACTAGGGAGCGACGACGAGCCTCACCCCCAGGAACGAGGATCACGAAGAGACGCCTTCCTCCCGTGGAATCGGGAGCGATGACGAGCCGGCTTGACGTCTGGAGTGGGAACACTGGAAAACCTCCCGTAGAGAATTAGAGAGCGAAGACGGTGTCCCACTCCAGGCAAACGGCGACAGGTGGTGATGGCTGGCACGTCGTCTCACGCCGGAGACGCGGCAGGTGATGGTAACGTACAGGATGGTAACGTACAGAACTCCATGAACACAGAGTACACAGATACAGATACAGAACGAACACAGAGTCCAGAACACAGAACGACCCGACAAGGACTGGAGGGGAGTCTGCAACCTATGTACTCTCCCGAGGTGATTGCAAACTCCCAACAGGTGCGTGAAGGTAGAGGATCAAGGATGTCCAAGGGTGGGGGCTGGTGAAGAGTAGAGAGTAAATCATCGCAAGGGTGGGGGCTGGTGAAGAGTAGAGGAGAGTAGACAGGGAAAACACAGGAAAAAGGTCCAGGGACAGGCAAATCCTCACACAGAGAGTTGGATAACGTTCCACTGTCACACATCTCTGCCCAAACAGGAAATAAACAAACCGGTGCTACCTATACTCATATTATTCTCCCTTAATATTTTGAAGAAATAATATTATATTATTGTTCCCATATTTTTCTTTTACAAATAACTGAACATTTGTTGAAAAAAGTTAATTAAATTTCACGGCATCTGTTCAGCCTTGTTTATTCAATGTGTCCATTGAAACGATGAACGCAGCCATAAAGGTATGGTGTCCTACTTTTCTGATAACTACTTCACTGCATAACTCATAAATGTTCTGACAAGCTTAATCTTTGGTTTTTATTGATACTCTATACACCAAATTCAACGTTATAGCTGCATTTTCTTTCAAACTAATTTGGTTGTGGATGTCAGCATTTGGTACATTTGGATTTTGTCTCTCTTGGGTGGAGCTGTTTAGCACACTGTGACGCACAGGCGTAGAGAGCACTCTGCATAGGAGTGCGAGCCAAAGCAGATACCTGTTTGTACGCTACCAGTCACTTTAGTTCTATTCTATTAAAAAATCTACTTGGCTACTAAAATAGTGCTACGTGGCTAGTTTTGGAATCTTCCAGCCACTGTGGTCTGTGACAATCAAAGTTACTTCCCTACCCTGTTCATCACAATGTACTGATTTTGATCAAGTGGCTTGATAGGCGCCTCTTTGTACTGAAGCAAACACACAAGGTCTTTGTATTAAACTGTAATGATCACTGCATCTCAAGGTGTCAACTTCCTCCGATTTCCAATGTTGGACAAATGTTCACTTCAAACACTGAACCTTGCATTTTATATTCTCTAAACCCTATGTTGACACAGTTACACGTGACATATTGAACCAGGTGGTGTAGCTATCCAGTCTGTATCCTCTAAGCCCTGCCAGGCCAGTCCCCTCACCCTGCTGCTGTCATGCGATCCAGTATTACCCAGGCCTGGTGCTGCCAGACTCTGGAGCTGCAGGCTGCCCTATCAGATGTCCCCTGAATTAAATGGGCTATTTTATCACCTAACCCAGAGGCAGCTGTCCCATGGGCATCCAATTACCTGCAGAGGAAGATACATGACCCACCCCACACCTCATTGGGTGGCCGAGTGCCTCAGTGACAGGATTGGTCAAGGAAGCTGTTCATCACAGGGCCACCACCCTAGTATTCAGTCATTGGAGGAGTTCAAATTGATCCTTGCAGATGCCTCAGGTTCAAGAAAAATATTATGGAAACATGCCAGGAATGCACTCTATTCACTCAATGTCTTTGGCACAGTCATTGGAAGATAGTTAGAACCTGCATGGTCTTAAACTTGGCATGAGTGAGAGTAAAGAACTGCAGAATCAGACTCTTATTCAGGCTTCATTATAGTGGCATTTCAATGGACACTATTTATCAAATGACTGAGCTAAATGTCCCAGGTCCCTTGACTTGGATAGCTATGAAGCCAGAACGTGTGTACTTGAGAATTCTGGACAAATATCCATGTCTTTCCCATACATTTTTGGACATTATATAAATATAACTATGCCTTTTTCTCCCATGACCTGTTCATTTGTTTGATCTGTAAGTCAGAGACATAGACGTGATCTTACTTCTATAACCTGTTTTTTATTTCCAGACAGATCAGACAGGGCTGTTCTACTTCCTGGCTACATTCACAGTCAGCTTTTTCTCTGAGTGACCTAAATTCCTGTTATGAATGGAAACACTGCAATCTCTTTCATGAAGCACAATCTATTACCATGGAGACAGGAAATGATGAATCCAGGAAACATGTGTTTAGCTTCCTATGAGCGATTAAGGAGCGGTGCTGACAGGCGATATCAATGCATCCTGTAAAATGTGTTACGCTAATCCAAGTAATGGATCACTGCTGTCGGGCAAAAACCTTGTAGCTCCAAATCTTGGTGATTTTTCATGATTTGATTTGAACGGTTAGATGGTTCTCTGTTCTGAGCAATTTACCTATCTCAAACCCCACCCTCTTTTCTTGATCTTCCAATCACAACAGTTGGAAGGATCAAGAAAAGAGGGCAGAGTTTGAGATAGGTGAAGGTTCATGATCATGGCGACACTCATTCAAAACCCCAATGTACCACAATAGAAAGACACAGGGGTGTTGATCTGAAAAGTTGGTTGTTTTTCCTGAAAGCTTGAGCCGCTTGGAGATACCGGTTTTTCACCCGTCAGCAGTGATATTTATAACGTCCTCTTGTTGGTTGAGACTCCTGTAAAATTATTCATAAAAAATGCAATCAAGTAATTGTACATGGATGTCAGGCCACAAATCCTTGTTATATTCATATCCAATCATGTTCAGGCGGTTCTTAATGGTTCGCTTGACTGATTACTTTGGCCAGTTTGGCAGGACCCTGATGAGAATTTAATAGTCTTTAAAGTCTCTAACAGTATAACATATTGTTAATGATGTCAGTTAGTGACACCCATGGCCTAGGACAGGTTGTGAGTTCCCAGCAGGGATGGAGACACCGCAGCCAGGGACAGGCCGCCGTAGTCGGGCACGGCCAAGGAGTCAGTCAGCGTTGACATAGGGGTGGTTTCCTCCATGCTGTGCAAACTGGGGGTCAGCCACTCACTGCTCTCGGGGGTCATCCGGGCGGTCGGGGTGTGGACCACCGTGCTCTGGGGGGTGGGGGACACCACGCAGATGGACACGGCTGAGCTCCTGGGCTGGGGGCTCTCTGGAGGATCTGTGGCGACCGAGCTGACTGGGAAGGAACAATGACAACATCCCAAACTAAAATGTCAACAATGGGGTAATTCAGGCAGTTACTGTCACTAGCTCACCGCAACAGCTGCAAGGCCATTGTGATGACCTATTGTTAGCTGCCAGTAAGAGACAATACTAGACTTGTGGACGTGAGGCTGTGTTGAATAGACTGCTATATCTAACCAGTTATACTACTCTAAACAGACACAAATAGGTTAAATGCTAAACTGTTTTGGAATATGTAGATGCTGAAAGGGAGGTTGTTTAGTTGAGCTAGCTGCTCCGTGCCCACTGAGCTGCTACTGGTGGTAAACATAATCCTCCATGACCGACTAGAGTCAAGGACACTCGGACAGTGATTTATGAACTGCTGAGAGCTGCACCTGTCTTCTGGGTATTGACCTCATGACATTGAGGCATCACTAGTGTGGGTCTGCTCTGTCTGAGAGAATGCCACAAGTTTGCCTCCCCCTCGCCTTATTGTTCGGGATGCACCGATAGACACTGGTCTGGGATATCTGGCCGATATCAGGCTAAAACAGATACCGGTCTGGGATATCGGGCCGATATCAGGCTAAAACAGATACCGGTCTGGGATATCGGGCCGATACCAGGCTAAAACAGATACCGGTCTGCGATATCGGGCCGATATCAGGCTAAAACAGATACCGGTCTGGGATATCGGGCCGATACCAGGCTAAAACAGATACCGGTCTGCGATATCGGGCCGATATCAGGCTAAAACAGTATACTATTATTAGTATAATACTATTTCCCCAATACTAAAATCAGATTCCAAGAGCCATGTATAATATGTCAGAAATCAAAGCAAAGTGACTTGATTTTCTGCATTCTGGGGCATAGAAGCATGTTAGATCTGACTAAACAGAGAATTTTATTTAAATGTAATTAATATAATCATTATATGTTGAATATTTCGGTTCAATGACCAAAAACGAATGGTCAAAGCCTATGCTGTTCCGGATGCAACGGATACTGAAGGTTTAGGGCTCTGCTTCGGTGTATCGGTGCATCCCACAACCTACTGGCAACAGCAACAGTTGTGATTGGAGGCTCAGGGAGAGAGGGTGGGGTCTCAGATAGATCTATGTCTGACCGCTTATATTTCTGACCGTTAATGTATATGTAATGAGGGTGGGGATGGGGGGCGGTATGGCGGCCTCCACTCAGTCAAATGAGACGTGTGCAGCTGTCGTGGGATCAAGTTAAAGAGCATGGACACAGACAGAGGGCCTCTAATTTTCTCTCTGTATTTTCTTCCCCATTCTCTCTCTCTCTCTCTCTCTCTCTCTCTCTCTCTCGTAAGCTCCAATTCTCTCTCTCATTCCCCCTCTATTTGTATCACTTCCATTTAAACAATCCTTCGCTTTCACTCCTTCAGAGAGAGAAAGAGAGAAAGAGGTCATAGCATAGTCTCCTTTGGGGACGACAGCGTCGTCAGGCACATACACACACACTGACAGACGCACACACGCATGTGATGGGTGCACGCATGCGCATGCACAAACACACACACACACACACACACAGACTGATAGATGTAGACACATACACACATACACACACACGCTTCCCCAGGCCCCCTGCTAGAATGTCAGGTCAGCAGTAGTACTGTAGCAGCAGCATGGCAGAGCTGTGTGTGTGTGCTGCTCCAGTATAAGAATGTTCGCCGCTTCACCGCTATTCCACTGGCTGCCTTTGTTGTATGGAATGTGTGTGTCACTGTTGAAACGACCTGTGTCTATGTTCCTGTCACTCCGTGTGTGTGTGTGTGTGTGTGTGTGTGTGTGTGTGTGTGTGTGTGTGTGTGTGTGTGTGTGTGTGTGTGTGTGTGTGTGTGTGTGTGTGCGACAAACAAGTGAATGGGTTTTGAAACAAACTGGAATATTTAAATATAATAATATTTGAATATTAAAGGATTTCTCTGGTATTTCTTAATCTGGACCCTATTTTTCTATCATATCAGTGTAACTGACTGAGACCAAAATCATTTGAATTGATCCATGAACCAGGCTACGAACCGGGCTGCAATATAATGTATTGGGGTAAGTCTGCCTGTCATAGAATATCCAGCAAAATAACTTGTTTTTGGCACTAACAGGCTCAGACTGTTATGAGAGGAGAATCGTATTGATGATATCAATCCACTTCCCAACCAGAAGTGTCACTGTGTAATCCTGTGAGGGGTGGGACATGTTGTTACAGGAAGAGAACATGTTGAGAACATTGGTGTTTGAACAAGTGTATGGAGTTAGAATAGCCTAGCTTTATCTAAAACATAAAGAAAATGGTTCATGTTTGGTTCCACACTTTGCTTTCATAGACTTGAGGACACGCTGAAGTTGTGGCTAATTGTCCTACACACGGATAACATTAACAGTGTGCCTGGCAGACCGCCATCAGGTCGGACTCGGCAGTGACTATTTCAACTAGCGATGACAAAGAAGAGAAGACACCCTTGATCTAAACACTTTTCTCAAGAAATATGCCATTGGAAGAGTGGAGAGACCTGGTTCAGGTGAAGTGTGGAGAGAGACCTGGTTCAGGTGAAGAGTGGAGAGAGACCTGGTTCAGGTGAAGAGTGGAGAGAGACCTGGTTCAGGTGAAGAGTGGAGAGACCTGGTTCAGGTGAAGAGTGGAGAGACCTGGTTCAGGTGAAGAGTGGAGAGAGACCTGGTTCAGGTGAAGAGTGGAGAGAGACCTGGTTCAGGTGAAGAGTGGAGAGAGACCTGGTTCAGGTGAAGAGTGGAGAGAGACCTGGTTCAGGTGAAGTGTGGAGAGAGACCTGGTTCAGGTGAAGAGTGGAGAGAGACCTGGTTCAGGTGAAGAGTGGAGAGACCTGGTTCAGGTGAAGAGTGGAGAGACCTGGTTCAGGTGAAGAGTGGAGAGACCTGGTTCAGGTGAAGAGTGGAGAGAGACCTGGTTCAGGTGAAGAGTGGAGAGACCTGGTTCAGGTGAAGAGTGGAGAGAGACCTGGTTCAGGTGAAGTGTGGAGAGAGACCTGGTTCAGGTGAAGAGTGGAGAGAGACCTGGTTCAGGTGAAGAGTGGAGAGAGACCTGGTTCAGGTGAAGAGTGGAGAGACCTGGTTCAGGTGAAGAGTGGAGAGAGACCTGGTTCAGGTGACGAGTGGAGAGAGACCTGGTTCAGGTGACGAGTGGAGAGAGACCTGGTTCAGGTGAAGAGTGGAGAGACCTGGTTCAGGTGAAGAGTGGAGAGAGACCTGGTTCAGGTGAAGAGTGGAGAGACCTGGTTCAGGTGAAGAGTGGAGAGAGACCTGGTTCAGGTGAAGAGTGGAGAGACCTGGTTCAGGTGAAGAGTGGAGAGAGACCTGGTTCAGGTCGAGGTGAGGTGAGGTGAGGTAAGGTAAGGTAAGGTGAGGTAAGGTAAGGTAAGGTGAGGTGAGGTAATGTAAGGTAAGGTAAGGTGAGGTAATGTAAGGTAAGGTAAGGTAAGGTAAGGTGAGGTGAGGTAATGTAAGGTAAGGTAAGGTGAGGTGAGGTGAGGTAAGGTAAGTTAAGTTGTACCTTTATTAATCCCCTTAGGAAAATGTGTCTCTCTGCATTTGACCCATCATAACTATTTAGAAGCAGTGGCCCGCCACAGTGCGGCGCCTCCAGGACCAACTCCAGTTGTAAATGCCAGTAGCTTGGGCAATGGTAATGGTATAGGAAACCTAGCAGGCCCTCATTTATCAACGTTGCGTACACACAGATATGTGCGTAACCCGTGCGTATGATCATTTCTAAGCAGTGTGTGACTTATCAATTTGAACGTGTGCTTGACTTTGTGCGTATATCTACGCTCAGCTCAGGGCATGCGTACCTGGCGCCCGGCGGTAGAATATGGATACTGCAGACATGCATTAGTCTCAACGCGGAAATAAACTTTCGTTCATTAGTTTGACTGACGTGTTCTGTATGACCCCCGTAATTCATTATAGTTAATTGTAAAATAGCAACAGTAGTGTAATTATGGTCAAAACCCTATAAATAGCATTTGGAATAATAGGTCTTTCCTTCTGAATGAATGCAGCATGGTTTATATATAGCGTTATCGGAATATACGGGGTGTACTGACTGCGCTCCGCGTAACTCAACTCGTTATTATTTTGCGCATAGATTGCAGAAATACGGGAACGTTTTGATTATATTTAAAAGGCTTTGCCATTGTTAAACGAAACAAGTGGAATTTCGAAGCTGTAAGCAGAATACAAGTCATATGAACACCCACGATATAGTGTTCTTCCCCCTTCCTACTGTATAAGAAATAATTAAAAACGCATTGCAACAAGAACAGAGGTTATTTGTTGAGTTTATGTGTATACAAAACCCTTGCAATAAATGTGTCTTAAATGAATGAAAAGCATACATGCTCTGGATACAGGTAGCATATATCGTGTGGGTGATATGACTTGTATTCTGCTTGCAGCTTCGAAATTCCACTTATTTCATTTTGTGTCAAAGCCTTTTAAATATAAATCAAAACGTTCCCGTATTTCTGCAATCTATGCGCAAAATAATAACGAGTTGAGTTCTAACAAAGAACGTATTACATGCTGGGTAGGCTGATAGAATAAACTGTAAATGAAATAGCCTATAACATTATAAAGGATAGGCTATGATAGCAGGGTCTTCCCAACCTTTATTCCCCAGAGCCCCACGATTCCTGGGAGACATATAGGAATATGATATGATATATTATATATGCGCAAGTTACTGTTGCATAATGTAGGCTATGGCTGCTATTATATGTAATTCATATAGGCTACCTAATACCGACAACAAAATAGATTGTATGCCTCTACAAATCATATTATACCCGGTAGCCAATCGAACAAAACGAATAAAGGCATTCATATTCCAGCATGGTTATAATGACACACCAATGCCAAACAGTGGTTAACGGTCTTTATTAGTATGTTGAGCTGTCCAGGCAGAATTGCAGCAATGGTCTTAGGGAGTCGTTGATATCTGACATCACTGTGTACAAGTCCGCCAGCCTTTTATTTATCCCATAACACGGGTTGTGTCTTCTTGGTTCGACAGCGCCTCCGTGAACAATCTCGCTTGTGAAGTTTCTCAGAGTTCGCCCGGGTCAGTCCATTATTTCACATCCCATGGGGGGTGTTTCATTACCATATATGGATAATCATGCACGAGCATTGACGGTAGAACAAAGAGGTATTTATCAACACGGAGTGTGCGTAGGACCCGTGTACGCACGGTTGATAAATCCCGATATTTCTGTGCGTACACACATTCTAAATTCTGAGCTTAAGTACGAAAATAGAACACTTTCTAAGAATTGTTGATAAATGAGGGCCCTAGCATGCAATGTAATAACCTACACCTCTACTCTGTCTTCTCTTCTCCAGCTGACTATCATCCCAGTCCAAATGTTCACTCCAGACCTGATGATAACACTGGGCTCAATACTTCTCTCCAACTCTCTCACCTCCTCGTTGTTTTCCTCCTGCAACAACTGTGCTCCCTATCAAGAAATTGGCTCCCTCTCATGGGATTACAGCGCAAGACTTCTGGTCGGGGTTAGAAGGTGGTAAGAGCAGGCAACTTCACCTCCTCATCCATCATGCTCAACATAGGGGCACTTACCCCCCACAGTCGGTCTGCTTCCTCCGACACACGTCCAGCCAATCAACCGCTTCTTTTCACCTGGCAGCGCGGATTCTCATTGAGAGGGCGTAGCGTGTGGAAGGATCACACTATCCCACTCAGGTCCTATCCGCGCTTAGCAGGCGCCCCGACCGAACTGTAGGAGTCGCTGTTTACAACAACCCGGACCCACCCCGCCAGCTTCTCCCACCCTCTAATACAGCCAATTGTATTAGTGTGAACGGCCAGCCAAGCTGGTGACAACCCCGGAGCTGTGAGCTGGATTCGAACAGGCGAATCTAGCCGCTCCGGGGTTTGGTGACGAACGCAATCTCCGTTACGCCACCTGACCGCCGTCTTTACTGTAGTTTTAATGAAGCTGGTGTTTTTTTTATAGTGGTGAGTGTCTATGTATTGTGACTGTATGTTTGTCTTTTAATCACTGCACAAATGAAGTTCCGAAAGGAAAAGAAAGTAATTTGAAGTTTGAAGTTGAAGTTGAAGTGGCCTAGATCATGGATATGATTCTTTAGACTCATCTCGTTACAGTCTGAGCCTGTCAGTGCCAAAAAGTACCTCTTTTGCTGGACGGTCTTTGGCGGTCTACAGTTTTATTACAGGTGTGTGGCAGTAGTTTCAAGTTTCAAGTTTCTTTATTAGTTGTCATACAGAAGTACAGAATACTTTTATACAAAATGCTTCTTTCTGTTATGCTCCAGAGACTGTGCTAGACAAAAATAGTATAAAATAAGTACCTTATAGCAAGTATAAAATAGAAGTCAAGTACGTAGACAAAAGTGTTCAGTATATACATATATACAATGTACAATGCAGAGTAGAAGTAACTGAGTTACAATACAATATACTATACAGTGCAAAGCAGAAATGGGATGAGGTACAATTTAGGTACAATTTACAGTAAGGTGTAATGAGGTATGGGTTGTAGTGCAAATTCTTTACCAATAAATATAAAGTGTGTTTAGGTGTTCTAAAGTGGGTAAAGTGGGTGCTGCAGTGAGTTGTTTGTTTAAAGTAAGTGTGTGCGTGTGATGTGTGTGCTGTGAGTGCATTTGATGGTTACATAGTGTTACTGTTCATTGAGCATCCTAATGGCCTGGGGATAGAAGCTTCTTCTGAGTCTCTCTGTGCTTGCCATGAGACTCCGGTATCGCTTGCCTGACCGCAGCAGTTCAAAGAGGCAGTTGTTTGGGTGGCTGGAGTCTTTGATAATTCTCTTAGCCTTACCCATGCACCGCTTGTTGTAAATGTCCTGGAGAGTGGGAAGCCCCCCTCCAATTGTGCGTTCGGCTGAACGGGCCACTCTCTGTAGTCTGCTACGGTCTTGTGCGGTGCTATTCCCAAACCAGGAGGTGATATTGCCAGTCAGGATGCTCTCTATTGTGCATGAGTAGAAGTTCTTAAGGATCTTCTGACTGACTTGGAACTTCCTTAGGCGCCTGAGGAAGTAGAGGCGTTGCCGTGCCTTCTTCACAACACTGTCAATGTGTGTGGTCCATGTCAAGTCCTCGGATATGTGGACTCCGAGGTACTTAAAACAGTAGGCTGAACCTGTAACATTTGGGTCTTTTACTCTCTACTAGGAGTAAAAGCTCCTAGCGCCACCCTGGAGTATTTCACCCTCTCTATTCTTTCAGGTTGTCCTGATTGCTGATTGACGCCTGCTGTGTGTTTGACTCTCTTTATAATGGCCTTGTGTTTATTCTCTCATTTGTCAGTTCTTCATCTAACGTTACCGTGAGTAGCTGTCTACGGAGAGGCGTGTCGCTCCAGGTCTGGAGGATGCGGCTGCCGTGTTTTGATTATTGTTTAATTATTATTAAGTTATTTTTCTTTAGTATAATACCAGTATCGCTCTTGATGTTTCAAAAATAAAAGGAAACACTGTTTTTGGTGAGAAGAGCAACTACCGTCTCCGCACCTTTCTTCTGTACTGCATTTGGGTTCAACACACCTACCTGAGTCATAACAGAACCTAGCTCACTCAATACTGGATAAATTTAAAAGATAGTGAGTGTGTGTGTGTGTGTGTGTGTGTGTGTGTGTGTGTGTGTGTGTGTGTGTGTGTGTGTGTGTGTGTGTGTGTGTGTGTGTGTGTGTGTGTGTGTGTGTGTGTGTGTGTGTGTGTGTGTGTGTGTGTGTGTGTGTGTGTGTGTGTGTGTGTGTGTGTGTGTGTGTGTGTGTGTGTGTGTGTGTGTGTGTGTGTGTGTGTGTGTGTGTGTGTGTGTGTGTGTGTGTGTGTGTGTGTGTGTGTGTGTGTGTGTGTGTGTGTGTGTGTGTGTGTGTGTGTGTGTGTGTGTGTGTGTGTGTGTGTGTGTGTGTGTGTGTGTGTGTGTGTGTGTGTGTGTGTGTGTGTGTGTGTGTGTGTGTGTGTGTGTGTGTGTGTGTGTGTGTGTGTGTGTGTGTGTGTGTGTGTGTGTGTGTGTGTGTGTGTGTGTGTGTGTGTGTGTGTGTGTGTGTGTGTGTGTGTGTGTGTGTGTGTGTGTGTGTGTGTGTGTGTGTGTGTGTGTGTGTGTGTGTGTGTGTGTGTGTGTGTGTGTGTGTGTGTGTGTGTGTGTGTGTGTGTGTGTGTGTGTGTGTGTGTGTGTGTGTGTGTGTGTGTGTGTGTGTGTGTGTGTGTGTGTGTGTGTGTGTGTGTGTGTGTGTGTGTGTGTGTGTGTGTGTGTGTGTGTGTGTGTGTGTGTGTGTGTGTGTGTGTGTGTGTGTTTTCAAGGGCGAAGCCGTGTCAGTGTCCCTGGGCAGGAGTGCCAGTCAGTCAGTCAGAACTCTATGAATGCAGACCTGCATTCCCAGCTGCTCTCCTCCACAATCCACACACACTGCCATGTTATATCTCTCTCTCTCTTTCTTAAGATGTTGCCCTCCTTCCCCTCCCCCACTTTATCCATCTGTGGTACAAAAGTCCTGAAGACAGTTCTCTCTCTCTCTCTCTCTCTCTCTCTCTCTCTCTCTCTCTCTCTCTCTCTCTCTCTCTCTCTCTCTCTCTCGGCTCTCTTCTCCTGCTGTGTGCTATGAAATAAAATATGAATGCAGATGGATATGTGTGTGTACAATTAAGTGTACACAAGTGTGTATACTATGTCTATGCATCTGTACAAATGTATTGAGTGTGTGTGTGTGACTGTGTGTGTAAGTGTACATGTGTATTTTACATTGGTGTGCTCGTGTATGTAGTTGATTGGCTGTAGTTGAGTTTATTTCAGTGTGTGGTGTGTGTGTGCATAGATGTGTGTACGTGTATGTGTCTATTTCAGTGTGTACATGCGTGCGTGTACATGCACGCGCGTGAGAATGTATTTGTGCATGCTCCTGTGTGGTTGAGTTTGTGTGTGTGTGTGTGTGCATGTGTTTGTCAGTATATGAGCTTGCATGTGTGTGTATTTAAGTGTGTATGTGTGCTGGCGCTCTGCCTGTCATGTTATCGGGAGCTGTTGTGAGCACAGGAGGAGGTTGAAGATCAATGGCACTGCAGGCCCAGTAAGCCTGACGCCTGACGCTCAGTGATAGGAGCCAGCTAGTGCATCGTGTGTGTGTGTGCATGTGTGTGTGTTCTTACCTAGACTCTCTTGCTGTGTCCTGAGCTCTCGGTTCTCCTCTCTCAGCTCTTTCTGCCACAGACGCAGCTCCTGAACATCTGAGCATGCTCTGACCTAAACACACACACACACACACACACACACACACACACACACACACACACACACACACACACACACACACACACACACACACACACACACACACACACACACACACACACACACACACACACACACACACACACACACACACACACACACACACACACACACACACACACACACACACAAACAAACGTTGTCAATACTGTAATTACTTAACAATCCACAGCCAGGTCAGTCAATATCAAAGTGACAGTATAGTCTATCTGGACTGATGTCCAGAGAGGTCTGTCTCATTTATCCAACTCGGTGTTGCTGAGTATGAGTAAGTTACTGCTAAACTAAAGACATGAGACACAGAGCGACATGGAATGTTGTCAATAGACCTTACAAGTATAGTAATGCAATCATGTGTTAAGAGTCATATGTGTTAAGTGTGTGTGTGTGTGTGTGTGTGTGTGTGTGTGTGTGTGTGTGTGTGTGTGTGTGTGTGTGTGTGTGTGTGTCTGTCTGTCTTAGGGTCATGGTTGAAGTGAAATAGAGTGAACCTGAAGTGGAATAAACTCTCAACTGATATTCTACACCAGTGGTCTCAGACACGGCGGTCACAGAGACCCCAGTGTGACTGTTAGCCTCCCATTCACAATAAACACTACCACACACACACACACACACACACCTACACACACCTACACACACCTACACACACACACACACACACACACACACACACACACACACACACACACACACACACACACACACACACACACACACACACACACACACACACACACACACACAGAGCATACAGACCCTCATCTGCACCTTTGATTACACTGTTTACTTTCTCATATTCATATATTTAGAGTTAATTATATTGTTTGCAATATACTATTACCATGCCCATACCTGTACCCCCCCCCCCCCCCCCCCCCACCCCAATGGGATCACTAAAGGAAAATCGTATCTTATCTTATCTTACACATCATCAAGGAGAATCTAAACAACACAGCTTGCCAACCAAGTACAACCTGGCTTTAATGTTGCACCAGGTAGTTTTGAGAAGAGATTTCCTCTACAATAACATCAATATTGTTTATAATCTCAACACAAATCCCCCCCCAAAAACCCCGCTTTGAAACAATAGGGCAGGGGTGGCCAACCCGCGGCTCGCAAGCCGCATGCAGCTCTTTGCCCGCCAATGTGTGGCTCCTCCCTCCATAAAAAAAAAAAGAAAATATATATATATATATATTTTTTTTTGTCATTCATTCCATAAGACGTAGAATAAACATTTACAGACTTTTTTTAATGGTTCATTTTCATGTTCTTGGTATCTGATTCTAGGGACATCTATGGATCTCAGGGAATGTATTCCCAGTGTAACTGAGGGGTACAATTCCCTGACTGTATTGATAAGTATGGTATCATTAAACCACTACCGCTTTATGTACTTTAACTACTGGCCATACAGTACACGATATCTAAATATGATGAACACTTTCCCACAATGAAATCGGTTCCACACAAAGGTAATAATCAAATATTTAATATAGCAAAAGGTACATATGATAGTTACTATTACATTTATGATTTGAATGCACTTGTAAGGCAAATGAGTACTCGTAGGCAAATCAACACTGAATGTCCAATCTCTGGTTACGCAGGAAGGAAGTATACAACCTGGCTCTTAGGGAATTAGATCTATGGTACTCTTAATGATATAGCAGGATAATCTGGAAGGGGTCCTCCCGGTTGTATGCCGGTAGGGGGGGTAGGAGAGCCGTCGGTAGTAGACCGTCTGGTCAACGATATCTAGGGAGACTTCAAGTACAGAAGACAGTGCAGTAGACTCTTGATCCGCAGATGAATACACCTTGGTTCTCTTGTAGGCTGTAGCTCCACAATGAAGAAGAAGCTAGGCGACCTCAGTCTCTCTGAGCGCCGACTCAACTTGACTCCTCTCGGGGGTAAATCCAACACTCACAGGCGTCGGCGATTATCCGCTCCACAAATCACAGTACCAAAGCAAATATATTCCAGCCGCATAGGGCTCAGCAGTCGTCGGGTAGGTAATCCAGTGTACATGTCCCTCGGTCCTCGTCTAGATCTCCTCGGATGAAGGCGCCATGTGGTCGGCCCAGCCTGGTTACGACTCTAGATAACACGAGGAAGCGTTGGAGATGCTGGTCACTTTAGAACTCTAACCGCACGATGCACCATACACGATAGACTATTATTACTTAATAGAAATACGTCGCACTCGACGGTACAGTGCCAAACTCTGACAATTCAGCTATTAATTCGCACGAGGTCTCGATGCTATTCTAAGGCCAAACAGGCCATACTACACCGCACGCGGTATCGTGGGTGAGGCTTCACGTTCTGTTACTTAGTTGGGTAGAAGGGTAAAGGACTAAGGGTCTTCTACATTTACTTGCGCCATATTTATATGCACGGTGAACAAATAGTGCCACTCTCCTTTCGGTAGCCGTATCCCTGAGCGGAGCCGGGGCTAGTACGGACATGTCTCGTCGGTACCTTTGAACTTGACGCCAGGGGCTGGTCCCTGGCGCCTGGTCCTTTTGTCCAATAAGAGAATGAACTATTATGGGCTATAGTAGGCTAAAGGGATATTCCGTGTATATGTACAAGGAATATACAAGGGATATCAAACGATATACAAATACTATTCAATATATATCCATAAATAAATATATATATTCGGTTTAATCTGATCCTTCGTAACACCCAGTGTCAGAAATATTGTGTATGTTACTAGGCTTGAGTAAATTATAATCAACCAAAGGAGAACATCAATTCAATTTTATATATATATATATATTTGTATCTTTGACTGTGAATAACACCATGCAAAAATGTACCAGACCTGAACAATCTAATAAAGGGAAGATGATTAAACAGAAGGTTTTGTAGATACAGTACTGAATTCTGCCATTCGGACACATGCAATTTGAAATATGATTATAGAATATCAGGCCTATAAATTACCTTATTATGGCCAAGTCGCACATCTATGGATCGGGCCAAATCTCCCCTTTCCATTGGCAGCATTCAATCTGGATTTAGTATCACCAGGCGTGATTCACAACTACAGTTACTTTTTTATAATGTAAATTTCTCCAAAGTTTTTCATCAGATTGCAATGCTGTTTTTTGCTAGACGTTCACAGAAAGGTAGAGAAACTAACTGTGTTCTGTATTATGGCAATAGCGTTCAGGTTTGTGGGAGATAATCCCGAAAAATAAGAGAAATAAAAAAGTTTATCCAAAAGTCAGATGATTGACAGGGGCTGGCATGAGCTGGGTAGGGTAGTTTTTCGAAATTAGAAAGTCCATCAAAAGCCCCGGGTCTCTTCCTTCAAAAGACTACTCTCACTTTTGGCTGTGCCACTTCCTCCCGTCAATATGCGCCGGTTTCCGACTCAATGCCCTGAGATTTCTATAATCATATATTTCACTATTGTCTATTACTAATAACAGTTACAATCAGGGCTTGACATTAACTTTTTGGCTCACTAGCCACTGTGGCTAGTGGTTTTCCAAAGTCACTAGCCACTCAGCATTTTCACCAGCAAAATAATTTTTTCATCAATACGTTCCCATTTTATAGTATCATGTTCCACCATGAATGCATGAAAGGGGGGGGGGGGGGCGGGGGACGTCGTTTCTGATTATTGATTACCAATAACGGCATTCGTTATTGTAGCATCATACACTGATCGGCTGGTTGGCTAATGCTAACAAGGCCTGATCAGCATGACATCTACGTGAAATCGTTCTCACCTGTGGCCGGTTGGATCCCAAAAAGGATTTCCCAGTTATTGATCGCCATCTGGTAGATCGATATGTCCATTGGCTGATGCTATATTCCTTTACTGCATACTGAATTCGGCGTCGCAAAAGGTATTCCATGCGATCTGTTGAAGGCATAGCTTCAGGCTAATAGAAAAAGTAGGCCTGAATGAAAAAAATTAACATCCGGTCTGAAAACAAGGAGTACTCCATTCTCGAGACAGCACCACTACCAGGATCTGGCCGGTAATGCACTTTTCCGAATTGTTGTGGGAGTTGTAGTATTATGTAGTATCACTTGGATTGACTTAATTATTGCCGATGCCTTTTGTAGACTACAATGTTTTTTTTTCATAGAAAAAAAGTCACTAGCCACTGTGGCGGGTAGAATGACGGAGTTACCCGCCACAGCCGAATTCTACCCGCATTTGGCGGGTGGCGGGTGTTAATGTCAAGCCCTGGTTACAATCATTGGTAAACAAACGTAATGCTGAAAATATACACGTTGACTGCTGTTTTGACAGGGTTAGGGTCTTTACTCTTGGCTACATTTGAAAAGAAAACGCAACATTAATTCATACATTCTGTAGAGATAGATTTATGGCCTGATGTCATTTGCGGTCCAGTACCGGACCGCTCGGGCTTAAGAGGTTAACCCTGTGAGGCCCAAATAAAAAAGACATTAGCAACATCAGAGGCCAGAGGGTGGGACCTATAAACACATGAAGGGTGCCGTGACTGAAAAAAAGGTTGAGAAACGCTGGTATATGGTGTGGCTCTTTGTGGTACCACAGTAATTTGTGTGGCTCTTTGCGAGCCATTAACTAAGGATATTGCTAATTTGTATTTTCATGACACATTGCATCCTTTGTTTTTGTCACTATCTTTCATCATTGCATCTGTCTCATGTCCTATTCCTATTACATTTTTTACTTATAATTGTACTATATTCTATTGTGCTATATTTAATTTAGTTTATATCCCATTTAATTTTATTCTACCTCTTTATTTACTATTGTACAGCCCTGGCCTATATTTTATTTCATAGTTATATTGTATTCTATTGTGTTAACTTAGTTCATATTTCACTCCACCTCTTTATTTATATCTGTTAATGTCTGTCCGCTAATGTCGCACCGAAAACGACCAAAGCTAATTCCTTGTATGTGAAATCTACTTGGCAATAAAGACCTTTCTGATTCTAATTCTGATGTCATCCCCAAATAACTTATTTTGAGCAGACCTGTCCATGGTGCTGAACCTTTACGGCGCCGGCACACCAGTCGCGTGCGGGTTCTGCGCGAGAACGCGCGCGTGGCCTGGCACACAGAGTCCGACTTCAGAGTGGGCGGACGACAGACTGCAGCGCGAGCCCTCCGGATTGCCATAATGAACCAAAGGAATTCCAAAGCAGCAGCAGCACGATCTCTCTCTATCTCTGTCTCTCCCTCTCCCTCTCTCTCTTTCGGGTATTTCTATGTTTACTTCTCACAACTATTGAACTTTCACGTGTCAGGCCAGGCCAGGCATGGGGGGGGGGGGCAGGGGGGGTTGTTGTGTAGGGCCTACACAACATGCCTATAGAATACAGGCTATTTATATTTTCTTTTCCTTTTTCATTTATTATTATTATTATTTTATTTTTAATTATTGAATTATTATTATGACCATGACCAAAATAAATAAAAGTGATCCAGATTTGGACTGATATGATACTGTAGTGAATTCCTGTGTGTGATTGTAGTCATAGAGAATTAGTCTTATGTACAGGGATCATAGACAAAGTCATAGACATAGTGTAGATACAGGGCGGCTACGTGGCGTAGTGGGCAAGGCGCTCGCCACGAATGACGGAGACGCTGGGCTTGCCTGTTTGAGCCCAGCGCTCCACATTGCTTTCAGTTTAGCTGGTCGTTCATACTAATACACATTGGCCGTATTAGGGGGTGGGAAACTGATGGGTGGGGATCGGGCGTTGTGGACAGCGACTCCTACAGGTCGGTTGGTGCGCCTGCGCAGTAGAATCAGGAAGTGTCGGGGGCAGCGTGAGCCTCCCACGCGTTACTCCTCGCCACTGAGAGATCGAGCTGCGCAGGTGAAAAGATGCGACTGCTGTTACCTGAAGTACCGGAGGGGACTTGTGCTATGTATGACTTAGTCCACATTGCAGCCGGCTTGTGGGAGGCAAGAAACAGCGTTCGTGACAGGGGAGGGTTGAATTGGATGATATGAAATTGGGATGGGAGAAAATATAGAAAAATGGGAGAAAAAGTGGATAAAAAAAAAGACATATTGTAGATACTAGGAATGTCCTGATCCGATCACGTGTATTTCCGAAGATCGGGATCGGCAAAAATAATAATAAAATAAATTGATTTTTTTATTTTTATTCAACAAACATGACCATGTTCACGTCTTAAACTCATACTGAGGCATTCGTTTTGGTTTTAAATTGCATATCATCATTAATTTATTTATTGTCACACAGAGCAGAATTTTGCCAAAACAAACGCATTTCCTTTGATTTAATTATACATCAAATGATTTATGTCAAGGATTGCAATGCCTCGCTTGAATGAAGTTAACTTTTCACCTGGATAACGTCAACATTCAGGGTGAATGTAATGTGAGAAATTGGGATAAAAAAAAAAGATTTACATTTTTTTTTAATAATTTTTTTGATCGGATCGGGAAAGATCGGCATCGGTAGATACTCAAAATCACATGATCGGGATTGGATCGGGAGCAAAAAGATTTGATCGGGACATCCCTAGTAGATACTCAGGTTTTCTATAGACTGTAGGGCCACCTTTTTTTGCATTAATAATTCTATCTTGATTCTAACAAACTAGATTGTGTGTTTAGGTTTATTTGCTATGTTATTGGATGATGACTTGCTTCATGATAGTGTTCCTTCAGAGACTAGATTCTAGGCCCACTGATCAGACAGGTTGTGAAAAGCTGTGACAAGGACCTATTTAACCTATATATCTATGAGCTGCTAAAATAATACACTAATATCAAGCCTACTGGTTGCTGTTCAATAATAATAATAATAATAATAAAAATAATAATTACCATAATTAGCTGTCAGGAAACAAATAAAACGAGTAAATAAAACGTTTGTCATTATTAGTAGGTTATATAGGTGACAAGGTGGATTGACTGCTATATCCTGCTATTATTATTATTATTATTATTATTATTATTATTATTATTATTATTATTATTATTATTATGCAACATTGTAGGTTATTATTTGATATCAGTATATAGTTATAGATATAGTTCTTCAGACGGATTCCTACGCCACTATAAAACGACATTATCAATGGTTTGGCTTGAACAAACAGACAGACAGACAGGCAACCAGATATACAGACAGATAGACAAACAGACAAACAGACAGACAGACAGGCAACCAGATATATAGACAGATAGACAAACAAACAAACAGACAGACAGACAGTTGGGTAGGCGGGGTACTTTTTCCAAAAAAGTATAGTAATATGGTTTATTTGTATTGGGAACATTAGCTGGTTGAACAACATCTATATGTGTGGTAATAATGCAGATATTGAGTGTATTTCAGTGAAAATGTGCGTGGTGCACGCCTCTGCGCGTGCCTCGAATCCAACTGTAGCATCCTGAATATTCTGCTAAGTATTCAGAAGTGCTGACTAACTGTTACTTCCCCTGTGTGTGTATAAAGTGTGATAAACAGTGTTACTTTTGATATCTCGCCCGGACTACTAATGACGCGAGTTTCTCCTTCTTCCACCGGCTGGAATATGGATTATAAACAGTAAAACTGGATCATATTCATGTCTGTAAACTTTCACTTGCTTATGGCAGATCAATCAGCATGGATTGTCTGTAAACTTTATGCATTGTTGTCACTTGCCATATCTTGCTATGCTCGCTCATGCCTGTATTTTTTATGTCCGTTCTATTTTATAATTTTTATTTTATTTTATTTTATTTTTATTTTACTATTTTTAAACTGAATCATTTTAAACTATTTTTACTATTTGTGTTACTGAAAACTGTAAGCGGAGAGACTATTGGGATGCTAGATCCTAATGTGAAACACTGTGATTCTACCTGTCTATCTTTTTATGCTCGCTTATGTCTGTATTTTTTACTGTTGTGAAGCACTTTGAACTGCAACCTCTGTATGAAAAGTGCTATACAAATAAAGTTATTATATTCGATCCACCCAGTTCTCTTCCTGTGGGGCTAGGTGGCGGTGCCAGCAGGGGGCGGCAGGTGGCAGGCGGAGCGTGGAGAAGCAGGCAACGAGGAAGAGGGAATCACCTGGAGGTGAGGGGAACCGGAGGACCTCTTCGGCGTGGGATGTAGCCGTGAACGGTCGCAGCTACAACGGGAGGTGCTTTGGAATAGCCCCGTTAAAGAAGTGAGCCAGAGAGCCCCGCCGGAGCGAGCGACGGGTGACGAGACATACTTGCTAGTGACGGGTTATTCTAGAAGTATCCGTGATAGTGCGTGAGTAAGAGAAACTGAACCCAAGGACTAACGTCCATAGATAGCGTGTTATAGTAGCAGTGTGTGCGGTATATTTAGCATGCTGCTAACGGCTATATTGACTCCAGTAGACACCGAGCGCGAGGCGCTGAAGAGACCGGTGGTGTAGCCAGCCACGTTGCGCAACAGTATAACCGTGTAGCAGGTGGGCTGTTTGGGACCCAGAGAGTAGCTTCAGTTTAAGGTAGGGCTAGTGTATTGCTGCGCGTCAACCCAGCACCGGCCGTCAACAACCAGCCTTTGCCGGCGTTTCGACGTCTGCTCTGCCCCGGCGGTCGACAGCCCAGCACGGGAGTTCTTCCGTCCTGCAGAGGTCGCCATCACCCAGCACGCGCTCTCAGCCAGCTACTGCCCCTCTGCTCCAGCGCTGCTTGCTAAATCCAGTTAATAGGGGTACCCCATACACATTCTATGCCGGCATTAGTATAGGACTTTTGTTTTGGTACAGTGGGCCCACATTTTTTATTTCCTTTGAGTGTGATAACGTGTTTGTTCTTTAATAATATTTTCCCATCTAGTTAACCCTTTCCCTGTGGGGAGGTTACAGACCTGGTGCATCATAAGTAAAGCCTTAGAGAGGTATTATTCTTGCCATAGAATTAAAGCCTGATAGAGGTATTATACCGGGTACTGACCCAGACGTGGGTGATGAGTCAAACACATTGAAGTATATTATCCCTGGTACCGACCCAGAGGTGGGTGTATAATATACGTGTCTATAAGGTATTGAGTTACAACCTGAGCCATAGTAAGACTTCATTCCATTCGACCATTCTTATTAAATCTTTGTAACCGTACAAAATAACAAAGAATTAGATGGGGTTCTGTGTGCGTGTCCATTCCTGTGCCTAGTGTTAACTCTTTTGGTGTGGGTAACGTATATACAATTAACCCCTTCCTACCCAACTCTCCCCTTTTCATTGTAAGGTTTCTAGTGGTCATCAAGGGAGGGTACTGCTTGCGGGAGGAACGAATCTAATTATGCATATCAGTCACTAGGTGCGGGAGGGTTAAAGGAGGTATTCAGGGAAGTGAGAGCGAGTTGGAGAGTGCTGCTGACCGCCCCGGAGAGGCGAGGAAGACCAGAGTACCAGACCAGGTTGGTAAATCCAGGGCCCCATTCACTCCCACTACCGGGCCCCAGTTTGACGCTCCAGGCCCAAAGACGAGGGTGCAGTCAGACGGAGCTCTACTGTGTCCAGCTACCTTGTGACTGCCAGCAACCGTTCCCACAAAGCAGGGATAATCCACCCTGCTACACAACCAAAGCGAAAACAATCGCTTCCGCCCCGCGAGTCGCGCGCACGCATGCAGACGGTGGGCACGGCTACGTCCGTTAACATGGGAGCGAAAGTGAAGCGCTGGTCGCCCGCCCGCCCGCCTGCCGAAAGTTGCGTCTAGTGTGCCGGCGCCGTTAGACCGAAGTTAGGCACTGTGCCAGTGAAAATATGGTCTCATTTAGGAATATTTTTTGAGTGAGAAATTAAGTTGTATTTAATGTTTAGTTAAGAGAATACCTGCATTATGATATACTCTAGAACAGGGGTCACCAACACGGTTTAGTTTCCAATTAAATGTAGTCTCTTTCATTTGTCCATCACCGCAAATCCGCCCCTCAATTAATATCGCCGCAGGGGGGGCATAATCCCACGGGACAATGCATTGGGAACTTTTGTCCCATGACGAGATCAACACGTGTATATTATTGCGTGGATCGGAATACGGGCGTGCGCGTGGGAGCTCGTGCAAAATCGGTGACATTTTTCCACGTCATGCCCCGACCTGGATCGAGCAATAGACTGTTACTGTACCACCCATGTAGCTGTCAAAGCTCCATCACAAATTCAGTTATGTGAATATAAAGGGATTCCACTCAGTCAATGTTGCGATGCACATTTGGCTGATACATGTCGTTGCTGGTGACCGGGAGGAAGGCACGCATTGTATTGAATTCAATTGTAATGTTATTACTGGGGTATCTGTAATTAAAATATCGCTTAGGATGCAGGTGATCGGGGTTATCCACTGAAGTGAAGTTAATGACTCTGACCAACCCAACAAACGACCCAACAGGAGTGCAATTATAACGGGCTCACGCGCGAACAAGAGCCCTTTAGAGCGCAGTTGGTCTGCTTGTTTGGCACGGGGAGGGCAGACACAGAACACCCACCTCCAAACGCGATTAAATATTGTTTAAAATAAAAAGCTAAATATTATTATTTTATGTGTCATGTTTCCAAATAAGATTGGTCAAATGCTTTCTAGCTTCAATTTATTGTTGGTTAGAACTTAGAATAGAAGATGCCCTCCGTTGAAACTTCACTGAGCGAGATTGATCACGGAGGAGTTCAATCTCTCTCTGAAGTTTCAAATCCGCTTAGTCCATTATTCTACATTCCATGGGGGTGTTTCATTATCATATATGGTTAATTAAGGGCGGTTCAGTATGCAAATGCTTACAATCATGCACGAGCATAGACGGTAAGAACATTGGTATTTATCAACACAGAGTGTGCGTAGGACCTGTGCACACATGGTTGATGAATCCCGATTTTTCTGTGCGTAGACATTCTAAATTCCGTGCTTAGGAACTAAAATAGAACACTTTCTACGCATTATTGATAAATGAGGGCCCTGATGTTTAGTGGCTTGAGGACAGCAGGCCTATCCAACAAAAAGGGTCAAACAGCAACATGTTGCTCAATCTCTGCTGTAAATAAGTGGTCAGGCAGGCATTGTGGGGGACGCAATGTTTTTCTATCTTTCTATCTTTATTAAAAATCATATTGCACCTATGCTGGAAAGCATTTGATTCCTATGCATATGGGATTTGGGCAGTGTCAAATAAAGCATTTACGATGCACATGCTTAAACACTTTTGGCAACAGAATAAACACATGGGCAAAGTTCCCATGCAGATTCATGTAGTCTTCATTACAGATCAGCTTGTATTGATTTTTAATCTGTGTACAGTCAGTGGATTGCAAGCCAGGTTACTTCTTTTCTTTCCTGGAGGAAAGCCCTGTTCTTGCCCAGTATGTGTGTTTGCATGTAGCTGTATGCTCTCAGAGAGGTTACTAAATAGGTTAGCTGTTGTAGCTGAATAGAACATGTCCATCCATCCTTTCTCTCCCCTCCTCCTTTCTGACCAGACGCCTCTCTCTCCTTCCTCTTCTCTCACTCCCTCTTTGCCCACTGCCATCTCCCGCTCTCCATTCTCCTCCACTTCTCTCTTTCCCTCTCAGCGTTCTTTTCTTTTTTTTCTGTTTCCACCACCCCTCCTCCTCCTCCCATCCTTTCCATCTTCTCTCCCCCCGCCCATCCCTTGTTCTTGGCTATGCCCCTCACATCCCTTGTTCTTGGCTATGCCCCTCACTTTCTCTACTTCCACTCAATGTGAATCATCATCTTTACCCTCTCGTTGTCCTCTTCCCCCATCTAGCAAATGTCCTCCTCTCGCGTCTTAACACCCCCCCCCCCTTCCCCTATCTGGTGTCTCTCTCCCATTCTTTCTCTCCCTCACACCAACTCGGGCCACCGTCTCTTCCGTGTACGATGGCAGTGGTAGCCTTGAGCTAGCATTTAGCAGTGGCTCTGAAAGTGAGCCTGTTACATAAGGTGTGTAGCCTGGCCAATGGCGGCAGCATTGGTGGTGGGGAAGGAGGGCTCGGCCATGGTTAATTCAGCGGGTGTCGGAACCCAGCAGCTATCCCCTCTGCTGTCAGGAGATACCATAGACATGGAAATGAGGGGGCATGGGTCAAGAGGGAGGAGGGAGGAGGTGGAGGAGGAGGAGGAGAAGGGGGGCAGTCTGTTGTCTGTTGGTTTTCCTGCATGCTTGGTGTGTTTTTCTATCTGT